>NC_060144.1:165850873-166216706 GCF_021461385.2 Schistocerca piceifrons | reverse complement strand
TGTCGCCATCATCAGGTGAACTGACGGACTGAGCTCCTGTGAACGTGCCGGCACGGAGATCCGTACGCTATGGCTACTCATAGGGAACTGGGTTCGGTCGCGGCGGCGGCGATTCAAATACCCTCCGCCCGCGGCGCGCTCCCTCCGCCGTCCGCGCCCAGCGCCACGGTCGCGCGGTGGAACAGATTGCGACGGCGCCTGAGATGACGTCGGTGTGATGGCTCTGTCCGCCGTGGTCGTCACAACTATACGTCTGCTCGATTTACTCTTGATTAACCCGTTCGCTGGAGCCCAAGCCTTGCTAAGATTATAGCCACAGTCACGGTTTATGAGGTCGTCATTGGTGCGAATTTCGATGGCCTCTCTAACAACGCTGTCCCAGTATCTCGACGTCTGTACCAGAATGCTCGTGCGGTCATACTCCATGGCGTGATTTTCCGACAAACAATGTTCAGCGACCGCCGACTTGCTCGGATACATCAGTCGAGTGTGCCTCTGGTGTTCACGGCATCGATCCTCGACGGTACGCATCGTCTGACCAATATACGACTTGCCACATTGACACGGAATCTGGTACACGCCGGCCTTCCTCAAACCGAGGTCATCTTTGGCGCTCCCCACCAGTGCACGACTTTTATTTGGAGGACAAAACACAGTTCCGACACGGTGTTTCTTCAGAATGCGGGCGATTTTCCCCGAGAGTGCGCCTGTGTATGGAATAAATGCAGTGCCTACCTCCTCCCTCGTGACCTCATCCATCTCAACAGGTTGTGCTGCAGTAGTTGGGCGGAGAGCTCGTTGAATCTGCCACTCTGAGTACCCATTTTTTCGAAATACAGTTCTCAGATGTTCCAATTCCTGGGGTAGACACTCTGCGTCAGAGATAGCGCGCGCCCTATGTACTAGAGTTTTAAGTACCCCATTCCTCTGTGAAGGGTGGTGGCAGCTGTCTGCATGCAAATACAGGTCAGTGTGCGTAGCCTTCCGATACACCCCATGAGCTAGGGTGCCGTCAGCCCTTCTCTTGACCAAGACGTCAAGGAAAGGTAATTTACCCTCTGTTTCAGTCTCCATAGTGAATTTGATGTTGGGGTGTATGGAGTTTAGATGTGTAAGGAAGTCAAGGAGTTTATCCATACCATGTGGCCAGATGACGAAGGTGTCGTCCACGTCACGGAAAAAGCAAGTAGGTTTCCATACGGATGACGACAGGGCTTCCTCCTCGAAGTTCTCCATGTACAAATTCGCTACCACCGGTGAGAGTGGGCTACCCATGGCGACTCCCTCCGTTTGTTAGTAGTATTCTCCATTAAAAAGAAAATACGTGGAAGTCAAGACAAGCCTAAAAAGTTCAGTGGTCTTCTCGTCAAACTTCTGACTAATCAATTCTAGTGACTCTCGCAGGGGTACCCTCGTTAACACGGAAACGACGTCAAAACTCACCATGATATCTGACTCATCCAACCTGAAGCTACAAGGCGTTTAACAAAATCCACGGAATTACGGATGTGATGAGGGCATTTACCCACATAAGGACTTAATATTCCCGTCAGGTATTTGGCCAACAAATATGTAGGTGCCCTGATGTTGCTGACAATGGGACGTAATGGTACCCCCTCTTTGTGAACCTTCGGGAGTCCATATAGTCTAGGCGGTACCGGACGTTGGGGTAACAATTTCTTAGCGTCACCCTCCGGTAAATCTGCGTCCTTGGGAAGCGCCCTCGTCTTGTTCTCCACCTTCTTTGTAGGGTCAACGCTGATCTTCCGGTAGGAATCGTCATTTAGCAGGCTCTGCATCTTATCAGTGTAGTCCTTGTGGGAGACAACAACTGTAGTATTGCCTTTGTCAGCCGGTAAGATAACAATTTCAGAGCGCTCCCTCCAATCACGAATGGCCGCTCTCTCTTTACTGCTGATATTTGACTTCATCGGCTTAGATTTCGTCAACGCAAGACAAGTTTCACGACGTATTTCCTCGGCTGATTCTGGCGGAAGTCGAGCTGCAACCTGTTCAACAGCACTAACAATTTCTGCGACCGGAGTGAACTTGGGGGTGGGAGCGAAGTTGAGACCTTTCTGCAAAACCGAGACCGCATCATCACTCAACACCATGCCACTCAAATTGATGACAGTCTTGCACGGAACCTGCAGGGATGGTTTGTCAAGGAGACGTGAGAACTTAGCTGTTTGACGTCCTGTAGCCTTCTTATGGGCGGAATCAGCTGACACCCAGGTGACACCATCAATCCAATCCCAGGAACAAGAAGTGATCTTACTAGCCAGTTGCAAATGTAGTTTGAGTAATTCCTGTGAGATAAACTCAAGGCTCCGGCGGGTGAATTGCACTCTCTCACGTACCAATGCGAGGCTGGCTCGTTTCTTGATTCTCTTAGCTGCTGCAGAATCGATGTGATGCATAACCTTAGAAAAAATTTGGAACAACATTCTTGGAACGACATCTCTTTAGAAAGGCAAGAGTACTTAGCAAACGACATCTACGGTGGCGCAACTTTTCAAATTTCTTCATGCTGCGATACATCTCCTCCCCGTAAAGGTGTATGATGTGATTCTTGAGTTTCTCCCGGCGTATTTGATAATCAAAATATCCACGGGTATGCTGCCGGTCTATAGTGTCCAACGGGCACAATATTTCGGCGATCAAACATGTCGCCATCATCAGGTGAACTGACGGACTGAGCTCCTGTGAACGTGCCGGCACGGAGATCCGTACGCTATGGCTACTCAGAGGGAACTGGGTTCGGTCGCGGCGGCGGCGATTCAAATACCCTCCGCCCGCGGCGCGCTCCCTCCGCCGTCCGCGCCCAGCGCCACGGTCGCGCGGTGGAACAGATTGCGACGGCGCCTGAGATGACGTCGGTGTGATGGCTCTGTCCGCCGTGGTCGTCACAACTATACGTCTGCTCGATTTACTCTTGATTAACCCGTTCGCTGGAGCCCAAGCCTTGCTAAGATTATAGCCACAGTCACGGTTTATGAGGTCGTCATTGGTGCGAATTTCGATGGCCTCTCTAACAACGCTGTCCCAGTATCTCGACGTCTGTACCAGAATGCTCGTGCGGTCATACTCCATGGCGTGATTTTCCGACAAACAATGTTCAGCGACCGCCGACTTGTTCGGATACATCAGTCGAGTGTGCCTCTGGTGTTCACGGCATCGATCCTCGACGGTACGCATCGTCTGACCAATATACGACTTGCCACATTGACACGGAATCTGGTACACGCCGGCCTTCCTCAAACCGAGGTCATCTTTGGCGCTCCCCACCAGTGCACGAGTTTTATTTGGAGGACAACACACAGTTCCGACCCAGTGTTTCTTCAGAATGCGGGCGATTTCCCCCGAGAGTGCGCCTGTGTATGGAATAAATGCAGTGCCTACCTCCTCCCTCGTGACTTCATCCGTCTCAACAGGTTGTGCTGCAGTGGTTGGGCGGAGAGCACGTTGAATCTGCCACTCTGACTACTCATTTTTTCGAAATACAGTTCTCAGATGTTCCAATTCCTGGGGTAGACTCTCTGCGTCAGAGATAGCGCGCGCCCTATGTACTAGAGTTTTAAGTACCCCATTCCTCTGTGAAGGGTGGTGGCAGCTGTCTGCATGCAAATACAGATCAGTGTGCGTAGCCTTCCGATACACCCCATGACCTAGGGTGCCGTCAGCCCTTCTCTTGACCAAGACGTCAAGGAAAGGTAATTTACCCTCTGTTTCAGTCTCCATAGTGAATTTGATGTTGGGTTGTATGGAGTTTAGATGTGTAAGGAAGTCAAGGAGTTTATCCATACCATGTGGCCAGATGACGAACGTGTCGTCCACGTAACGGAAAAAGCAAGTAGGTTTCCATACGGATGACGACAGGGCTGCCTCCTCGAAGTTCTCCATATACAAATTCGCTACCACCGGTGAGAGTGGGCTACCCATGGCGACTCCCTCCGTTTGTTCGTAGTATTCTCCATTATAAATAATGTTTAATTTCAGTAGACAATAATCCCCTCCGCTATAAATTCACGATTACTAATTTTATACGAGATCCACAGCTACGTTTCATTTGCTAGGACCACCCATCCGTTCCATTTTCTTGTGCACACGTCATTTCCATACATATGACTGGTAGTCAGGCGATCTACGTATCGAGAGGGTATACACGGTGCACATAATGCGCTTGTTCCACGAAGTCCTAGCATTTACCCAAGTTGTATCTTTCCACATGACTTTACATGGCGAGAGGTGGAAATTCGAGGTGCACCCAAGAACATTGTAGAACAGACCATTTTGGTGGTCCAAGTGTTCTGGTGTAGGTAGACGTAATGTACCATGGGCATGCTAACCAGATCTTTGAACATGGTACGCCAACCTGTCAACGTCACTGTGGCAATGTTCTCCTTGCGTCTGAGCACCTATACAGGGGTGCATTCGACTCTTACATAATATTAATACGTAGATGACAATGCACGACCACATCCAAATCCGCAGGCGGAGGGTGTCTTGGAACGAGAGGATATTCAGCAAATGGATTGACCTGCCTGTTCATCTGACTTAATTAAACCCATCGAGCACATGTGGAATAAATTGGAAAGAGGTCTGCATGAACCAATGTCCGTCCAGCAGCTGTTAATCGTGCTCGTGGATGAACGAAACACAACTCGTTACCAACCTTTTCGGCAGCATGGTAGCGGATTGCAGGGCACCGTGGTTACCACTGTAGTTAGTAACTTGTCTCGCCTTCCGTAACGTCAAGGTGGGCATACTAAATCCCGGCGACTTCAGAGAAATTTTTTAATTTTTCTCTGTGAATAAAAGTACGATTTCTGTTTGTCTCCTTGTGTATTTGTTTCAGTTACGTTCTGTGTTATACTTTAACAGTTAATTCTATGTCTGTTCTATGATTCAGCTAGTTACGCTATATGACAGTGATATATCATGCGAAAGTTAGGTCCCCCTTATGTTCTACGCAGTGGAAACTGCAAAGTGTTGCTCCACACAGTGGCTGAGGTTTGCAGGCATCACTTCCTGAAGCAGCCACTGAAAAAAAGTAAGATTCATCTCTCGATCTGAGTTCCACTGCACATTACACATTCAAAATCCAAACTCCCGCATGAGCATAGAAAATAAACAGATGTGCATTAAAATTTCAGCACCATAATGGCCTCAAACTGGCACGAAGTCAGCTACATGCAGGGATATGCAAGTTATTAGCATTTCACTGTAACCGCTCGAATTAGATGATACTAATTAAACTTCCTTTTTCTCGTCAGTTTTCCACATAGTTTGACGCGGCCCGTCAGTGGTTTCTATCCTGTCCCCACTTCTTCATTTCAGACTAGCACTTGCACACAATGTAGTCGATTATTTGTAGGATTAATTACAATCTGTGCCTCCATCTGCTATTATTACCCTCTACAACTCCCTCAAATATCTGGAATTAAATTTTTGATGCCTTAAAAGATGTCTTATCATCTAGTTTCTTCTTCTTGTCAATGTTTCGTCAGTAGTCTTGCAATCGCAGATTCTGCGGAGTACTTGCCCATTTCTTATCATATCAGTCCATATAATTTTCAGTATCCTCCAGCAACACAACATCTTATATTCTTTCATTCCCTAAGTTTTTGATTTCAAACAGTGATTAACTTCCATTAAATATTTTGCTCCAAACGTACAGTCTCAGAAATCTACCTGAAATATAGTGAGATTTGTTATTACTAGAATTTTTTTAGCAAAGAATGCACTCATCCACTGTGCAGTCTGCTTTTGAGGATCTTTTTGCGTTGTCCGCCCTGTGTCATTTTCGTTCCAAGCTATCAAACTTACTTCTCCTCCCCCTATTCTGATATTAAGTTTAACTCTGATCTCGTTTATCTTACTCCTCATTGCTGTTGTCTTTCTTTGGTATGCTCTCAGCCTATAGTAAGTGGATATTTGTGTGTTGACTCAATACAACAGGATATGCAGTTCTTCCTCACTCTCACTAAGGATGGCAACCTCGTAAGGGGCTCGATCACTTATATCCTTCTCCCTGAAATTGTGCTCCACTTATGAACCTTTTATTTTAGCCGCCATTGTTCTTCAACATATCTACCGAACAGCAGAATCAAAAGACCAGATCTCCGTTTCATGCCCATTCTAGTCCGAGCACTTCCTTCTTGATCTTCCATTATTATTTATCCTTCGCATCTTGTACATGCTAATTCTATGTATTATATCCTAACGGTCTTTTGCGGTGGTTTACATTTTCTCTTCGTAGAATGTCTAACATCTTCCGCCATTACAGGTCGTCGAACGCCAATTTGGGCTGAAAAACCCAATGAGTGTGTTTTACCTTAAGTCTTACTACAATTATCAAGCACAACAGAGGAACTGCCTTTCTAATGCCTTTAACTCTCTTAAAAATAAACTGGTCGTAATCTAAGCGGTCCACAATATCCTTTTATGATCTGCTTTCCGTTATTCTTCTGAGCAACTTGGATTCATGTGTTGTTAATCTGATTGTACGATAGTTCTCCGTCAGTGCACTGCCTTTTTATATCTTGTGTACGTGACACTACCGTCATATGCAAATGTACACATCGCTATACTTTGATTTTTGTCACCTCAGTGTACAATGAATGTGTCTTCGGGGTTATGTCAATGTTGTTTCTTTGGATGCCTGATGTCTCCAGGCTGATAGATGCTACAAACCAACGTCATTACATCTTTCGTTGTCACTTCCCCCAATGCTTTCTAAGTAACTTTGTTTTGATCGCAAGGAAAGCTCTCATAAACTCTAGCAATTGACTCTGCCTTCCATACCGACTACGATTTCTGCTTCTATCACGCCAATAGGCAGCTGCTTGAATTCGCAGAGATCTTCATTGTACACTGAGGCGACGAATGTCATGGCATAGCGAGATGCACATATACAGATGGTGATAGTATCCCGTACACAAGGTGTAAAAGGGCAGTGCATTGGCGGAACTGTCATTTGTACTCAGATGATTTATGCGAAAATGTTCCCAACGTGATTATGACCAGGAAATGGGAATTGGCTCTGAGCACTATGGGACTTAACATATGAGGTCATCAGTCCTCTAGAACTTAGAACTACTTAAGCCTAACTAACCTATGGACATCACACACATCCATGCCCAAGGCACGATTCGAACCTGCGACCGTAGCGGTGACGCGGTTCCAGACTGAAGCGCCTAGAACCGCACGGCCACACCGGCCGGCGGAAACGGGAATTAAGAGACTTTGAACGCGGAGTGGTAGTGGGAACTAGACGTGTGGGACATTCCATTTCGGATATCATTAGGAAATCGTATATTCCGTGAACCTCAGTTTCAAGAGTGTGCAGAGAATACCAGATTTCATACATTACCTATCAGCACGGACAACGCAATGTCAGTGCGTACAGACGACCAACACCGAACGAAATACAGACAGATATATGACGTGGGACGAACAACGAAGATATCCATTCAGACAAAGTGACGAAATTTGATGTTAGTGGGCTGTGGCAGCAAACGAACGACGCGAGTGCCTTTTCTAACAGCACGAAATCACCTGCAGTGCCTCTCCTGGGCAATTGACAATATTGGTTGGACCCTAGACGACTGGAAAACCGTGTTTTGATCGGGTGATTCACGATTTCAGTTACTAAGAGCTGACGGTAGGGTTCGATCGTACGAAGCCATGGACCCAAGTTGTCAACAAGGCACTGTGTAAGCTAGACGTAGCTCCATAATAGTGTGGGCTGTGTTCATGTGAAATGGACTGGGTCCTATAGACCATTTGAACCGATCATTCACTGGATGTGTTTATGTTCGGCTACTGGGAGATGATTTTAGCTATTAATGATGTTGCCCAACATCGCTTAAATTTTCATGGACTGAAATGTGCCATCTCAGAACATTCTGGACAATTGGGGGGGATTGATTTGGGCACCCACATCGCCCGACATGAATAATACGGATTATTTATGGGAACCCTCCAGCACGACACCGCCAGACCCCGGATAGGCCACACGCTGGCCGGCCAAGCGCAAGCCCTCCACCGGGCAACACGGAGCGCCGCGCCGCCATTGAGAGACCCACTGCTGCGGAAGAAATTCGTGTGCGTCAAATATGTGCAGATTCCGACCGACAACTGGGACTGTGTGTGTTGCGAGAGGAGAAGAACGCGCCCTGTGGCGTGCGGCTACAGCATAATACTTCTATTGTGACTGGTGGTATTAAACTTACCACCGCGGGTGGCGCTTGGTGTTCTGGACATTCATGAACTACAATTAAAAGCTTTGAACAAATGAGCAAATCACTACCCCCATGAACCATGGACCTTGCCGCTAGTGGGGAGGCTAGCGTGCCTCAGCGATACAGATAGCCGTACCGTAGTTGCAACCACAACGGAGGGGTATCTGTTGGGAGGCCATATAAACGTTTGGTTCCTGGAGAGGGGCAGCAGACTTTTCAGTTGTTGCAGGGGCAACAGTCTGGATGATTGACTGATCTGGCCTTGAAACACTAACCAAACTAAGAACGCGCCCTGAAACGGCCTTGCTGTGCTGGTACTGCGAACGACTGAAATCAAGAGGAAACTGTTGTGTCTAGACAAGGCAGCCTAGACACAATGAGAGGAAGCCGAAAGGCACGTGTTTAGCAGGCAAGAGATAGGTCTGTAACAGGATACGTAATGAATGCTATAAAGAAAAGTACGTAGCTTCTGTAATACTTAACTTTAATCCATCCTTGGTACATCGCTATTGACGATATAAGTGAGACTCCATAGATACATGCAATGTTACTAATGGCGCCTTGCTAGGTCGTAGCCACGGACTTAGCTGAAGGCTATTCTATCTGCTCGGCAAAGGAGCGAGGCTTCGTCAGTGTAGTCGCTAGCATAGTCGTCCGTACAACTGGGGCGAGTGCTAGTCCGTATCTCGAGACCTGCCTTGTGGTGGCGCTCGGTCTGCGATCACACAGTGGCGACACGCGGGTCCGATATGTACTAATGGACCGCGGACGATTTAAAACTACCACCTAGCAAGTGTGGTGTCTGGCGGTGACACCACATTCCTCCCCCGCAAATCGGCGAACGGTCGTGCTATAAGGCTTCCGCCCGCCGTGGGGAGGACCCCATGTCGACGTATGCGATGAGGTGGGGAGCCTAACAACAGGCGAGGCTGTGCCACCTGCACCCGGCCATTCGGTCCGAGGGGATCTAGGAAACGCCTGAAAACCTAGTCCAGGGTGCACGTCAACATGCGGTGTATGCGCCCGGAAAGAGACAGGAGGGGCTGAAGGGTCGACCTCCATCGCGTCGGGGTATCCAACGCGCGATGACGTCTTGTGGTCCGGAACGGGCAAGAGATCCATGGCGGAAGACAGCTGGTCACGGGAGGCGATCAGCGGCGCGTGACCCAGGGAGGCGCTTGGCGGCTGCAGAGAAGCGTCCACTGCGGGCGGCGCCGGCGGGAGAACAGGCGGCGGCGGCGGCGCCATGGGGCAAAGTGGAAGGCATCGTCGGTAACACCCGGGGATGAGGCGAGCTAGTAGATGGGTCCCCAGGGCGCTGACCGGACGGCACCGTCGCTGGAAGCAGACGGGGAGCGGCAGAACCCGTGCGACGACAGAGGCGCAGCTGATTGAGATGCCGACGCACCTCACCAGAGGCCCCCAAAACCAAATACATCGCGCGGCCGAGGCAGCGAAGAATGCGCCCTGCGAGCCAACGCCGTGAACCTCGATAGTTGCGATAGAATACAACGTCGCCTGGAGCAAAAGCAGAAGTCTGCCGCTGCACAGGAACCTGATGCGGCGGATGCAGCAAAGACATCAAGGTTCGATGAGGACGACCGTGGAGCAACTCAGCCGGCGAGCGACCATCTCGGGGCTGAGAGCGATACGATGACAAAAAGAGCAACAACGCGTCCTCCCGAGAATGCGACTCTTTCAACTTCAACATCTGTGACTTGAAAGTCCGGACCAATCGTTCAGCGGCACCGTTTGACTGAGGCGAAAACGGCGCGGATGTCAGATGTTGAATACCATTGGCCTGGCAGAATGACTGAAATTCTGCAGACATGAATTGTGGGCCATTGTCGGAAACAATAGTCTGCGGAAGACCTTCAATGCAAAAGATAGCAGACAACGCTTGGATGGCGGCAGTTGACATCGTGGAAGACATCCGGACAACAAAAGGAAAATTACTTAAGGCATCTACCAGATCCAACCATCGAGCATTCCAGAATGGGCCAGCAAAATCGATGTGCAAGCGTTGCCAAGGGGAAGTGGCTTTTGGCCATGCAAAGACTTTCCGCGGCGGTGCGGATTGATGTTCGGCACACGCCATGCAAGAAGAACACATATTCGTAATCGCAGCATCGATTCCGAACCAAGTACAGTGCTGACGAGCAAGTTGTTTCGTTCGCACTATACCCCAATGTCCTTGGTGAAGAAGCCGTAAAACAGAGGACAGTAACGAACGTGGGACCACGACTCTGGACTGATCATTATCAGAACGCAACAACAAAACACCACGTCGAACAAAAAGTCTCTCCCTGTGAGCAAAAAATCGGCGAACCAACGGATCCGCGATCCGAGACTTTGACAAAGGCCATTGCGTAGCAACAAAACGCAAAACGGTAGCAAGGACCGGGTCAGCAGCTGTGGCTGTAGCTACACGACGAAAATCAATCGGAAACGATTCGACCACGTCATCAGTTTCCGAATCAATGAACATGCAAGCAAGTTCGGAGGAATCGAATGCTCTATCCTCAGCAACAGGCAAACGGGACAACGCATCGGCGTTTCCGTGCTTAGCAGTGGACCGATACAAGATATCGTAGCGGTACTCCGAGAGGAAAATAGACCAGCGAATGAATTTCTGCGCTGTACGCGAAGGTACAGGCTTGTTCGGATGAAAAAGCGACGTCAAAGGTTTGTGGCCTGTGATGATGGTAAAGCGACGACCATACAAGAAATCATGGAACTTAGTAACACTAAACACGAGAGACAAAGCTTATTTCTCTATCTGTGAATAATTTCTTTGCGCAGACGAGAGCAATTTGGACGCAAAGGCAATAGGGCGATCATGCGACCCATCTCTGTGCGCAAGCACAGCACCGATCCCGAAATCCGATGCATTTACCATCAACAAAAGGGGTTTCTGGGGATCGAATGGCGTAAGGCAAGTAGTGGAAAGCAACGCCGATTTCAACTGGCGAAAGGCGCGTTCGCATTCCGTCGTCCAGACGAACGGACCACCCTTACGGCATAAGCGATGAAGCGGAGCTGAAAGGGAAGAGGCATTGCGCACATTCACTCACACCTTGTGATTCTAAATCGGTTAACGTTCTTGCGACCTCATCACGCAATGCGTGAGGAACATTGCGCGCTCTGAAAAATTTCGGTTGCGCGTTGACTTTCAGTTCCAAATGTGCTTCATAGTTCTGAGCGCAACCTAAGCTCGGTGCAAAAATGTCTGCAAATTCTTCACACAGACGAGAAACACTGTCTGAAGGCACAGTCTGATTCACTGATAGGACCTGATTTACAATAGACAAGTTAAACAATAGAAATAAATCTAAACCAAACAAGTTCACTGCAGAAGAAGAATGAAGAACGTTAAGTGACACAAGTCTTGTTTGTCCCTTGTATGTTGCAAGAAGGCTGCACTGTCCTAACACAGGGATATTCTGACCTGAATAACTATTTAACTTAACATTTGCGGCACGCAACGGAAGTTTGCCCAGTTGATTGTACGTGTCGTGATTGATCAATGAAACTGCAGCTCCGGTATCGAGCTGGAATGGGATCACTCTGCCTTCAAAGTCCATGTCTACAAAAAGTTTATTGTCCTGCCGACGACAAGAGCGACTTTCGCGTGCAATTTGAGCGGACACTGGTACAGAAGCACTTGCGACTTGACGGGATTTCCGGCGACGTCGACGCATACTTTGTGTGGGACGAACACTGTCACTGTTTGAGAAAGTGGCACTGGACGGGGTGGAATTAACTACATGAATGTCCATGGGCGAAGGTCCACGAGCCTGAGTGTCCTTGGTTCGATTCCGGCGCGAAGCAAAGGGCCTGGAATGATGAAGAGTGTCTGATCTGAGCATTTTCTGGCAAACACTTTGAACATGTCCTTTTTAATTACAGTAAAAACAAATAGCTTGGCGTGACGGGCAATTGTCACGCGAATGTCTAGTTGCACACTGCGGGCATGATTTCACTGCATTTGTATGCTTGCGCGGCACACGTGGAGAGCTAGGCGGCAGCTGCGCGGACGAGTGCGAGGGCTGTTTATCGGTCCGTGCAGCGCGCCCGGCGGGCCGGTTAATGTGACACGCGGCCGGCGAAGTTTCAAATGATTCCTGTGCAAAGTCAAGTGTGTCTTGTCTATCTAATATGTCTATCACTTGCTGAAGGGAGGGATTAACTAGTTTCAAAATCTGCTCCCGTATACGAACATCAGAAACGTTCTGTGCAATTGCATCATGTACCATTGTATCGGAATAAAGGAGTCCACATTCACACTCAAAAGCACAATCCCTTGTAAGGCCTTGCAATGTTGCAACCCACTCCCTATTAGTTTGACTGGCCGTACGTTTTGTACGAAAGAAAGTATACCTTTTTGCAACTACATTAACTGTTTCCTTGAAATAGGCATCTAAAGCAGACAAAATTTCTTCGTAGGACAGAGTTGCTACGTCGCGTCGGGGAAATAATTTCACTATCACACGGTACGTTTGCACCCCTACACACGCCAATAAATGAGGCAGCCGCTCGTTACCTTGAATTCTGTAGGCGGCGAGATGAAATCCAAACTGGCGTGAACACTCCGTCCATGTATCCACGTCTGCTTGAAAATTACGGAATAGTGGTGCAACTGCATGTTGTGGCTGCGGTAGCGATGAAGCGGCTGCTGCCGCATTGTTTTGCGGTGCTCGTTGACCCTGGACGAGCTGTCCAAGGGCATCCAATAACGCCTGCATCTGCTGATTCTGCAAGCGATAAAATTCGGACAGTACATCTGGCGAAGCCATGACAAAAGTAAATGCAAGCAATTAGAAAGAACAAGACCCTTTCCGTTGACTCGTCGCCAAAAATGTTGTGTCTAGACAAGGCAGCCTAGACACAATGAGAGGAAGCCGAAAGGCACGCGTTTAGCAGGCAAGAGATAGGTCTGCAACAGGATACGTAATGAATGCCATAAAGAAAAGTACGTAGCTTCTGTAATACTTAACTTTAATCCATCCTTGGTACATCGCTATTGACGATATAAGTGAGACTCCATAGATACATGCAATGTTACTAATGGCGCCTTGCTAGGTCGTAGCCATGGACTTAGCTGAAGGCTATTCTATCTGCTCGGCAAAGGAGCGAGGCTTTGTCAGTGTAGTCGCTAGCAAAGTCGTCCGTACAACTGGGGCGAGTGCTAGTCCGTATCTCGAGACCTGCCTTGTGGTGGCGCTCGGTCTGCCATCACACAGTGGCAACACGCGGGTCCGACATGTACTAATGGACCGCGGACGATTTGAAACTACCACCTAGCAAGTGTGGTGTCTGGCGGTGACACCACAGAAACTACAGCCGTAATTTTGCCAAGTGCATGCAGCTTTACTGTATGGTTAAATGATTATGGCGTCCTCTTGGGTAAAATATTCCGTAGGTAAAATAGTCCCCCATTCGGATCACCGGGCGGCGACTACTCAGGAGGACGTTATCAGGAGAAAGAAAACTGGCGTTCTACGGATCGGAGCGTGGAATGTCAGATCCCTTAATCGGGCAGGTAGGTTAGAAAATTTAAAAAGAGAAATGGATAGGAGAAAGTTATAGTGGGACTTAGTGAAGTTCGGTGGCAGGAGGAACCAGACTTCTGGTCAGGTGAATACAGGGTTATAAATACAAAATCAAACAGGGGAAATGCAGCAGTAGGTATAATAGTGAATAGGAAAATAGGAATGCGGGTAAGCTACTACAAACAGCATAGTGAACGCGTTATTGTGGCCAAGATATATACGAAGCCCACGCCTACTACAGTAGTACAAGTTTATATGCCTACTAGCTCCGCAGATGACGAAGAGATTGATGAAATGTATGATGAGATAAAAGACATCAGATAGTGAAGGGAGACGAAAATTTAATAGTCATGTGGGACTGCAAATCAATAGTAGGAAAAGGGGCAGAAGGAAACGTAAAGGTGAATATGGATTGGGGGGAAGGTACGAAAGAGAATGCCGCCTGGTAGAATTTTGCACAGAGCATAACTTAATCATAGCTAACACTTGGTTGAAGAATCATAAAAGAAGGTTGTATACATCGAAGAAACCTGGAGATACTGACAGGTTTCAGATAGATTATATAATGGTAAGACAGAGATTTAGGAACCAGGTCTTAAATTGTAAGACTTCGTCAGGGGCACATGTGGACACTGACTACAATTAGTTGTGAACTGTAGATTTAACCTGAAGAAACTGCAGAAAGGTATGAATTTGAGGATAAACTGAAAGAACCAAAGATTGTAGAGAGCTTCAGGGGGAGCATTACGGAACGATTGACAAGAATGGGGGAAATAAATACAGTAGGAGAAGAATGGGTAGCTTCGAGAGACGAAATAGTGAAGATAGCAAAGGAACAAGTAGGTAAAAAGACGAGGGCTAATAGAAATCCTTGGATAACAGAACTAATATTGAATTTAATTGATGAAAGGAGAAAATAGGAAAATGCAGTAAATGAAACATGCAAAAAGGAATACAATCACCTCAAAAATGAGATCGACGGGAAGTGCAAAATGGCTAAGCAGGGATGGCTAGATGCGAGGGTCCTGTCTTTGAGTTCCTCATGACGGTAAATTTCAACAGAATACCCCAGGAGCGCACAGAGCCCGTGCTGTTCGGACTTACTTCAGCACACAGTGTATTCGACTGTTACCCCGACCAGCACGCCGAACGATCTGCAAGCTACGGAAAACATCTGGTCGTGGGTTGACGAGAGACGGGCACACCGCCGTTCGCAAGGAACTACAACTGATGAATTCTAGCGTAGAGCAGAATCACCATGCATTGATCTATCCATATCTGTCAATGAGGCTCAGTTCGATGCGATGCCCAACCTTGTTGGAGACGTTTTTGCTGCCAAGATAATAGCTCTGCGTATTAAATTTCACACCCTTTCAACCCGAAAATTTAATAGAGTATTCTTCCTATTATACTGTATACGCACAATAACTAAAATTTCTTTGATTATTATCCTTTCATGTGTTGCTGTCATCTGCGCTTGTATTAAGTATAGTCAGATTTTCTGCCCAAACTCATCGACAAGTGCCCGAAAACACTATTTTCTGCACAAAGACTTTACCAGAGTGAGGGGCGAACTGTAGTATAATGAAGTCCATATAACTCCATACAGCCAATCGCTAGTAAATTGCTTATTTATATGACAGGTTTCGGTAAGAATTAGTTACTATCTTCGGTCGGCAAGGGCAGACCCAGGTTGTCAGGGTAATAATTTTACGAAGGATCCACGTTCCTCTTGATGAGACACCCACAACTGTGAGTCACTGCTAGTGATAAAATCTGCTGCAGTTCTAAAAACTATTTATTTTTAAAAAGGGAGGCACTATCCGGTTTTAGCGCATATGTCCCAACTTCGAGTGCATATTAAAATGAGAGTCCACAAAGAAAGAATGCATGTATAGCTAGGTTAAAATAGTTTACAGTGTGTTAAAATAGTGCGCCCCTTGTGCATGACATGCAAGAGAACATCCTCTTTAACCCTATTTCCGCCAGAAAGTCCCTCACAGAGGAGGACGATTCCATGTAGGCGCGTCCGTAAGCCTGGAAAGTTATCGCCCTCTGCGAGGGGATTTTTGGCAGAAACATATCTTAACCTGTTTTAAACTTACCTATTCATCCATTGAGGACTCACATTTTAATGTTCACTTGAAGATAGGGCGTATGTGCTTCCCTTTTCAGAAATAAGTAATTTTTGCGGATTTCATCACTAGTGGTTCACAAAAGGCATAACCAAATACAGCTGGCATGTCCATCCACACGGAAAAGTTACATATTTCATCTTAAAATGCATACAATCTGCGCTTTATATCGTGATGTGCTCGTATCTAAACTGTATGTCAGCATGTCATAATTAAAATGACTGTATACCGAAAAGATAAGATTAATGCGTCGACTGTCAGTGTTCAACATCATACCACAGCTGAATACAGATTACAACGTCAAGTACACACAACACTATATCGTAAGCTCCCCAAGCGGCGCAGCAGTGATACTATTTACAATTTGGCTTTAGATAAAGCAAAGCATCTATACAATGCTAAGAACTGTTACAGTATTAATTTAAAAAGCTGTACATAACATGAACTTGATAAAACAATAATTAAAAAGCGTTGTGTCTATCAGGGACCTCAGTGCAGTTGACCATGCAATATTATAAACTTATTCTTATATGAAATAGCATTCTTAAATAGGCTTTATGTGCAACTGGACATCCAAACATTACTCTATTAATTACTCATTCCATTGTTGATAGCATCATGTACCTGTAAACACCTTACTAGCGATATTGGTTATTTGGAGTTTTCCCGAGCTCAAGAACGATATCCTCGATGAATCCTTATAAAACAAAAAATCGAGTGGTGCCAGGTCTGAGGAACGTGGGGGCACATCACGGCCAATCCATTGATCTGGAAAGTGGTCACTTAATAAATTCCGGACATCAGCCAGGTATAGTGGAGTGGTGCGCCATCTTGTATGAAGTAGATATTTCGTTCTTGGCCATGCTCTTCGATTTGTGGTATCAAAAACTGTTGCAACATATTCCAGTACATTATCCCATTGATGGTTCTCTCACAGAAAAAAAGGGACGGTACACTTTGTTCTTGCTCAGTGCACAAAAAGACGTTCAGTTTAGTGCTATCACGAATATGTTGCAGTGCTTGATGTGGATTTTGACAGCTCCAAATCCTACAGTTATGTGTGTTAACCTTACCACTTAAGTGTAAATCGGCTCGTCAGAAAAGATGGTATTGTCCAAGAAATGTTCATCCTCATGTAATCGATTTACAGATCCGCACAATTTTATCAGTTTCTTTTATTGCTTGTACGATCGTCCATCTGTATGGTATCAAATGCAAACGTTTTCTCAACACACGCCAAACATTCGTATGTGAGATTTTCAGTTCGCGAGACGCACGGCGAACCAGTTTCGTAGAACCGTTGACAAAACGTTGTCTCACTCCCGCAACGCGTCGTCAGATGTGCTTGGACGACCTGATGATGTCCCATGTCTTATCGAGCACCCTGTTTCTACAAAACATTTATGCCACTCGTAAACTGTAAGCCTACTAGGAGGATCTGTAGCGTACTTGGTATGGAAATAACACTGAAATGTCGTCTCCGACTTGGATTCTTCAAACCAAATCACACAGTTAGCACGCTCGGGTCCAGTGAAAGAGCCATCTTAAAGGCAACTGCCGCTAGCGCTTCTTAAGGTGCGATTCTGCAATAGCGAGACACAGCTTCATGTATTTCCCCACAAATTGACACTACAATCAGCTCTGTAGGTACTATGAACTAATTTATATGAATTTTCAAAGTTGTAAAGTCCTTTTTTGAAACAGTCTGTATATTAAAGGCTAGAAACAGGGTACACGAGTTTGGCATGTAATCAAACTGACTGTCTGTTAATAAACATTATCTGAACATTATTCGCCATTTTCTTCGATATTACCACAAACTGTCTCGGTCAGAGGAACATTATTTTGCAGCATCTTCGAAACTTCTCGATGACGTCAGGGGCCTCTTACATCAAACAAGCGTCATTTTCGGTGCCACACCACAGCCGCATCCAACAGCAGCTTAATCATGTGGGGGCTGTCTGTTGACCGCAGTTTATTAGTACAGCACCCGCTCATAAAGGATATACCTTCTAAACATATTTCACTATTAGAAACAACAGCGAAAGGGGACGGGAAGATTTGAAAGACTATGGATTAATAATGTGAGTTGAAAAAACAAAGCAGCAGAAAGAACCATATTAAACGCAGCTAAACTGGATTCAGGGAATTGGTGCAGTAACAAAATTGTAATGGTCGGTAAACTTCATTGTAAAACTGTCCGTACTGGTTTTGTTAAAAATATTGCCATTTGAACATGTTACTCAGAGTTGATGTTTTCCTATGTGTACCACAACAAACAGAATGAAATTAAATTATCGTGTAACTGATACGCTATCGTTTTATTTGTACACAGAGAGCCAATATAGATGGTCACCCACGATATCGTGGAGTCAAAAGTACGAGAATATAAATTTGTGGTTTTATACTGAGCTACCCACAGACGTAAAATAATAGTACTGATGGGAAACATGCTTATTCGCTTAGAGGTTATCACTGACTACGCAGACACAAAAATTCACGTAAAATTCTAAAGAATAACAGTAAAACACACGTGCACCAACTATCAAACTTAATATAGCGCCTGCTGATGCTGCTCTCAAGCTGTAAGAAGAACTTACACATGTTAGTTCAGGGCGCGCATCGTATAATGTTAGACAATTTTATACATTTCACATTTACCAACATTTATTTATTATGCGTAAAACAACAACGCGGAGAACTTGAAGTCTGTACTGAATATTACTTTGGGTATGTGTGTACTGTTTCATAAATTACTAGACTATTAGAAGTAACTAAATTTGAAAAACAGTTAACTTTGTTGAAGTTTTGTTGGTGGGCTGCGTAATACTAGTGATAATTTATGTCAGTGGTTGCTGTTCATCTGTATCACTTTGACAACTGACTGCGTTTCTAAGTAATTTTAAATACTTTTGTGATACAACTGAGGACGGAATTACATTTACGCAGTTACAGAGTAACATTTACCAGAATGAGATTTTCACTCTGCAGCAAAGTGTGCCCAGATATGAAACTTCCTGGTAGATTAAAACTGTGTGCCGGACCGAGTTTCGGACTCGGGACCTTTGTAGGAGGCGAGGTACTGGCAGAACTGAAGCTGTGAAAATGGCTCGTGAATCGTGCTTGGGTAGCTCAGATGGTAGAGCACTTGCCCGCGAAAGGCAAAGGTCCCGAGTTCGAGCCTCGGTCCGGCGCACAGTTTTAAGCTGCCAGGAAGTTTCAGAATCACTATTCTTCAATTTTAAAATCAATTAACTTCTAGCCAAACTGACACCATAAATCATTGACCTGTATGACTCAAGGCGATTCAGGTTGGTTTCAGTATTGGGCATAACTTAACGAAGATGAGAGGGCATAGATGGATTTTCTTTGTTTCAGAATTAATAATGTTCAGGCATACAACGTTTGATTTGCTTCGAATCAGCCTTTTCATGTAGAGAGCAGTTGATAGAATAGCATGGTATATGAGGGCCTGCTTTCTCTAATTCTATGTCACCAAAGACTTTGCGTTGGCTGAGTTTCACCCCGACCATGGATCCCTAGGTTTTGTGGTGACGATGAATGGCATTCGGCGACCTTTTATGTGAATGAGGTGATCCCATATTCGTACCTGTTCATTTCTGGTAATGTTCGGATTGTTTCCCTCTTGGTTTTTCCTCGAAAATTTAGTATTGTGGCTTAAGAAAGGGGGAGAATTGGTATTAACTTCCCATCGATATAGAGGTCATTAGAGACGGAGCACAAGCTCGGATGGTGCAGGAAATCGGACGTGCCTTTTCAAAGGAAACATCCCAGCATCTGCCTGGAACAATTCAGGGAAATCACGGAAAACCTAAATCTTGATGGCCGGACGCGTGTTAGAACCGTCGTCCTCCCAACTGTGAGTCCATTGTGCTAACCAGTGCCCTACCTCGCGCGGTGTGGCTTTCAAGTCTTCAGATGTGTACAACATGCATACGAACCGCATTGTTTGTTACTGACTGTTGATGCATGCCAGCACGCACACACACGCACACACACACACACACACACACACACACACACACACACACACACACACACAAACAGTATACGAGACTTCAGCTCTCAGAGAAATGGAGAATGAAGCTTACATGAACATAAACAAAATATTTATGGATGCATGAGGTACAGATCATTTGACCAGTAGACCCAGAAGAGGGCCGCTGCAACCGCGGCCGAAACGTTGGTTTTCTCCAGCAGTAGTTTTGTACAATATGAGGCGGTACCATACCCAGAAAACTTTTATGTCGACTGAGTGGCAGCGAAAGCCTACGTAACTATACAGATCACTTGTTTCGAAGTGCGTCATTAGCAGTTCATGTAAACTGGTATGGTAATCTCACAACAAAAGAATTAAAACAGTAGTCACATTAGTATGCTCCTGAGAAACTGTACATCTACATTACGCGTTTCTGTACCGACAAGTACATAAAAATCAAGGATTTAAGGGATGACAAATACCCACCATGATTCAATAGCCGTATTAGGAACTCACAGCGAAAACGAAAAGAAAAAGAGCTTCTTCGCAGTTTTAAGTGACGCAGAGCTTAGCTAACAAATGAGACCCACAATGTACATTCACGAAGTGTCTCACCGATATTGAAATAAAATTGGTTACTATGGAAACGTCAGGTCTCGTTAGTAATAACTGCACGAATTTCAGCTGCCCTTAGCGGTAATTAAACATACTGTTGACTGTAGTGGTGTAATAATGAAAAGGACGGGAAATTGATGTAACATAATTATTGTTATTTATTCCATTTAGCTGTGCGTACTAATTATTAAGCATCTTTTTGGGTCTTGGTGTAGAAATCTGTTAAACACAATAGTAAACTACTAAATGCGGATTATATAAATGATGCAGCTGTGCAGTTGGCTGTTGAGCAACTTGAATCTTCTATATTTTGGATAACGTCGTCACGAGCATTACATTCAACTGGTTACCAGCTTGCTTCCTGGCATGCTTCATCAAGTTTCTAAACCTGGGGGTACTGATCTGCTTGGGGATAAGTGCATGAAGGTTGATGACAGCATCACGACTAGCGAAACAATATAAATCTAAAGGATGAACAAGAGACGTGGCGACAGGTGGAATAGTTGTTTGCTGTTTATGTGTAGCCGGCCGATGTGGCCGAGCCGTTCTAGGCCCTTCAGTCTGGAACCGCGCGATCGCTACGGTCGCAGGTTCCAATCCGGCCTCGGGCGTGGATGTGTGTGATGTCCTTAGGTTAGTTAGGTTTAAGTAGTTCTAAGTACTTGGGGACTGATGACGTCTGACGTTAAGTCCCATAGTCCTCAGACCCATATGAACCATTTGTTTATGTGTGCCTGGGATTAAGCAAACCGATACTGTTGATCGAGAGAAGTGTATCGAGAATCAGGCAACGTTTGGTTCCAACACTGAGAGACAGTTACACACCGTTGTTGAACAATAAGCCTGGCCACTTTGTTTGATTTTGAAATCGTTATGTATACATTCCGAGCTCACTTCATTTTCTTTTGCACTGTTTTGATCAAATGAACCTCTTGGCTCACTGAACATAATGAGTGGTGGATAAAGAAATCTACCTTCCACGGAAATGAATGAACGAATTGTATACGAGTGTGATATTCCAGACACTAATTGCACTCCGTCAATTGTGTCTCGTTCTGCCCTGTTAGACAGTGTGTGGCCTCTGTAAATGTCTTCATTAAATCCGGATTGGTCGGTAATTAGAATTTCAATTGCTGAATAATTAGGAAAGATTGTTTCGTGAATTCAATACCAATTGCAACTGCAGAATTCTCTCTCTCATTGCGTTACAAACTGCGTAACTTTGCGATTCACAATGTTTTGAACTGCCTCAAAACTCCATATCCACATAATCTATCTCTTAAATCCTCAGTCAAAACGCTCTAACGTTTGCGCATGCCCACCACCTTATATAAATATTATGCACAGCCATAGAATTAGCCCTTGCCTCTTGAAAGGTAGTCAAAACATAGTCCCATATTTCCTTGAGTTTCTCCCTTTTGTTGATAATGTTACCGATAACGAGATAGACTTCCGGTCCTTGAACCTTATGAAGTGCTGCATAATAGTTTTCATTTACCAGCATTTACTTTTTGCTTCAATTACCTTCTTTACGTAATGGAAAGTAACATAGTCATAAACTACGTGATCAGTAAAAGGCTAATATATTATTTGGACGTCAGTAATGTCTTCGGAAGGCCATGACTCCAGTTCTTCATTCTCCAGGATTTCAGTGACAGTGGTATCTACAAAGCTGTTCATCAAACCGAACATAATCTTTACAATTTCCCTTTCTCTTAATGTACTTCGCGTGATGAAGACGGTAATTCAGTTTGATGTGAAACATCTAACACTTTGTATGCTCCTATTCTCATTGTGAACGATTGAAATCCAAATAGAAATGTCCACTTACTGTTCACTATAGTACATACAAATAATGTAAAGTGAGACTATACTTCTTTTGCACTGCCAAGGCACTATGCTGCATTGCGCACGGATTTCCTGCAGCTGACGTTCTGTTACGAAACCAGTTAGAATGGACAGCGAAAAAGTGTGTTACTGACATCTAGTTGATCGGTTATGTCTACGTACGAAACATGAGTTCAATGCGCGCTGGATACTTCGCGAATATACCTTGAGAAGTGAAAGGAATTGAGCTGAGGCAGAGAACTAGGAGAAGTAATAAGTTTTCTTTAATTTACGTCTATGGTCACAAACTTTTTGTTAACAGATTACCGGTTTCGGTCTTTAATGACCATCATCAGATCTGCAGCAAAAATGGTAAAAACATAAATACACTCGCAAACTGTATACAGCTTAAGAACAATACATAGATCATAATGAAAAGTAGTACTGACAAAATTTACATTTGTGCCCTTTAAGTTTGAAGAGGCATACCTGTTTCATAAAAACAAAGTCCTAATGTACTGCAGCCATAGTGGCATGCGGAATCAGCACCAGCATCGTCAAATACATATAAATAACATCATATGCACTGGTCATGTTGTCAGTAGTACTACTGTTTAAAACAAGCTGCCGTACAGTAGCCACAAGATGCTTGTGTTGTAAGTTAACCAGATGTCGCTAACGTCGGCATGCACTAGTTTTCAATAATTAATTGAAAGAGCGAAAATAAAGGCGGATACAGTAGTTGAAGTCTGTAATAAGCTTAAAACGTATAAAAGGCATTACAGTAATAATAAGCAATAATAAGAAGAACACGACAAAAGTAATATTGTTAAAATGAGGATGAGATAAAAAACAATGGTTGACATGTGCTCTAATGCCAATATACTAGATAATGACATAAATATTAAACACCGTTGACAGTGCACCGGGTAGTATTAAACAACTATATAAAAATCGCTAAAGGAGCCACAAATGAAAGAAAACATAGTACTGCACCTAATCAGCGCCCTCTGTTAGCGCGAACGCCACAATTCCGCACAGGCAGCTTGTGAAACTAGGATAAGTGTTCGATGAACTTCAAAACAATATCTTGTGAAACGATCTGACTAAAGACACTAATAAGTTCTGATCATAAGTAAGTTCAGTAAGTTCATGTAAATCCTTTACAACTGTACATTGATCATACTAATACAGGAAATTTTATGTTTAGATTACCCTAAGTTTTAATTTTCGCGTAAATATTATTACATAGCATTTTTTGAGTTGACTTCCTCCACGCCATGTGACTACGTCTAAATCACATGTTAATACACGGCGGGTAATTTAGATGAAGGCATTTGAGTTTGCATATTTAATTACTTGTAAACAGAGTTTCTGGTAAAAAGTAACTGTTGGCAAATTTCTTTTCAGTGGACAGCCTCCTGGCTCTTCCTTAATGCTACGCCGATACCAAGGCGTCGGTGACACACACACACACACACACACACACACACACACACACACACACACATGCTATCACTCATTCTCTCCCTCTCACTCAGAGTCTCCCACGCCTTCCTTCGCTACAAGTGAACAGTGTCAACACGCCTTCCTTCGCTACAAGTGAACAGTGTCAATATGGGTGTGTTTCAGTCTCATCTTCCAACAGTACCCCTTTATCGGCATGAGGCGACAGGCCGATTTTAGACTGCAGCACTGTGTGCACCTAGTCTCTTCTCGATCAAATACTGGTTTGCTGTACCATGTGCGAGGCCTGCGGTGCCCCGTTGCCAACACTTCTACAGCGACTGCAAATAGCCTTTGATGGCTCTCGATACTATACGACACACACTCTTAGCCCATCTCTGGGTGGCATCTTCCCATGTACGATTCGCATACAATTTTGATCGCGTACCTAGTAACACCACAATTGGCAATCCATTCGCCTCGTCTTTCATGAGTCAATAACGTTCTTATTCTGTGGAACAATACCAAAAGGATTATTGGCCATGAATAAGGACGTACTGAATTCATTACCGTGGCACCGCAATACTTCATTTGGATCGCATTTCTTCACCCAATATATGAAGCTATACGTATCCATATATAGTAATTTAGGATCTGCGAAATGAGTTTTAGCAAACTCATAATGAAAGCGGTACATGTGGAGTTTTGATAAGTCTAGTATGCACATCTCCACATAAATAAGCCTCTTAAACACTGCTGCAATCTTCGTCCCGTTCACAGCAACAGCATTCTCACTGAATAGGGTGACCCACTTAAAAATTGGTATTTTCTCGCCGTTCCCTCAAATTGTCCATTGTCTTACTGAAAATATAGTTATTCATTAGTTTACAAAAATCTTCCTCGCAGTCATACATAGCGGATGCTCTCTGTCTCCATCAGTCAGGGGGATTGCTTGAAGGAGGTAGCCCAGGTGATTCTAACCAGCTGCATAGACAAGGTAATACACTGCTGGGAATTATGGTAACGTATGATATATCCCTACTTATACCACAGCGTTGTCATCGGTTTTGGCGAGGAGCCTCCTCGCGGAACTACCTGCTCCGAAAACAGCCGCCAAGCGGCGTCCACACTATGAAAACTAATAGGATATGAGAGTTCTGCCTCCACCGCTTACCCCACTTCAGATTCAGCAACCATACCCTATTGATTTTTCTACCTAATCCCATGCATTCGTCTTCGAGCGCCCATAGAAAACCGCCAGTCAGCAGTGATTGTTGCATGGCGTGGACGTATAAGTTATTTACATCTAGGTTCGTTGCGTAACTCCAATCAAGGGACGCATTGAATGAGTCACCCATTCTTGGGTTATTTACCTTGGCGTGCCTGTGGACACACTAGCGAAGTCCCCCACGTATCCCTCTCCCAAAGGAAGGAAGCATGTTCGGGTCAGTCAATAGTGCGATCCTGCGCTTCGTTTTCTTAAACATAGCGTCCCAGGACAACCCACGTGCAGTGTAATAAAAGGGGGGATCCAGAGATTATGTTGTCATGCATAGACTCCAGACTTTCTCCAATACGTCCGCGAGCAAGCGAACGTCTGTGTTCACGTAAAGAAGTGGGTACTCCCCTAAAGTGGATATGTTGAACTTCCCCCAGGCGTTATCAGCATGGTTATACTGTGCATCCGATATGGCATCACCTGTAAGGTTGTTGGAGAACCCAGTTAATATCGGGTAGTCTGGTTTTGTTGAGTTTTTCCATACTATCCAGCTCCTCTCATGAGGAAACCCACTTCCTAGTCACAAGCTGAAACTTTTCCTTGTCGGGAAATGCAGCTTGAATGATGTGCGTATCTTCCGGAGGCAGAGTTTCAGGAAGTTTCTGAAGGGGCGCCTGCATAAAATGTAGCGAGTCAAGGAAGTGGAACGTGATTCTAGGCGTCATTCATTTGGAGAATGAAATAGATTTCTCGATGCTCTCAGGCAGGACACTTACCCTTTTCTCCATAACGAAATCAGCTAAGTGCATAAGAAGAAGGTGAGCATCATACACGCATAAACTGTGGAAGGAAACGGGTACATGGGCTGGTAATTGGTTCTTAAAATTGCATGTATAATGGGCTGCACCATGGAAATTCCTCAATCGATGACAGTGGTCCCTAAGAGGAGTTTTCAACTTTTCTATCTAACGGCAGCCGGCAGTCAACCCCGTTATTGGACTAATCCTCATTATTCTTCGATTTGGTCACGAGAACGTTGTAGTTGCAAAGGTTCTTAAAACTCCCATGAAAATTTTTCGAGCTCAGTGAGCAGCCAAACCGCAGAATTATCCTCGACGCAAGACTTATAGCGGTTAAGACTCGAATCGTAGGGTAACAGAATTTATCACGCTGCCGCATATGCTACGTGTTTTTCTGTGAAGTCACCTTCACCTGTAGGTCACCTTCACAGCGGGTCACAGGAGCGAGGAGACATTCAAAGTCGGCCTACAAACTGACATTGCTCCTGACAGTGACCTTTTTTAAACCTTATGACTTTCTTTACCTGTGTATTCTGCACACTTTGGGTGCGCAATCTACTAGACTTAATAACCTGTCTGAGGCAAAGGCACTCAGGCACCTTAAGCAAATATGCTCTACACCTGTACTTGTTGACAATTTGGAAGAAAGGAGTTGGGACATATCTTTCATATAAACGTAATTGTAACTGCCGTTCTCCTTATTTTTCTCATCGTTAAATAAGAGCATATTTACATGCATCTTACGGTAAAGGGCAAATTTGGAGAAACGGAGAGGTCGACGACCTCATCTGACTTGCGTTGCTCCAGGTCACAGACCTGAACTGATATTCTGGTATTCTGAGGCTCAAATGTAGGTACGAACTGCAGTTTAACAAGCAACTTGAAACCGCCAACGTTGCAACACTTAACGAACGTCAGTACCTAAGCCGCATCGAGATGTGCGCTGCGGATCTTCTATGTCATTTCACTCCCAAGCCAGAGTTTACCATGCAGAACAAGCCTGATCCGATTTATTTTGAGCATTAATGCCTTCCTTCTTATCACCTATATGTCTAGGTAGCTGCACATAGCTGGAACTTCCCTTTACTGTATCACAGACATGTGTACGGACGTCTAGGTATAATTTTTTGCTGAGTGCAGTAGCTCACCACCTAACTTCCATCTCGGTAAATCGGGCCAGTATAGCTGACAAATGGCATTCACAGAGCCAGTCAATGACTGATGTGCTCTCCGTTATCACGCCATTTCCCCCACAAAGACAATGATGGATGAAATTGTTTGAATAAATACTACATTGATCCTCCCATGCTGGCAGTTCAACACAGACAGAGCGAGTTTCCTGCCATTTCCAGTGGTGGGAGGGGGGGGGGACAGTTTGGGAAGTGGAGGGAGGAGGTGAGAGGGCGAGATGTGGCGGGGTAAAGGACCCATTGGCCAGTTCGGAACATCATTAGCAGTTTGGGCTGATTAATTGATGAATTAATTAATTTGCATAATTAATTTGACATCGGTTGAATATCAAAATAGCGCCAGAACATAATTTTTCCTCCTACTTACAACTTCAGCCACTACTATTGGTAAAAGGTATAGTAGTGGTAAAAGCGAATTTTCAAAAACAAAAATAATGTCTTCTTCCATAAATTTTAACGACTACAAGAAATTTTGCTTCTACATGCTAAGACTCACATACTGAAAACATAACTCGCTAAAAATAACCTTAAATAGAAAAGAAACTTTAGTTGTTTAACTAGTATTAAGGTGATGCACGTAAGTGAACTGAAAAACGAGTTGTAAATAATGATTCCTTTTTCTTCTTCTTCTTCTTCTTATGCTGTATACGAGGTAAAATACTACCAACGTTTGTAATACTGATACAAAAAAAGAGATTATTATAACAGTCAGCTGGAAAACTGACAATTTTTAAGGTAAATTTAACTTGTGGTTATTTGATTTAGGTAGACAGTGAGTTGATTGGAAAGGCAGTGGCACTGAGTTGTCATGGCAGTAGTGTGGTTATTTAGCGAAATGTTCTGTGTGCTCTAAAGAAAAATGAGTTAGGAAACAGTATGTAGATATCTGTTGAGAGGCCAGACAAACGTGTGGTTCCTGAAGAGGGGCAGCAGCCTCTTCAGTAGTTGCAGGGGCAACAGTCTGGATGATTGACTGATCTGGCCTTGTAACACTAACAAAAGGGGCCTTGTTGTGCTGGCACTGCGAACGGCTGAAAGCAAGGGGAAACTACAGCCGTAATTTTTCCCGACGGCTTTCAGCTTTACTGGATCTTCGGGTGGGGACTACTGAAGAGGGCGTCGTTATCAGGAGAACGAAAACTGGCGTTCTACGGATCGGAGCGTGGAATGTCAGATCCCTTAATGGGGCAGTTAGGTTAGAAAATTTAAAAATGGAAATGGATAGGTTGAAGTTAGATATCGTGGGAATTAGCGAAGTTCGGTGGCAGGAGGAACAAGACTTTCGATCAGGTGAAAACGGGGTTATAAATACAAAATCAAATAGGGGTAACGCAGGAGTAGGTTTAATAATGAATAAAAAAAAGGAGTGCGGGTGAGCTACAACGAACAGCACAGCGAAAGCCTAATTGTGTCCAAGATAGACACGAAGCCCACGCCTACTATAGTAGTACTAGTTTACATGCCAACTAGCTCAGCAGATGACGAAGTAATTGAAGAAATGTATGGTGAGATAAAAGAAATTATTCAGATAGTGAAGGGAGATGAATATTTAATAGCCATGGGTGACTGGAATTCGACAGTAGGAAAAGGAAGAGAAGGAAACGTAGTAGGTGAATATGGATTTGGCGTAAGAAATGAAAGAGAAAGCCGCCTGGTAGAATTTTGCACACTGCATAACTTTATCATAGCTAACACTTGGTTGAAGAATCATAAAAGAAGGTTGTATACACGGATAAAGGCTGGAGATACTGACAGGTGTCAGATAGATTATATAATGGTAAGACAGAGATTTAGGAACCAGGTTTTAAATTGTAAGACATTTCCAGGGGCAGAATGCAGTCAGACCAGAATCTATTGGTTATGAACTGTAGATTAAAACTGAAGAAACTGCCAAAAGGTGGCAATTTAAGGAGACGGGACCTGGATAGACTGACTAAGCCAGACATTGCACAGAGTTTGAGGGAGAATATAAAGGAACAATTGACAAGAATGGGGGAAAGAAATACAGTTGAAGAAGAATGGGTAGCTTTGAGGGATGAAATAGTGAAGGCAGCATAGGATCAAGTAGGTAAAAAGACGAGGGCTAGTAGAAATCCTTGGGTAACAGGGGAGATATTGAATTTAATTAATCAAAGGAGAAAATATAAAAATGCAGTAAATGATGCAGGCAAAAAGGAATACGAACGTATCAAAAATGAGATCGACAGGAAGCGCAAAATGGGTAAGCAGGGATGGCTAGGGAGCAAATATAAGGATGTAGAGGCTTATCTCACTAGGGGTGGGATGGATACAGAATAAAGGAAACTTAGAGAGGCCTTTGTAGAAAAGAGTACCACTTGTGTGAATATCAAGAGCTCAGATGGAAACCCAGTTCTAAGCAAAGAAGGGAAAATGGTTCAAATGACTGTGAGCACTATTGGACTTAGCTTCTGAGGTCGTCAGTCCCCTAGAACTTAGAACTGCTTAAACCTAACTAACCGAAGGACATCACACACATCCATGCCCGAGGCAGGATTCGAACCTGCGACCGTAGCGGTCGCGCGGTTCCAGACTGTAGCGCCTAGAACCACTCGGCCTCTACGGCCGGCAAAGAAGGGAAAGCAGAAAGGTGGAAGGAGTATATAGAGGGTCTAAACAAGGGCGATGTACTTGAGGGCAATATAATGGAAATGGGAGATATGATACTGCGTGAAGAGTTTGACAGAGCACTGAAAGACCTAAGTCGAAACATGGGCCCGGGAGTAGACAACATACCATTAGAACTACTGATAGCCTTGGGAGAGCTTAACAGAACTCTACCATCTACTGAGCAAGATGTATGAGACAGGCGAAATACCTTCAGACTTCAAGAAGAATTTAATAATTCCAATCCCAAAGAAAGCATGTGTTGACAGATGTGAAAATTACCGAACTGTCAGTTTAATAAGTGACGGCTGCAAAATACTAACGGAAATTTTTACAAACGAATGAGAAATGTTGGAACATGTGAGGAAGTACTGACCCTACGGCTTATCTTAGAAGCTAGGTTAAGAAAAGGCAAACCTACGTTCCTTGATTTTGTAGACTTGGAGAAAGCTTTTGACGATGTTGACTGGAATACTCTCTTTCAAATTCCGAAGGTTGCAGGGGTAAAATACAGGGAGCGAAAGGCTATTTACAATATGTGTGTGTGTGTGAAATCTTATGGGACTTAACTGCTAAGGCCATCAGTCCGTAATCTTACACACTACTTAACCTAAATTATCCTAAGGACAAACACACACATCCATGCCTGAGGGAGGACTCGAACCTCCGCCAGGACCAGCCGCACAGTCCATGACTGTAGCGCCCCAGACCGCTCGGCTAATCCCGCGCGGCTACAATTTGTACAGAAACCAGATGGCAGTTATAAGAGTCGAGGGGGACGAAAGGGAAGCAGTGGTTGAAGGAGTGAGACAGGGTTGTAGCCTCTCCCCGATGTCATTCAATCTGTATACTGAGCAAGGAGTAAAGGAAACAAAAGAAAAATTCGGAGTAGGTATTAAAATCCATGGAGAAGAAATAAAGACTTTGAGGTTCGCCGATTACATTGTAATTCTGTCAGGGACAGCAAAGGACTTGGAAGAGCAGTTGAACGGAATGGACTGTGTCTGTGCCTAGGATAGTGAAATGTAGTCGAGTTAACTCGGGTGATGCTGTGGGAACTAGATTAGGAAATGAGACACTTAAAGTAGTAAAGGAGTTTTGCTATTAGGAGAGCAAAATAACTGATGATGGTCGAAGTAGAGAGGATATAAAATGTAGACTGGCAATGGCAAGGAAAGCCTTTCTAAAGGAGAGAAATTTGTTAACATCGAGTATAGATTTAAGTGTCAGGAAGTCGTTTCTGAAAGTATTTGTATGGAGTGTAGCCATGTATGGAAGTGAAACATGGACGATAAATAGTTTGGACAAGAAGAGAATAGAAGCTTTCGAAATATGGTGCTACAGAAGAATGCTGAAGATTAGATGGGTAGATTACATAACTAATGAGGTGGTATTGAATAAAATTAGAGAGAAGAGGAGTTTGTGGCACAACGTGACAAGAAGAAGGGACCGGTTGGTAGGATATGTTGTGAGGCATCAAGGGATCACTAAATTATCATTGGAGGGCAGCGTGAAGGGTAAAAATCGTAGAGGGAGACCAAGAGATGAATACTCTAAGCTGATTCAGATGGGTGTTGGTTGCAGTAAGTACTGGCAGTTGAAGAAGCTTGCACAGGATAGAGTAGCATGGAGAGCTGCATCAAACCAGTCTCAGGACTGAAGACCAAAACAACAAGAACTAAAACAGCGAAATCAACTACTAAAATACAAGAGCACACGTGTTTAAACTCACATCTGCATTACCATTTTCGTATTTTTTTCGTTTTGGCGTTCACTGATTCTGTCCTTTTTAAATAGATAGATTCGGGGAATGTGGGACATGTGTGACATTATAACACATATGCGCTACCTGAATTTTTTTCGCCAATTGTTTGCTTTGTAAATATGATCTACTTGTTTTATTCTGTAAGTGTTTAGAAACTATATTTTGGTTAGGAATGTAATAAGTATTGTAGTTTGTATAAATTATTTTTCATTACGATGGAATGATTCTGCGTTAACGTCGTTAATTGAAGTTAGAAAAAACGATTCGTTGGCAGAGAGCAAGCATTTGTGTAGTAGCACTGTCTGTGGACACGTGAGTGACCAGAATTGCTTGCTTGCGGCACGTCAGCGTGAACATACGCAAGTGGTGTGCGGTGTACGTGCATTGTACGTTTCAGTTTTGTTGACATACGAAACTTGGTGAGGCATTTCCCAGTGGCATAATCTGCGTATCTTTAATTGAATAATAAATATCATAGGTAAAAACTGTCATTATCCTCAGTCATTGTATACCTAGGAGCCAGTTCCTTTCCAGTTATTAAATGCTCGAATGTCGTTGTTTGAAGTTAAAAGAAGACTAATATGTAAACTATCATTTCCAGCTTTGTTTGCTTAGCTGAAAAGGCAACTGATAAGAATGGGTAATAAAGCCTCATTAACAGTGTTTATCAGTAATATTCAGTGACACAGTTATTCTTTGTAATTAACTGAAGACAAAGTCACGTAAATTAAAGTAATTCTGGCAATCTCAAATATAACAGAAGACTATTTAATTTTATATATTCCATGTCAGTGTCTATTGTGATAATAGTGTGCCGGCTTGTTTTGTATTTCGGTGTTGTTTATTCAATCCAGTAAATTTTCATAATGGTTACAATCCATTCAAGGCATTTAGCTTGCAATATTCAGGAATACAGTGATTGTAAGTAGAGGTTAATCTGAGTTTACGTAAATTATTGTCGCAACAAAAGAACTACCTCCAGCCAATCATTTACTTTCAAAACCGAGTTTCAATATCTGTTCCAAATTAACGTATCTGAGTATTAACGATATAAGACAACAGTTGTCTATCTTCATTATTTTTGTCTTGTCAGAAACGTATGTCAACTTTCTGTTGCCACGTGTACAGTCAAACAGTTACATATTCATTGTTGTCCGCGTTATCGCTTGGATATCGAAAAGACAGTGCCCAACTGGACTGGCGAACGCAGTAATAAAGTTTAGTATTATTTCAGTTTGTTGTGGTCTCTTTGGATAAACTGATGTCCCTTTCCCTTTCATATTTCACGTGAGTGATGGGACTGCTTTTAATAGTAAACAAAATACGAATATGTAGAAAATGGAGGAGTGACAGGGATTGTTTATTAGAATAACTTGTTGTACACTTCTCCGGTCAAATTTATTTCGGAGACGATGGCCTTGTGCAAAGCCAAAGTTATCCCTCATACACGATCACAGTCATATTGTCACATTAACCGATCAGTGAAGTTGGAGTTTACATTCCGATCTGAGTAAAAGCCCTAAGAAGTTTTGGTCCTACGTTAAATCCGTAAGCGCTTCGAAATCCCCTATTCACGCACCCAGTTACCATATTGGCACCTAAGCCTAAGACAGGAGAGAGAAGGACGAAATACTGAATTCGGTCTTCCGAACTCTTTCAGTGCGCAATTTAGTAAGACGGTTCCTTGTTCCAGTGCGAACTTCTATATGCCAAATGTTCTGATTTTCGTTTATGGCGGACAACTCCGTCTCGGTGTTTCCTTTTTTCTACCGTCAATTCAAATGGTGCAAATGGCTCTGAGCACTATGGGACTTAACATCTGAGGTCATCAGTCCCCTAGAACTTAGAACTACTTAAACAAAACTAGCCTAAGGACATCAAACACATCTATGCCCGAGGCAGGATTCGAACCTGCGACCGTAGCGGTCGCGCGGTTCCAGACTGTAGCGCCTAGTACCGCTCGGCCACTTCGCCCGCAGCCGTCGGTGTAATGAGCAAGTGAAGGGTCCTTTTAAATTTATAAGAGACTCAATATGCCTATCGAATTTTGAATGTACCATAAAATCACGACTCAGTGAAATAACATTTGTTACATTAATCAGATGTAAAAGAAAGTCTATTATGTACAAAGATTAGAAATGTAGGTACGTCATAAACTATTTACTGCGTTACTGTGTTCTGTGCATGGAGACAAGATTAGTACGCTACTGACCATTAAAATTGCTACACCAAGAAGAAATGCAGATGATAAACGGGTACTTATTGGACATATATATTATACTAGAAGTGACATGTGCTTACATTTTCACGCAATTTGGGTGCATAGATCCTGAGAAATCAGTACCCAGAAAAACCACCTCTGGCCGTAGTAACGGCCTTGATACGTCTGGGCATTGAGTCAAACAAAGCTTGGATGGCGTGTACAGGTACAGCTGCCCATGCAGCTTCAACACGAAACTACGGTTCATCAAGAGTAGTGACTGGCGTATTGTGACGAGCCAGTTGCTCGGCCACCATTGACCAGATGTTTTCAATTGGTGAGAGATCTGGAGAATGCGCTGGCTAGGGCAGCAGTCGAACATTTTCTGAATCCAGAAAGGCCCGTATAGGACCTGCAACATGCGGTCGTACATTATCCTGCTGAAATGTAGGCTTTAGCAGGGATCGAATGAAGGGTAGAGCCACGGGTCGTTACACATCTGAAATGTAACGTCCACTCTTCAAAGTGCCGTCAATGCGAATAAGAGGTGACCGAGACGTGTAACCAATGGCACCCCATACCATGACGCCGGGTGACACTCCAGTACGACGATGACGAATACACGCTTCCAATGTGCGTTCACCGCGATGTCGCCAAACACGGATGCGACCATGATGATGCTGCAAACAGAACCTAGATTCATCCGAAAAAAATGACGTTTTGCCATTCGTGCATCAAGGTTCGTCGTTGAGTACACCATCGAAGGCGCTCCTGTCTGTGATGTAGCGTCAAGGGTAACCGCAGCCATGGTCTCCGAGCTGATAGTCCAGGCTGCGGCAAACGTCGTCGAAATGTTCGTGCAGATGGTTGTTGTCTTGCAAACGTCCTCGTCTGTCGACTCAGTGATCGAGGCGTGGCTGCACGGTCCGTTACAGCCATGCGGACAAGATGCCTGTCACCTCGATTGCCAGTGATTCGAGGCCGTTAGAATCCAGCACGGAGTTCCGTATTACCCTCCTGAAACCATCGATTCCATATTCTGCTAACAGTCATTGGATTTCGACTAACGCGAGCAGCAATGTCGCGATGTGATAAACCGCAATCACGATAGGCCACAATCCGACCTTTATCAAAGTCGGAAACGTGATGGTCCGCATTTCTCCTCCTTACACGAGGAATCACAACAACGTTTCACCAGGCAACGCCGGTCAACTGCAGTTTGTGTATGAGAAATCGGTTTTAAACTTTCCTCATGTCAGCACGTTGCAGGTTTTGTCACCGGCGCCAACCTTGTGTGAATGCTCTGAAAAGCTAATCATTTGAATGTCGCAGCATCTTCTTCCTGTGGGTTAAATTTCGCGTCTGTAGCACTTCATCTTTGTGGTGTAGCAATTTTAATGGACAGCATTGTACAACATGCCGTTTACGAAGATGTCATTAAAGACTGATCACGAAACAACCCGGCTCTTCCTAGAAGCGATTTAGAAAGAAAAGTTGTGACACCTCTCCTGCGGAAGTCGCGTACAGGCAGAGTCGCTCTGTCACTGGTCCCTCAATTGTTTCCTCAAAGGCGGATATGCCCCATGCACGATAGTAATGCAGAACAGTGAACGAACGAGAGAAGAGGGACTCGCTCTGTCACTGGTGCCTCAATTGTTTCCTCAAAAGCGGATAATGTCCCACGCACGACAATAATGCAGAACAGTGAGCGAAGGAGGGAAGAGTGGCCGCCATAACAGTCAATGAGCTCTTTGGCCGCTCATTAACGCAGCTGCAGACGGGAATTCGAAGAAGGGCTAGGAATTCGGCGGCGCTCCCGCCGCGGCCGGCCCGTCAGTGTGATTTACGGAATAATCAGCATCTGTCGCGGCCGATGGACGGCCCGCGGCTCGCAGCCGCACCGGCCTTAATGCGGCCGCCGTAATATTTCGTGGCCGGCCGTGACGTGGAGCATGAAGCGCAATCAACTGGCCGGTCGGCCGGCCAGCCGCGCGGCGCGTCGCCGCCGTAAATCCGGGTCGACAGCGGCGGCCCGCGCTACGCTTTATGAGCTCCGACCCCAGCCCCTCGCTGTGCCCACCGCTCTGTTTCCCTCGCTTCCCGTCGCTGCTCTCAAATTGAACACCCCGAGGCCAATACGGCTCTAAAACCCTTACTACTGAGTCGCCACGCGTACGGGTCTCATCCTTCCTGTTTTTCACCAATCTATTTCGTTCTTCTTCTTTCTACTTTGTCTCTTTCCTGAGCCAATATACTTTTTGATCATACACACACACACACACACACACACACACACACACACACACACACACACACACAACACACACTCATGCACGGACACAAAACATAAACTCCATGTGGTGATGAAAGGTGTGTGCGTGTGTGTGTGTGTGTGTGTGTGTGTACGAGAGAGAGAGAGAGAGAGAGAGAGAGGGAGAGAGAGAGAGAGAAATGGAGGGTGTGTGGAGATGGGGGGGGGGGGGGGTGAGAAAATGTTGAAATAATTATTGTTTTAGTCAGGCATGAGCAGTTGAATGGGACGGATAGCGTCTAGAAAAAGGATTACAAGACGTATAAACAAGGATAATGGGATGTAGTAAAATTAAAGCAAGTGATTCTGAGGGTATCAGATTAGGAAATAAGAAACTAAAAGTAGTAGATGATGTTCAAATGTTCAAATATGTGTGTGAATTCCTAAGGGGCCAAACTGCTAAGGTCATCGGTCCCTAGACTTACACACTACTTAATCTAACTTAATCTAACTTTTACTAAGAACAACACACATAACCACACAACCGTGACCGAGGGAGGACTCGAACCTCCGGCGGGAGGGGCCAGTAGTAGATGAGTTTTCTATTTGTTTCAGAAAATAACTAATGATGACAAAGGTAGAGAAAATGTACCAGGTATCAAGCGGGAATGGAAAATATTCATGGATATGACAGGAACTATCATTCGAAGCAAACTGTCCAGTAAACATGGGCTGTAAAATACATATCTTAAGAGCATTAAGCACTTATTCATCTCCGACAGCGCGAAAAAATTATATTCTACTGTAAACTCTTTGTTTTCCGTTTTTTAATACGGGATACTATCATCCAAAACATTAAAACAGTATGTAGAATAAACACAGGCTCTAAGGGGCACACCTTAAGAGGTATGTATGAGAAATTGCTATGTTCGCTTCTGAAACACATCTCTTCTATTGATCAAGTACTCAAAGCTGTTAAGGTATGCAGTTTGGAGCCCGTTTTTACTATACATTTTTTCTTGTTCCGTCCATACTACTGTCAGGTAGCAATTTTCCCAGAAACTGTCACCCAACATGTATTAGAATATTTTTATACTCGGTTCCAATGATCAAATAGACAATCGCTAATGCTGCGTAATTCACTGACGCGCCAGATAAATTGGTATAGGCATGCGTTTCCAAATACAGAAATATGTAAACAGGTAGAATACGATGCTGCGGTCGCCAACGCCTATATCAGACGACAAGAGTCTGCGCAGTTGTTACATCGGTTACTGCTGCTGCAGTGACAAGTTACCAAGATTTAAGTGAGTTTGAACGTGCTGTTATCGTCGGCGCACGAGCGATGGAACACGGCGTCTCTGAGGTAGCGACGAAGTGGGAATTCTCCTCTACGACCATTTCACGAGTGACCATGATTATCAAGAATCCGGTAAAACATGAAATCTCCGACATCGGCCGGCAAAAGATCCTGCATTAACGAGACCAACGACAACTGATGAGAATCGTTCCACGGGATAGAAGAGCAACCCTTCCACAGATGGCTACAGATTTCTATTCTGGACCATCATCAAGTGTCATAGTGCGAACCATTCAACGAAACATCATCGATAGGGGCTTTTGCGGCCGAGTTCCCACACGGGTACTTTTGGTGACTGCTCGACACAAAGCTTTACACTTCGCCTGCGCCCGTCAACACCAATATTGGACTCTTGATGACTGGAAACGTGTTGTCTGGTCGAACGAGCCTCGTTTCAAATTGTATCGATCGGATGGACATGTACGTGTATGGAGACAACCTCATGAATCCATGGACCCTGCATGTCAACAAGGGACTGTCCAATGTGCATTCCGGCGGTCTTGCGACACCTCACACATCCAGAATTGCTACAGGGTGCCTCCAGAAAAAATCCTATGAGTTTAAACACTTCCGCTGCCTACCAAACTCCCCAGACATGACCCTTAATGAACATATCTAGGATGCCTTGCAACGTGTTGTTCAGAAGGGAATTCCCGGAATTATGGACAGCTGTGCAGGATTCATGGTGTCAGTTCCCTCCAGTACTACTTCAGACATTAGTTGAGTCCATGCCACGTCGTGTTGCGGCATTCTGGGTGATCGCGGGGGCTCTGCAAGATATTAGGCAGGTGTGCCATTTTCTTTTGCTCTTCAGTGTAATAGCAATAGTGATTCAGCACCTCCAGTGATTGTTCCTTTGATTGCTTTCCGTTCAGCTCTCCTTTTAGTACGATGATGGAACTACACCGTTGGATGTCTGCGAGATGGCTAGCAAGAGGTAAGAATTCTTATAAGAGAAGTTGGTCACCATAAAAGTGCTCTGAATCCTAGGTGAGACTGCAGCCTCAGGCAGAGGGACAGGCATTCAGTTCACTCATCTTATGCTCTTGAGGTGGGACATCAGATAGCCACTTTCTGATGAGAAAACAAAGTAGTTTTCTTAGAACCCTTAAAACAAGCAAGATAAGAGATCTCTACCCTGGGCCATTTCGCAGACGTTTGTGTGTAAAATCTCCTTCAACTCAGGTTGACACTGCAAAATAACGTTGGAGTTTGAGAATCCAGCTATCTGGTTGGTTAATATTGCTATTTTCTACAGAGCATGCGGTTTCTCGGCTGTGCCTACATCTCACCTATCTCACTAAATGTTTCAAAACTGCGCTATGTAGCGGATATTATACCTTTGGTTCAAATGGCTCTGAGCGCTAAGGGACTTAACATCAGAGGTCATCGGTCCCCTAGAACTTAGAACTACTGAAACCTAACTAACCTAAGGACATCACACAGATCCATGAGGGGGGCAGGATTCGAACCTGCGACCGTAGCGGTCGCGCGGTTCCAGACTGTAGCACCTAGAACTGCTCGAGCATGGTGGCCGACTATTACACCTTTCTCCCCATCTCAGAGCAATGTTTGTTGCACGTAGCAAAAATCAACAAGAGTAGGAGATTGTTCAATATCTTTACTTGAGTTTTAGTGGGCGGAATTCACTATATCTTCGGCTGTTGGCCACCCTACCCTGAGGAAAGTAGCCAAATCAAACCATGGCCAACTCTGGAGGATGTTAATCCAGCATGATAGCTCCGATATCGTGAGAAAGTAGGCCAGCAGGTCTATGAGGCGGTGTTGCATCTACCATTAGTCGCACAATAAGGAGGAGATAGAAGGCTGCTGCACTGACCATGGTGGAGCAGGTGAAAGAAACATTGCCTCAGATTATCGCAATGGAAACTGATAAGGCATAAATACTGGAAGCAAGTAATGGTAAAAAAAAACGGGAATGGAAATTCGAAAGATAATACATCCTCTATAATAACAATAAGAAGATGTCCAATGTGGGTGTAGTAACTATGAAAACTGAAGATGAAAGAAGACCTCGCCAGCAACTGATATGGAATAAGATCGCACAGGTGGCCTAAGAGCCAAAGTAAAACCTTACCGACAGTCTGGTGCGCCTGCCTGGTTTGGCACACGAGCAATGTTCGTATAAATTTGGTAGAGCTGGTTTATATAACACGAAAAGATTTTTCTGCTCTGTGTACGTTAAGGGCAATGTGAGAGTTAATAAGTTTCGAAAGCCAATTTCTTCTTGAATGAAGAGTAAACAAGAGAGTCTCGTCTCAAGCTCTGAAATATCTGGGAAGGCTGAAGGCTGGAACAAACAGTCACTTCGTGTAGAGAAACGAAATAACGTAAGTATGGTCTAAGGCCGATGACCTTTAGGCTGAAAACAAAAACTGCCAGAAAATACCGCTAACTAGGAAATAACCAATGAACTACACTGGGGAAGGCTGAAGTCCTGATGGAATCGTCGAAATCTTATTGTGATTTTGGTCTTAGAATAAGTAAAGGGTAAAGCAACAGAACGATGTTGCAGTACCAAAGTTCCAGTATGACGGTACACAGTGAAGTCCGGCATAGCTCTAATGAAGCAAGACCATAATTCTTACAAGTCTTCATCAGGTTACCTCCTATTATGAAACTGGTTGCATTCAGCGACTGTTATTTAATTTATAAATGATAGAGCGCATCAATCAGTCATCCTATTTTTTTACAGGTTTTATTACGCAGATCCAGATTTCGGCTAGTGCCCAGCCATTATCAATGGACAATTTTTTAATCTCGATGCAATCACCCCACACACATAAACAATTCTGATATCGTTAAAGGAACAGCACAATTTTCTTTGCAAGAAGAAACATGATTACACTCCTCACCTCATAGCTCGCAGGTTTCAGAATAGAAACTTTCGGTTCGTTTCACTGTCAATACCTTTTACTTCAACAGACTATTGTCAACTTGGTGGAAAAAATTCCTTCGAGCGTCAAAGCCCAGCAGTCTTATTTTCTGGAGACATACCTCCTAGCCACCTTTGTGTACTGCGAGTAGCTCGAAGTGTCTCGTCATCAGTCTTAGAAGAACACCTGGTTGTTGTCGGTGTCTCCAGTGCCAAAATCGTGTCGCGAGCATCGTGGACGATCCTGATGTCTCCGCATAAACCCAGTCTGCTTACTGTAATTCCGACAAAAATTTTTGAACATCATAAGCGTATTACATGCATCTTAGCGAGAATATGTCATTACTGAAGAAGTCCCGCAAGGAAACTGTGGTCGGCAGTAAAAATCATCACGCCTTGTGTGAGAAGCGAGTAATGTCACGTATCTATACTTTATAGCGCCAACAGTTTGGACGCATCTCGTGGTCGTGCGGTAGCGTTCTGGCTTCCCCCGCCCGGGTTCCCGGGTTCGATTCCCGGTGGGGTCAGGGATTTTCTCTGACTCGTGATGGCTGGGTGTTGTGTGATGTCCTTAGGTTAGTTAGGTTTAAGTAGTTCTAAGTTCTAGGGGGCTGATGACCATAGATGTTAAGTCCCATAGTGCTCAGAACCATTTGAACCATTTTTGGAGCCAACAGTTTTCAATTTCCAATGTTAGGCTGCTTGAAGCGGTGAGCTGTGTTGATAAAAATTTCTTCTATTTTGAGAGGTCTTTACAATGATGCTAATTCCTATAATATAATCTTCTCGGTTTACAAGTCGCTTCATTTCGAATATGACACTCGAGTTTTCGATAACTGTCTTTCTCATCGTCATCAGGAGATAAAACGCTAACTTCAGGCGCTAATACGATGTACTGCTTATATAGATGTAATGGCAAAATAAAGGACTTTCCAGAGAGCAATGGCGTGGCGGGTGCGAAGGAGGCGTTTTGGGCAGCTCTTAGCAGCTCCGTCGTGCCGTGGGAACGAGTGACGTCACTTAGCGAGAGAGGCCGGCACTACGCCTGAAACTGCCACTCCCGCGTCCCTACAAGCGTCAAGCAGTCTTTGCTTTCGCTCAATGTCCATAGTCCGCCCCCCCCCCCCCCCCATCCCCTAACAAGTGTGTACCCCTGGTATCTGTTAAATTTGTTGCCGCTTATTCTAATTTCGGACGCATCTTTGATAACAGAATCCCAGTATGATGGTGTTCGAGCCAAACCCTTGTCTTTTTGAAATGTATTTTATGTCCGTTTTCTAGGGAATTTTCATCCACGGCCGACTTCTACAGTACACCTCTTTTCATACGTCATGAATGCTCTGCAGAACGTTCGGCGACAGTGGTAATAGTCTGATCTGTGTAAACGTTACCAAATTCACAGAGGACGCCATAAACGCCAATAACTCGAGGACCTACGTCCTACGTTCTCTTTAACGGGGGGGGGGTTAGATTCAATTTTTGAGGCGGGCCGGACACTAGTCTTAGTACATGTCACTTCAGTAGGAGTGCTCTCTGCCCTATCTATCCAAAGTTTGGAAGGAATGTAACTCGCTTCGCCTGTTTTGCCGATACACGAGGCGTCTGCGGGGTTGTGTCCATTTTCCATTCCACCATACATAGACGACATCTTCTTGATGTGGTCTTATGGTGAAAATGCACTGCAGCAGTTTGTCGAACACATGAACGTTGTCCAGCCCAACATTACATTTAACGTGGAGTTGGAGCGGGATAGCAAGCTTCTGTTCTTGGATATTTCAGTTTAATGTAAGGCAGGAGGACGGATTGGTTATTCAGCGTACAGGTCACCCACATACACTAACCCGTACATAAATGCCAACAGTTTTTATCATCCTGTACCTAAGAAGGTGGTTATGAACACGTTAGTGCACAGGGGAAAGATTATTGTTGACGACGACAGTCTTGAGTCTCAATTTCGGCATTTTAAGTGCTTATTTATAGAAACTACTAATACTTTCAGATGCCACCGACGAAAGACGCCCTGTGAATCCGTGGAAGAGGTCAAGCCAGCTGTATTCCTTCCACACTGCCACCGTGAAACACTCCGAGGGTACTAATTTCTCCCAACCATCCAGTTCTCAATTCCTAAATTTAGTTGTGTGTTTGTTTATCAATTGTCTAATAGCCTCGAGACAATCAAAGGTCGATGAAACTATTCACCTTTATCCGCTGACTTAGAATGTATTTTGCTCGAAAAAGATGGAACACATTAATTCCGAGAAAACTGTTTGGTAAGTATGAAGCCCTAGAAAATGGACAAAGGTCGGATATTAAATATACACTCTCTCCCTTTCAAAGTATTTATCTGAATATGCGAGGCCTGCTGGTTAATCGGATGTCGCATGTTAATGTTAAACGGTGGGAAGATGCCTTTCCTGTCGCCACCCCATAGTCCCCAGGAAGGAATTACTGTACCCCAACTGTCTGCGTCTAGTGTAATCCATGGAAGAGTGCGAATGTGTTCAGATGTCTGTGAGCTGTGTAACTGAGGCGGAATATTGGGACCAGTCCAATATTAAACTAGTGGGATGTGGAAAACCGCCTAAAAACCACATCCAAGCTGGCTGGCACAGCGGCCCTCGACGTTAATCCACCGGGCGGATTCGATCCTGGGCCGGCGCGCATACCCGAGTCCAGGAAGCTGCGCGTTAGCACTCTCGGCTACCATGGCTGATTTATTAACCTATACACTAATTAATCAAAAGTATCCAGACCCATTTTTTTATCACAGCTTGACTCTGTCGAGGACACTTTCAGTGAAGTGTCTGAATGTCGTTGGAGAAAAAGACCACCATTCTTCCTCAAGACCCAAAACTAGAGGAGGTAGTGATATAGGAGCGAATTCGAGATCCTAACCCATCCCAAAGATATGCCACTTGATTCTGGTCAGAACACTGGATAGACCAAACGATGTCAGGAACGTTATTGACCACAAACAATTGCCTGAAAAATGCTGCTTCATGACGGTGTGCTTTGTCGTGTTGGTACAAGTAAGTATCATGTCAGAACTGTCCCTCTTTTATAGACACTTCAGAATACTGTAAAATGTGTTCAAATTCTACTGCATTTATTTTTTGCTAAATCGCAGTAAAGGGAACTCACTAGCCACGGAGATCGTCTCCATAGCGTAACAGCAAATCCTCCTCACTTTACTGTTGCCACTATACACGACGAAAGCTAAGGTTCTTAAAGCTCGCCAAACCCAAACCCTTTAGTCGGTCTGCCACAGGATTAAGCGCGATACTTCACTCCGAATCATTCGTTTCCAGTCGCCCGCTGTCTAGTGGCGTGGTTCTTTGCAATATCCTAAGAGTCGTTTACCACCGTCTACAGAAATGTGTGTCTTGTGATGAGTAGCTCGACCATTGTACCCCATTCTTTTCAACTTCCCAAGCGTAGTCATTGTGCTAACTGAAATGCAGGTAGTACACTGGTACTTACGGTGAATTCATGTGATATTTCACGGTCACCATCCGCAATACTCGATAGTCCCTGCTCGGTCTTGTCTTAGCTGTGGCTGTTCCTTTAGCGTTTCGACTTCACAGTCGTTTCATCGTCGAGCAAATTTAGAAGGGCTGAAATGTCCCTGATGGATTTGTTACTCAGGACACATCTAATGCCCAGACCCAGTTCAAACCCCTTGACCTCTCCGATCCAGTCTGCTGTCAATGCTTCTCCGTTACACTATGTTCATCTTAAGAATAAACTTGATGTAAACAAACACAAAAGTGAAGACTGGCCATAAGCCGCAGCACAGTGGTGTTGGAAGTAGGACCTAATTGTGTATTACATATGCACACATCAAGAAAAGTTTTGCATCACTTCGGTTCCGAGAGTTCCGGAACCCGTACAGAAAATTGTAATACAGATCAACATAAACACCATTTCCGCCCTTTTTATTGCTCCTGAAAACCAGACATTGCATGTTGTACCCCCACAGCAGAAATTCAGAAGTAGTGGTCCTGATTGCTGTACACGCCGGTACCTCTAATACCCATTAGCAAGTCCTCTTGCACAGATGCATGCCTGTATTTTTAGTAGCATACTATCCACAAGTTCATCAAGGCACTGTTAGTCCAAATTGTCCCAGTCCTCAACGGCGATTCGGCGTAGATCTGTCAGAGTGGTTGGTGGGTTACGTCGTCCATAAACAGCCCTTTACGATCTACACCCGGAGTTTTCGATAGGGTTCATGTCTGAAGAACATGCTGGCGACTCTAGTCGAGCGATGTTATTATCCTTAAGGAAGGCATTCACAAGTGGTGCACAATGGGGGCGCAAATTGTCGTCCAAGAAGACGAATGCCTGATCAATATGCTGTCGATATGGTTGCACTATCGATCGGAGGATGGCATGCACGTATCGTACAGCCGTTACGGCACCTTCCACGGCCACCAGCGGCGTACGTCGGCCCCACTTAATGCCACCCCAAAACATCATCGAACATCCACATTGCAGCACTCTCTGGAGAGTGTGTCTAAAGTGTCTAATGCGTTCAGCCTGACCAGGTTGACCCCAAAACACGTCTCCGGCGATTGTCTGGTTGAAGGCATATGCGACACTAATCAGTGAAGAGAACGTGATGCCAATCATGAGCGGTCCATTCGCCATGTTATTGGGCCCCGTCTGTACCGTGGCATGGACGTCGGGAGTGAAGTTGCGTATCATGCAGCTTGTTGCGCACACTTTGAGTCTTAACACGACCTCCTGTGACTGCGCAAAAAGCATTATTCAACATGGTGGTGTTGCTTTCAGTGTTCCTCCAAGCCATAAGCCGTAGGTAGCGGTCATCCCCTGCAGTAGTAGCCCTTGGGCGGCCTGAGCGAGGCATGTCATCGACAGTTCCTGTCTCTCTGTATCTGCTCCAAGTCCGAACAACGTCGCTTTGGTTCACTCCGAGACGTCTGGACACGTTCCATGTTGAGAGCCCTTCCTGGCACAAAGTAGCAATATCGAACCGCGGTATTGACCGCCTAGGCATGGTTGAACTACATACAACACGTACCGTGTACCTCCTTCCTGGTGGAATGACTGGAACTGATCGGCTGTCTGATCCCCTACGTCTAACTGGAGATGCTCAGGCATGGTTGTTTACATCGTTGGGCGGGTTTCGTGACGTCTCTGAACAGTGAAAGGGACTGTGTCTGTGATACAGTATCCACAGTGAACGTCTGTCTGCAGGCTTTCTGAGAATTGGGGAGATGCAAACCTTTTTTTGATGTGTGTATTATTACTAAGCTACGTTAAACGAGACTTTAAGATACTCTAATGTTTTAACAGCCATCAACGTTATTTTTAATCACCCTTTAGGTACTCAGTTTTTATTTCAAAAATCATCTACTGTCACAGTCTCCGTACAGTTGTGCTCTGACTGTCGCGCTGTTAACACGCAGTATGAAAATGACTCAGGCTGCTTCCTGTTCCGTAGTGAAACACGCGCGTAGAACACTGTTAGAAAGTGCCGAGAGAAAGGCTGTTCTTAAAATTTTTCGTAAATCTACAGAAAAAATCGGCTCTGAAATTTTTCGAGGGACTGTTTGATACAGTGAGATATAAATACACATTTGGTGTATAGCGAAATCGGTAGGGTAGAATAGATAATCAAGTGCAGTCCTTGGTTCAAGTGTCAATTCCATCACTTTTTTTGTTCAATTTGAAATACCTACATTAATTGTGAAATTCATTCTAATTTTTTTATCTATAATGCACGCATTCTTGTTTCTAAGTACAGATTGCATGTGAAACTCCTGTTTTCAATCCAAATACAAATTCTTAATTATCAATGTTACATAAAAGGTTGTTAATAACGGTTGTTTAAATTAAGGAAACTTAATAATTTAATATTTAGTTCAAAAGTTATCTTTATTTGGACTATGTCCATTGTTTTATCCCACAGATGTAGTCTCACATGTATCAGAGTGATCACTGTCGTAGAAACATGAGAAACAATAGTTTTCTCAGCATCGAGCACACCACAGAAATACTGAATTTTTACATTTGCCACTGTACTATTTTAAAATGAGCCCAGTGGAATTGATCTGGAGCCATGTTAAGGGATTTGGCCCGAGAAACAGCAACACTGTTAACCTACGAGACGTATTGGAACTAACGCACGCAAAAAAAATGGTTCAAATGGCTCTGAGCACTATGCGACTTAACTTCTGAGGTCATCAGTCGCCTGGAACTTAGAACTAATTAAACCTAACTATCCTAAGGACATCACACACATCCATGCCCGAGGCAGGATTCGAACCTGCGACCGTAGCGGTCACTCGGTTCTAGATTGTAGCGCCTAGAACCGCACGGCCTCTCCGACCGGCTAACGCACGCAGCTTTTTCACATGTCAATGCCGGATGCTGCCGGGATATTGAAAGGCACGTCGTAAATGAAGAGAAGAAAGTGCGGCCCCTGGGTGGCTTCAGTGGATTATGTTGTTGACCGACTCGTTATCAACGTAGCAGATGACAGTTCCAGAACTGAAACGTATGTCTCAGATTCGGATAAGGAAGGAGTTAAGATATTACCAGACAACTGACCATAATTAGTTCTTTCAGTGGCTTCAGTAGTCAATAGTACGGTGAAATGTCTGCAGTATGCTTTTGCATCACACATGGCTCGCTCAGAAGAACTACCCAGTGTTTACGTTCTCATCACTCTTGTTTGTAATTAGAATAATATGTCAGGTGACAACAAGAGCATCTTATGATTTACACCAGGTCACCTAGGAAGCGTGCGGTAGTGCTGATATTGTACCGAATATTATCTCATTCTCTTTAAAAATTCTTCGAATCTGTATTGTCTCTTTGCTCGTCTCTTTTTCCATCTGAAATGCAACATCTCACATTACTTTAGGTTAATTGGACCTGCCGGCTGGCCAGTGCTGTCCAAGTTAAACGCGGCGATTATGCTGTTGTACCGTATTATCGCTCAGTCTATGTGCGTTTAACACAGCATAAAACACATCCTTACTGTCATACTTGACTGTATTGGACACAGTTTGGCTTCAACTCCACATGAAACTAAATCCAAAGAGATTGAAGTAAACGCTGAAGAATACATGGCGTAATGCTTACCTTAGGTTTATTCTTGTGATGAACACAGTATAACTACATAAAACTCCGCACCTCCTTTTATTCTCCCAGGTCCTTCTGGCGTGACAGTACTGGTCAAATGCACAGTACACGTGGTTTTCGGGTACTTTTGATCGGATGGTGTGTACAAGATAATTTTACTGGTAAATTAATTAACAGCCTTGTCGAAACGATACTTCCATATTTACATTATTTACGTAGACAGTATCTTTAACAACATGAAGTCTGCTGTTGCGCTCTGACTAAAATACTTAATACTGAATGTATTTAGGTGTAGCTCCCAGAAACTGGAGATACTACTCTAAAATCTGTCATGTAAATTAAATAATAACTTTACTATTCATTTACAGTTTCTATTTGATCAGCTGTCACGAATTCCACTACAACCATGGAGATCAAATACGAGTATCGTCATCAAATTTATGATTGCTTATTGCTTACTATTTTTATTACGTTAGTTAACTGTTAGTATGCGAACATTAACTTTTTGAGGATACACGGTATTGTCGATCACCGACTATGTAGTTTGTTGTTCAGCGTTGACTCTTTTTCAGATCCTTTTCAGTGACTGACAAACAGTATATCAGTGTGCTCCATTGCTCGTGAGATACATCTATGTGTAGTTCTATTTTAAGAACTGAAAGTTGCTCGGATAAAAATAACGCTATCTCTTCAGAATGAAATTTATTTAGTGGAACGTAACGGACAAGGACATAATTACAGAAAATGTATTTGCTGATTTGTACACAGGTTTCCCATGATATATGAGAAACATTATTTATACGTGAAGAAAAACGTAAAACGTGATTACAGTCTTTACGAATATCTGTCTTCGTCGTCTAGCACAATAATCTGCTATGAAGAATAGTATATGTTATATGAAATAAGATGTATAAAAGGTATTAAGGTAGTAATATTCCTGTGATACTATTTTTCTCAGTAGCTGCTCAAGTATCTGCGGTTGTTGTAATCAACATATAATACTTATGACTGACAAGGCATGGTTTTGTAACTCATCACTGTGTATCATGGTTATATTTGACAACACGTCGTTACTAAAGTGATGTTCTCTTTTCTCCTGCAATACATTTCAGCTTCGTATAGCATATACTCTCCTCAGGGATCATTAGAGGAGAAGGTATACTTGGAAAAGGCTGGGAGACAGGGAAGATAACACTTAGACTACTTTCTTTTCAGGCAGAGCTTCCGAAATCCGATACTGGATTAAAAGCCGTACCTGGGAGCAGTTGCAGACTCCGATCATAATTTGGTAGTGATGAAGAGTAGGCTAAAGTGTAAGAGACCAGTCAGGAAAACTCAGTGCCAAAAGAAAGTACTAAAGAATGTAGGGATACGCTGAAGGTTCTTTGAGGCTACAGATACTACGATGGGGAGTAGCTCAATAGGCTGTACAGTTGAAGAGGAATGGACATCTCTAAAAAGAGCAATTACAGAAGTTTAAAGGAAGAAAATCTGTACAAAGACGATAACTGCGAAGAAACTGTGGGTTACATAAAGAAATACTCCAATCGACCGACAGAAGAAGGAAATGCAAAAATATTCACGGAAATTGAAGAATACAAAAATACAAGTCACTTAGGAATGAAATACATGAGAAGTGCTGGGAAGCCAATGCGAAATGAGTTGAGGAAAAATGTGAATAAAGCGAAACAGGAAAGATCGTTGTAAGGACTGACTTAGCATACGGAAAAGTCAAAACACCTTCGGTGAAATTAAAAGCAAAGGTGGTAACATTAACATTGTAATCTCATTTAATGCTTGTGGGTAAAACGTATTAGTCTGGCGATACAGCGTCAAACTTTTGAAGAAACATGATCCACACAATTTCGTAGAATACAAGAGCCGACAAGAGCGGGAATTATCGCACAATCAGCTTAACCGCTGATGCATCCAAGTGTATACAGTAGAATGGAAAAGAAAATTGAGGATGTGTTACATGAAGATAATTTCCGCCTTAGGAAATATAAAGGCACAAAAGAGGCAATTCTGACATTTCGGTTGGTAGTAGAAGCGAGACTGAAGAAAAAATCAAATAATCTTCATAGGATTTGCCAAACTAGAAAAATCGTTTCACAATGTGGAGTGGTGTAAGGTGCACGAAATTCTCAGAAATATAGGGGTAAGCTATATGAAAGGCGGGTAATACACAATGTGTACAAGAGCCACGAGAGAGCAATGAGAGTGGGAGGCGAAGATGGATGCGCTTGGCTTAAAAAGAGTGAGGACAGGATGTAGTCTTTCATCCCTGCTGTTAAATCTATAATCCAACAAGCTGTTCCAGAAACAGGAGAGAAGTTCGGGTTCGTCAGTTGGGTTAAAATTGAAGGTGAAAGGATATCGATGATAATATTAACTGATGACGTTGCTATCCTCAGTTAAAGTGCAGAAGGATTCCATGATCTTTTTATTTTAATGGTCAAATGAGTACAGAATATAAACTGAAAGTAAATCGAAGAAAGTCGGAAGTAATGAGAAGTACAGGGATGAGAATAGCGAGAATTTTAACATCTGGATAGGAGATTACAAAGTAGACGAAGTTACGGAATTCTGCTACCTAGGCAGCAAAATAACTCACAACGGCCGTTGCAAGGAAGACATAAAAAGCAGACTAGCACTTACAAAAAGGACATTCCTTGCCAAGAGAAGTCTACTAGTATCAGACATTGGCCTTAATTAGAGGGAGAATGTTTTGAGAACGTACGTTAGGATCACAGCATTGTATAGTAGAGAAACATGGACTGGTACTACAGAAACATTCTGAAAATTTGGTGAACGGAAAACGAATACAGTGAGGAGGTTCTTCACAGATCCGGTGAGGAAAGGAATGTATGGAAAATACTGTCAAGAAAACAAGAAGGGTGGTAAGATATCTGCCAAGACATCGGGGAATAACTTCCATGGTGCTAAAAGGAGCTGCAGAGGGTAAACATTGTAGAAGAGATTGGGACACATCCAGCAAATAATTGACGATGTAGCCTGCAAATGGTGCACAGCGAAGAAAGGTGAAGAAGTTGCCACGGGAGAGGAATTCGTGGCTGACGGCATCAAACCAGTCAAAAAGAGAAAAAATCGTCAACTATTTTACATATGAACAGTATCACAGATATCGTTTCATATTTAGATGAAAGATATATTGAAAATCTTAAACATAGTTGCAAAACAGCAAATGTGGCAATCTGAAGAGGTTTTCAGTGACGTTGTTTTAGCTTATAATTGCTCTTCTTTCCCCATGCATTTGTAACAGTGACCTTTCGTAAACAGAACTCCACCTTGTGCACTCTGAATTTATGTATAGTATTACTATGTCAGCAGATGTATTAGTAATAGAGGTAATTTCATGGTTACGTTAATATAAAATGCTGCTGTCCAACACAATCATGACGCAGTTCTTGCACGCATGTGTTTAGCGCCCTCTGCAGCCGAATTATTCCTGGTCGCTCAAGCCTGTACATTTGCTTCAGTTGGACTTTGTCTCTGGCATGAAGTACACGTAACGCATGCGAATATTTTATCCTGTGAGGCCTATTGCAATTTTATGTTTACAAGAGTCTTACCTGTGGTCATTCTGAGGTATGATAGATGTAATCTGGCTGCTATCTAAAGTCGTGTCTTGCCATAATTCTTGTGTTTTCAATTTTGTTTATGACAAGAGCTATTCGGCTTCATCTAATCGAATGTACCATCGCATAATGTAACAAGTTAGTACGCTTACCTCATAAATATTTTTCTACTAATATTTTATTATGTTTGTAAAAATAATTGTGTAACAGGTTGTATACATTTTTAGGGATCACTACTTCTGAATAAGATATTTTTACAAATATTGAAACCTAGGTCAAGGGCTAATAAACCTTTATTTGCAACTGTTTGTCTGATTTTTCAACCTCTTAAGATATATTGTTAACACTAAGTACCAGCAAGTATAATTTATCCACTTTTATGCACAACTAGACAAATGAATGAACGCATTAAGTTTCATTGTAACTGGGGAAGTATCAACGGTCTTCATTCATGTTAAGGTGTAATAACTATGGCCTTGTCGAAACATAGGTTGTTTCTGAAACTTCTTCACAGTCTCTGGTCGGATGTATCGGTACAGATGATGCTAAAAGCTAACCGAGTTCACTCTGAGTCCAATTTGGTCCTTCTATATCCGTCACTCGCAGTTTGGCTTCGCTTATCCTTTTGGCCTCCCTGTATCCAAATCAGGTTGAAATACGTAATCCATCACGTGATTAATCCAATAACGTAATTAATAACGTATCTACTTCTGACGCGGAACGGATGACGACAATAGGAATTTACTCATTACTCGATGGACGTACGGGGAATGAGGAAACACCGTCGCGGGCAGTGTGATAATCTCTGGATCCTTATTAATTCAACACACACAAGGCTCTGCTTTCTTTTAATTCCACATATACTGAAAACTGTTATTCAGTTTATAACTTGCGGGGGTTTCAATGTGGCTGGATGAGAAGACAGTTAAGGACTGTGGGGCTGTGATTAGTTACCTTGAAATTTAGTGATCACGAAATTAGTTTTATTCGTTAACATGAAAATGGAAAAAATTCAAAGGATATATTTCCAGGTAAAGGCTTATGAAAGCAATACAACACTTCCAGATACAAATGATCCCTTGTAAATACAATTCCTGTAATATATCGAAATGCAGAAGATAAAACAATAAATTAATATTAGAAGTACAATCCCAGGTAGCAGAATTTCCTTATTGGTTCAAAAACAACGCGTTTCACGCGGGTAGAGTATTATCAGGCTATCTCGAAGTACAGCAGAAAATTGACATAATAAATAACCAGACTTGAACTTATCGTGAACTACAACACACAAACCAAAAAAGTAAACATATAAGACGGAAAGAGCAGAAAAGTAATTGTCAAAAATTATAATTACCGCCAGAAAACATTAGTCAAACAGGCCTGAAATACCCGATAACCGAATAAGAAGAACGTTGTAGAAGATGGTATAAGAACCATCTACAGTAAACATTCAGAAGATTACTTAATAAGCGTAGCTGTTGGCTCACCCCGTGCGATGTGGGAAGAAGTGTACACATTCCGCTTTTAACGTGTCCGCGCTTACTTCGTAGCCAGGCAGGTTAGCTGACGGCCGTTACCAGAAAAACGGGCAGCCTGCTTTAATTCCATCCGTCAGGCTCTGGCCAAGCCAAGCAGGCTGAAGGAATATTGCTTGCCTGCTTACCCGTCCTCCCGCATTGCTATGCTTGTACGTAGCATTTTATTCTGTACGCTACGTGGTACTATGTGTAGGGTTTGGAAGTTGATGGAATGTCATTTTATACCTGAGTAACACAAGACCAGGCCCAATGAAACATACATTTATTTTGGGCCATTGTATACCAGTAAATGGGGGATTTTATTTATCCTCGTTCTCCTTTTCGGCGTATTTCGGGCTTATATGTTTATTTATATATGAACGGTTTGCCCTGCATCTTCACCTTTCTGTCGACTAGTACTGGCTATTCTCAATTCGAACCATCATCAGTTCACCTCTAAAACATCTTGTCTGTAGTAAGTAGAGACCCTCTGAAAGTCGAGATCCTTTTCATCAAAGAACCTGGAAGATGGCTATTATACTACAATTCTAACTAAATTAAAGTTTTAGAAGTTTAGTTTCCGTGTGTAGCAGCCAATAGTGACCCAAATTGTACAAATTTTAGTTACCTTCTCTAGGATGTCTACTGCGGGTTCACTGAACTCATTCCAGTGATTAAAATATTCCATTCTATATTTTAGCAAATATTAAGTTGGTTTATCAAATTATGCCAGTGTAAGAAGCACGTGATTGAAGGAAGCAGTTTTTTTTATTTTCGTACGAAGCTTTCTTCGCTCTTCGTTTCATATCACCTATTTCAATCAGCGATTGCCATAAATTTAGAAAGCCTGTATTCTGCTAAATCGCCTGAAGCCCTTAGCACACATTTCCACACATTTGTAAGCTATTAAGTCTTTGCCCTCATTTCTAATATTTCTGGAGGATGGGACCGATGGTGTACTAGAGGTTCCAAAATTAGTGTTTACTAACGTTTTGCTAAATTTGAGTAACGAGATACCTACCGCTTTACCTGAAGCTACGCGGGGTAGCCGCGAGGCCTCAGGCACCTTGCCACGGTTCGTGCAGCTCCTCCCTCGGCCATGGGTGTGTGTGTTGTTGTTAGCGTAAGTTAGTTAGATTAAGTGGTATGTAAGCCTAGGGACACATCACGTCATCAGTTTGGTCCCATAGGAACTTACTACATATTTCCAACATGTTAAAAATTTATTTGAAGTTGCCTCATAAATAAAAACTTTTCCTATGTTGGACTTGAGCTCTGTTTCGTTACTAATATATATATCCACCAATTCTTAATATCTCCTGAAATTGGGTTTATTCATTTACCTACTCCCACCATTACGATAACTGAGGTGCAGAGAAACCATCAACTCAAACATATACCTGACTATTTTGTAATCACGTTGGATTGAAAGCGCAGCCTGTTTCAAGTACAGCAGATCGAACGGGTTCCGTGAAGCTTTCCAGACTTGCGGAAACCCATGTAACCACCGTGCGAACATTAACAACATTTTAACGAAGAAAAGACGCGTAACCTAACAACTGCTTCAAGCGGCAACACTTACGGCGACGATCTTACAGTTTTCATATCTCAGTTCAGTACCTATTCGTAGAAGTAAGAAATGAGATTTGTTATCCATCCAACTATCCAATTTAAACCTGTTTACAAAGGCGGCGAAACGTTATAGTGACCCCATGTTAGAGCGTTAACTTTAAATTGCACTACAAAACTATTGGCCTCTCTGCTTGAAAGGTGTACGTCTTTTGCCCCCTTTCACAATTTATGATTTCGTGCACAGCTTATTTCGCAAGTATGTTGCTTTCGCTGTCATATTTGAGTATGCGCTCATACTTGGGGAAAAAATATATTGGGATGCTTTATTCGATTTTCTTTGAAATCAGCAAGATTTTCCTTTTCCCTTGTCAGGTCCTGAGTGTCAGTTTGTACGATATGGAGACGTGGGTGCTTTCAGTTGTACCGGAGTTTGCCAGTATCGACCTACCTGTTTTCTGTCCGTAGGTGTCCAATAACGCAGTATGCTACAAATCTAGAACTTTCCCGTTTATTCTTCATGGTCAATTGGTCAAAAGTACTTTTTTATTATTTTTAACCATTCTGAATTTTCGATGATAACTTGTTAGCTGTCTCTTGAGACATACTGTTACCAGACGTAAATGGTAGCCGGTTAGCTAACTGCCTCAAATCCCAGCATCACCTGTGTCATAAATGAGCATGCAGCACTCCTCAGTTTGCACCAAACATTGTCCCAATGTCGACAGTAATTTCTAGTCTCACGTTTCTAGTGTCATGCTGAAAAGACACTTTGACATAATTTTGCTCTTTGAGCGGGCAATTATTGTTTCCTCCGTCAGTTAGTCTATGCAAAGATGTACTGATGTTTATGGTTATTTGTAACTCTTACATACACTTATGGTTCAAATGGCTGTGAGCGCTATGGGGCTTAACATCTGAGTTCATTAGTCCCCTAGAATTTAGAACTACTTAAACCTAACTAACCTAAGGGCATCACACACAACCATGCCCGATGCAGGATTCGAGCCTGCGACCGTAGCAGTCGCGCGGTTCCAGATTGTAGCACCTAGAACCGCTCGGCCACCCCGGCTGGCATGGACATACACGTGTACAGCGCTGACCTGGTGAGATGCCTACTCCAGAGTGCACTCTCCCACGATACTCATGTTCCACCCGAAGCCTCATGGTAGGGGGCCCCACCAGTAATAACTTGCGATAACATTTGGTGATCCTGCAGTGTAAAATAATGAGTGCCCACAAACCTGCACATGCTGCTATCTCCATATTCAATGCTACTGCGATTTCCGCGGGACAATGGACGTCCTGATACGGCTGCTACGACGCAACATGTTTTTCGTAGTGTATAACAACTGGCAAACAAGGTCACGAAAACCCTTGCCATTTGAACACGTGTGAACGTGACGAATCGGGAAGTTACTGGTTCGCCAGAGACTACAACAAACATTGCGGAATAGCAACAAAAGGCGTAAGATGCTTGGGTCAGTCTATCCAAGTATGACATTCGGGTACTTTATGATTATTTACATGCGAGAATACACCCCTGTCTTGTCGCCAGACTGGGGTACACTGTGTACCGATGTTACTGTTTTGGCAACCTTTACTGTGACACATGTGTGTTTCATTTGGTCTGAATTAGTTATAATTTGCTCCTGCAATGATATTGATATTGATTTTTTTATTAACTTCCGCTTACACGGTTTGTTGAGTTTGAGCACCGGAGACGTCGAGGAGCTGCTGCAGTCGTAATTATGAAGGAAAGATAAGGAATTAGGAAAATTTATTAAGAATGATAATATACAGTAACATCTCCTTGTACAACAATATATTTTGATAAAGTACCACTTATTTTACACCAAAGATTAACTCTTTCATTGGTATTAATCTTTGAGCAGCAATTGCTTGCAATATTTCCGGTTGGTACTGAGCAACGTGTTCCCGTATACTAGCCTTCAGGTGAGGCAGAGACTGAACGTGTCCCTGGTAAATTCGATCTTTCAGATTTTTCCAGAGTCAAAAGTCGCACGGATTCAGATCAAATGATTTTAATGACATCCATCTTGAAAACCTTTGGAAGTACTTTCGTGGTATTGCATTATGCACATCTTTCAATAGGATTGCGATGTGAGGGGCTGCTTCATTATACACGAAAACAATGGTTTCCACATAACTGTGCTCTTACAAAGCAGGAATTATATGGTGTACGAAGAGGTCTCGCAGACGCCACGCTACGCCTGACAGGACCTGAGGTTGTATTGTCTTGAAAGAAGGACGGACCGAGACCAAACGTACTTGTGAATACACACCAGTCACATACAGCGAGTGTAATGGCCTTTCACGCGGTTTAACAGTACCCCAAATTCGGCAGTTCTGTGTATTCACTGCACCTTGCAGTGTAAAATGTGTTACCCCACAGAATATTGTCCGACTATATGTCGTCAACTTTTCTGATCCGTCCAGAAACGGAAGAGCAAATTCAGAACGTTGCTGCGGATCGTGAAGTTTCAGACGAGCACCGTCTGGACCGTGCACGGGTTCCAGGAGGAGGAGATATGTGTTTAACGTCCCGTCGATAACGACGTGGTTAGAGACGGAGTGCAAGCGCGCATTATGGAAGGATGGGAAATGATATCGACCGTACCATTTTTATAAAGGAACTACCCAGGTATTTGCCTTAAGCGATTCAGGAAAATCACGGGAAACTTAAATGTCGGTGGTTGAAAGTGATTTTGAATTATCCTCCTCCCGAATTCGAGTGCAGTGTGCTAACTATGTACGGGTACCAGTGTAAACTAGACAGCAAAACTATCCATACTGTTGACCATGGGATGGACAATTCTAGTACGGGCGCTAGCCATACCAGTGCACCGGCTGCATGGTCAGACACAACAACAGCAAAAAACAAAAAAAAGTTCAAATGTGTGTGAAATCTTTTGGGACTTAACTGCTAAGGTCATCAGTCCCTAAGCTTACACACTACTTAACCTAAATTATCCTAAGGACAAACACACACACCCATGCCCGAGGGAGCACTCGAACCTCCGCCGGGACCAGCCGCACAGTCCATGACTGTAGCGCCTAGACCGCTCGACTAATTCCGCGCGGCCAACAACAGCAACCTCGTCAATAACTACCACCGCAGTAGAACGTCTTTCTCTACCAGGTGCCACACCAAGCTCCTCCATGTTCCCGAATTTCATTATGATTTTCTTTAAACAGTTTAATGACATCGCACCTCTCCTCTGACTTTTCAGTCCTCCGTACACTCTAATGCAGCACAGTGACTGCTGCCGCCCACATAAAACAGTTTCACTGAGACACCTAGGTCTCTCTTCTCGACAGCTATATTGTTCACAAGCGTTACGGCTTATCAAATAGCGTGAATGCCACATCGTCAAATAAACACTGTACAGCCATACATTTGCACCTGGTGGTCAAAATTGGAATTAACTTTTTTCAGCGTAAATCGATTCGGCATTAATGCATTAGCATATCTATCAAATTTTGCAGCCAAACGAGGATTATGGCTCACCCTCGACCTCCTTGAGAAGCAGCATTTTAATTATAACCATCCAGCGCACTCAAAATTGTGTAGGAAATAAGTCTTTAATGTCGCCGTTGTTATTTCAACAGTCCGTACCAAAGGACTACTCTAATCGTTGTACACTACTGGCCATTAAAATTGCTATACCAAGAAGAAATGCAGATCATAAACGGGTATTCATTGAACCAATATATTATATTAACACTGACATGTGATTACATTTTCACGCAATGTGGGTGCATAGATCCTGATAAATCAGTACCTAGAACAACCATCTCTGGACATAATAACGGCCTTGATAAGCCTGGGCATTGAGTCAAACAGAGCCTGGATGGCGTGTACTGGTACAGCTGCCCATGAAGCTTCAACACGATACCACAGTTCATCAAGAGTATGAAAGGTATGTGCTGAGATTCGATCAGGATAGAGCCAGTGAAAAATGTCGATAATTCCCAACTGCAAGGTTTTTTTTAGTTCTTTTTTAGTTTTTCACATGTACCTTAAAAGTTTGAACAATAAATATTTTTAGATAAAAATTAGAGTTTCATCTCACACCGTATGTCCATATCCGCATCCTGTGCTTGCATTGAACCAAAAGATACATTAAAGTAAAGTTCCCATGACTAAAGCTAATAATTTCATTTATCAGAGTAAAATAATCTATATGCCATTGCACAGTGGGAAATTATTCAGATCAGTACAGAATTTTTTTAAGTAACAAACGGAGCCAAAATGAGTAAAGTTATCTAGAATGACAATTTTATACCGTTGCACTACGGCTGAGTTGAATATATGTTTTATTATCGGCTAAACGGGAAGGAGTGCACAAGCTAAGTCCACAGACGCAGTCAGATGCAGGTTGGTGACTTTCATTTATTTTTACCACTAAACTTTCATGCAGTCAGATGTGTATTCTGAGTATTAATTTTCCAACAATATTTTCAGGCAGTCAGATAAAGTTCAGTTCAGTTAAATACGCAGTCAGATGCAACTTTTATTAAAGACTAAAGCAGTCACATGCAGTTCAGTCTAGTTTAAAATAGAGGATTCTTATTAACAACACTTTCAAGTAGTGACTGGCGTATTGTGACGTGCAAGTTGCTCGGCCACCATTGACCAGACGTTTTCAATTGGTGAGAGATCTGGAGAATGTGCTGGTCAGGGCAGCAGTCGCACATTTTCTGTATCTACAAAGGCCCGTACAGGACCTGCAACATGCGATCGTGCATTATCCTGCTGAAATGTAGCGTTTCGCAGGGAACGAATGCAGGGTAGAACCAAGGGTCGTAACACGTCTGAAATGTAACGTCCTCTGTTGAAAGTGCAGTCAATGCGAACAAGAGTTGACCGAGACGTGTAACCAATGGCACCCCATACCAACACGCCGGGTGTTACGCCAGTAGGGCGATGACGAATACACGCTTCCAATGTGCACTCACCGCGATGTAGCCAAACACGGATGCGACCATCATGACACTGTAAACTGAACCTGGATTCATCCGAAAAAATGAGGTTTTGCCATTCGTGACCCAGGTTCGTCATTGACTTCACAATTGCAGGCGCTTCTGTCTCTGATGCAGCGTCAAGGGTACCCGCAGCCATGGTCTCCGAGCTGATAGTCCATGCTGCTGCAAACGTCGTCAAACTGTTCGTGCAGATGGTTGTTGTCTTGCAAACGTCCCCATCTGTTGACTCAGGGGTCGAGACGTGGCTGCACGATCCTTTACAGCCATGCGGATAAGATGCCTGTCATCTCGATTGCTATTGATACGAAGCCGTTGGGATCGAGCACGGCGTTCCGTATTACCCTCCTGAACCCACCGACTCCATATTCTTCCAACAGTTATTGGATCTCGACCAACGCGAGCAGCAGTGTCGCGACACGATAAACCGCAATCGCGATAGGCTACAATTCGACCTTTATCAAAGTCAGAAACGTGATGCTACCCATTTCTCCTCCTTACACGAGGCATCACAACAACGTTTCACCAGGTAACGCCGGTCAGCTGCTGTTTGTGTAGGAAAAATCGGTTGCAAACTTTCCTCATGCGAGCACGTTGTAGGAGTCGCCACCGGCGCCAACCTTGTGTGAAAGCTCTGTAAAGCTAATCATTTGCATATCACAGAATCTTCTTCCTGTCGGTTAAATTTCGCGTTTGTAGCAAGTCATCTTCGTGTTGTAGCAATTTTAATGGCCAGTAGTGCAGAAACCATTTCACACACTGAGGTTAATAGGAAACTTAATTCGAATTTACTAAAATGTAATAAAAAAGGTGAAAACACACTGATGAGCTACACCATTATGACCAGTGCCCTCAGCGAGACTGAGCAGCGGCTGACTTCGTTGCGGGCACGTCACACGCTGCAGAGGTGCGATTCCAATAGGCGGCTGCGACGACACAGGACGCGCCCCAGTGGTCTCGTGGCTGTCCAGTGGCCCTCCTTTAACGTAGTAACTGAATGCAACCCACTCCCGAGGCGCGCCGCTTTGATGTCTCCGGCGTCGCGCGACTACAGGAGAACCGCTGGAAAGGGTTGCATTGAGTAACATTAATGGAGTGCCATTGAACAGAGGCCGAATTCGAATCGCACCTTAAGGATAGACAGTGTGCACGTGGAGCAGGGACGAATGTGCTACCATTCTAGCGACGATATGGGCCGCAAACGGGAAGGTTCGCTGGTAGAAGCGACTCTGACAAAGGTCGCTAGGGCCCAGCTTCTGGGAACGAGAATCAGGGAAACGGCGAGGTAGTCTCCTGTCTGAGTGCTGCTCCAATTAACATCTGTGGAAAGCGTTTGAGCGGTTTCATGGACTGTCAGACCACATGTAGGTAGGTGACAACGTGCTTGACGCCTATGCCTCATCACAGAAAGTGGAGGTCAGAGGTTTATCATTTCTAATGGATGTCTGGGAAGTAAGGACGAACTTGAATTTTGCGCTATTTTGTCATATGATGGTTGGCAGCTGAAGTTTATTCGTGTTTATTTGCGATGGTTCCCATCAGTAGTCATTATGTGGTAAGCATTGTTGTTTGAAGTTTATTTTCGTCATGGAGCAGTTGACAACTGAACAACATCTCCAAGTGATAAAAATTTATTACAAAAACCGTGAAAGTCCCACGGCAACAATTTGTGAACTGCGTGTGACACTCGGACGTAATGCTACTCAAAAAAAAAAAAAATGGTTCAAATGGCTCTGAGCACTATGGGACTTAACATCTGTGGGCATCATCCCTAGAACTTAGAACAACTTAAACCTAACTAACCTAAGGACATCACACACATCCATGCCCGAGGCAGGATTGGAACCTGCGACCGTAGAAGTCGCGCGGCTCCGGACTGAGGGCCTAGAACCGCTCGGCCACCGCGGCCGGCAATGCTACTACAGCCGAGTCATCAGTTTGGAAGTCGATACGTAAGTCTGAGACCACGGGTTCTGTTTCAAACGTTAAGAAAACAGGAAGACCCGCGTTCCGTTAGAACACAAGAAAACTTTGCTGTTGTGCGTAATAATGCGACCGTAAGCACCACAAAATCGGTACGAGCTGAACAACTGAATTTATCGCCAAGTTCACTGCATGAAATCCTTTCAAAAGATCTGAAAATGCATGTGTACAAGATTCATCTGACACAAGGGTTGAAGCCTGCAGATCATGGAAAGAGGCATCGATTTACTTAGTGGGTCTTGGCTCGACAAACGGAGAACGAGAACTTCACAAAAGAATAATTTTCTCAGATGAGGGGCACTTCCACCTCACTGGGTCCGTCAATAAGCAGAACCACAGAATTTTGGGTCACGGAAATTCGCGAGTGAGGTGGAAGATGAGAAGCAACCAGAACGCACGACTGTGTGGTGTGGATTCTGGGCAGGAGGAGTTATCGATCTGTACCTCTTTCAAAATAATGAGGAGGCTGCCATCACTGTGACCGCTACCGAAATATGCTTTCTGACTGTTTTTGTCCCTCTTATTGAAGAAAACGATGAGTTTGGTCTCAACAAGATGGTTCGACATGTCACACATGTCGTGAAATGATTGGTCTCCTAAATTGCGTGGCAACCAGGAATGGACTGCCAGATCATGCTGTCTTACGCCTTGTGACTTTTTTGTGGGTATTTGTGAAATGAAAAGTGTACGTGAAGAAACCAAAAAAATACACCAATTGAAGGATGGAATTAAAAGTGTTAATTACGGCATCCCTTCAGATGTTAGTGAACGCGTCATCTAGAACTTCAAGCATTGTTCGTTGCCGCGCGGCCTTGAGTGATCATATGGGTGATGCAATTTTTCATACATAAATGGAAGAAGTTATTGAGTTTGTAAAAAAAGCATTACATTTTCAATAAATTGTCTGTGTTCTATAGCACTTCAACATTCGACCCTACTTCCCGGACACCCTCTATAAAGTAGCGACAGCGATGTGTGGCAGATCTGACGACAGAGAACAGTGCCTGTGCAGGCTCAATTACTTCGGACCTCAGAGTTCAGTGCACGTTGTTGATCATAGAACAGACGACCTCTATGTTGACCTATCATCATCGTCAATTACGGCTGCAGTGGAAAAGGGATAATAAGGATTGGACGCTGGATCAATGGGAACGTGTCGTCTACTGGGATGAATCTCGTTTGTTGTAACACTGAGTCGATGGTCGTTTGCCGATTTACTATCATCCAAGTTAACGGCTGGTCGAAACATAAACTAAAACATGGACATAGGCCAGTGAGGGCAGTGTTATGCTACGAAGAATATTCTCCACGGCTTCCATTGAACGTGTTGTAGTTACTGAAGTTACCAAAAAAACCGTGAATTGCGTAAACGTTATTATAGACCATTTGCGTCCCTTTGTGATTCATATCTTACCCGACAGCAAAAGGCTTCCAGGAAGAAAACTCTCCATTCGTGCTGCAGCCGTTTGACGAGCGTGATAGTGTAATCATGTTGATGTACTGACCACCAGATCAGAACCCTATGTAAGACGTCTACCGTGTTACCATCCGCCAGCTTTGCACCAACAAACAGCCTGCCCATAACGCTTGATCTGTGCGTAGGTATGTGATGTCATATAACTACCTAAACCTACCAAACACTAGCAAAATATGTATCAAGCATAGTCTATACTGTATTGAGTCCCAAACGTGGAAGAGAAACTCGTTATTAAGCCGTTGTTTCATACGGCTTCTTTCAGGAAAAATCTCTTTTCTCTAATTTCCAGCTGCCATCGCATCCATGGGACAAGAAACCGAATCGTGAACCATTGATACTTCTACATCAACATATGCATCTATATTCCGCACCAAAAGGTGTGTGGCAGAGTGAACACATCTGTCACTATCATTTCCCCTCTTTCCTGTTCCTGTCGCGAAAGTGCTGAAGGAAAACTATGCGTAAGTCTTCTTGTGTGATCGAGTCTCTCCAATTGTAACTCCACGGTCTTTTCACGAAGTGTACCTAGGAGGAAGTAATGTATCTGTTGATTCACCGTGGAAGACACATTCTTTGTATTTTAAGAGTAAACCAAATGTGACTTTCAATGTATCACTGGAGTTGGATGACCTTCTCCGTGACGCCTTCACACGCGCTGCACGGAACTGTGACGAAACGCCCTTCTACTCTTTAGATCTTCTCCATTTCCTCCACTTCTGACTGATGTTGCCGGTTCGACAGTGAAGAACAATATTGATGTACCGGTAGAACGTGGGTTGTATACTGTCGCTTTTGCGTGTGGTCTCTAGCTCCTGAAGACTTTCCCAGTGAATCACAGGATGGTATTTCAATTTCAGGTGATTTGTTTTATGTGTATACTCTGCTTAAAATTCGTCAGTAAGCGTACTGCCAAATGTTCAGTAGATGTGAATGTTGTCAGTAATTACTTGATAACCGTCTAATCGTAAAATAACGAGTATTTACGATGTAGATCATGTGATAAGTAACTAAAAATTCTTTTCATTTATTGATGGGCTTACTATCGTCGGGAGTGATAAACAGTGTCCATACCACTTGGCGCTGACGTTACTCAATCTGACTCTCGCAGCTGCACGTAATTCAGTCAATCAACATCGCAAGTCATTGTTAAGACAATAAAGGCCACACTACTTCATACTATGTGCATTACTCTTCAACCGACCTGTGCGTATGGTATGTGACTACTGATTGATTAATGTGTTCGTCAGACTATATTATTGAATAAGAATGTACCGTACTTGAAATAAAAGATTTCACTTAGCTTACAACAGTGTTATAATGACATCACATACTAGAGTTTAAATAGAGGTTCAACCTGAATGAATTACTCATTGAGAATTTAAATATTGACTCATGGTATAAAATATTTTTCGTTATTAAATAATCAAAACTACATTACATCATTCATCTCATAAGCTAATACAAAATATTCGTAACAGGCTCACGTAAATTTATTTCGCATCATTCTGCAACACACTATTGTCACCTATACAGTTTGTAGAATTCTTTTGCTGTATGTGGTTATTTCAAAGATTCTGCCATTAGCATTAATTTCTCTGGATTCGGCCCTGCGTGATATGTTCCATTCCCATTGCATTAGAGCTGCCCTCTAACGGTAAATATGGTAGTCGTCGCTCTACGTCACTTCAAACTTCATGTCTCTTGCTGCACTCGTGTTGTCCTTATTAGAAACAATACAAGAGAAAAACTTTAGAATCTTAATTGCGCATTGGCATACATTCGTTACTCATTTTCAGGGGAAAATGAAAGGGAGCGACTAAGTAATAGTTAATGTACGTCCGGGCAAAGTACGATGTGGCTTCCTTCCACCTACATTGGTGTGCAAAATATCAGGATGGAAATATCTTCCGCATGACGTGACACTGCCAAGTAACAAAGATCGATGGAAATTGCACCAAATACAGAAAGAAGTGCTACGGAATAGTACATAAGGTAATTTAAAGAGATGCCCATTGACACGAAAAGAACTAATAATCAAAGACAATAATTACGCTCCAGTCGCTGTGATTCATGATGGTCCCCTGGACATAACAGATGGTGGGGCATGGGTCTTAATAGTGTGTATGACCACCAAGGACGGCAGTACACTCTCAGAAACGTGCTCCAATGCTGGTCCTGCAGTTGGTAATGAATTCCTTTCCATTACTCCAGCAGTGCGGTTGACAAGTGCTGGATGGTCCTTGGTACTTGTGGACGTGCAACAATACGTCTCCCCAGAGCGTCTCGCACGCACTCGATGGGATTTAAGTCGCAGGAAAAGGTAGGCCTTTCCATTCGCCGAATTCCCGTACCGAGAGCTAATACACCAGTGTTGTTCGATGTGGTTGCACATTGTCATTCTTAAAACGGAAGTCAGGGCCGAACGCACCCCTTGAACAGCAAACGGCTGTGCCGAGGGGGCTACACCAGTTCCCGCCACGTTACAGGAGTTAAGCACCGTCGAGTGTGGCTGACGGTACGCAGCATACTGCTGAAAATTTTCCTTTCGCCTTTACATCGGAAGGGACAGAACGGGTGGTGGCGTGAAGTCTCTAATCATCGGTATTTGCGGGGCCTGTCGGTGCCCTTCGAGAAGAGTAGGCTATGTGCCGGCACCGTGTTGCACCCTCTTCCTTCTCTCATCAACACGAACACAGCACTACACTAACGCACACACCATTAGAGTCGTGAGCACTTAACCGATACAGATGCGCACACAGCGCTGATACCTCGCGAAGGAAAGATGTCTGCGTGCGCGAAGAATAGGAAAAACCGTTTCAATTAGAAGGTTTCGACATGCCATTAGCGTTCTCCCACCCAATCGTGCCTTACTTTTTTACCTCTGGAAAGGTGCACACGCTGAAAGAGTAAATTTCCATAATAGCGTTTCCCACTCAATTTAAGGTGTCCAAGGATTTGGGGGTCAGTACGCAAATGCAACAATAGGTCACCCTACACCATTACGCCTAGACCATCATAATGATAATGTTCGTCTCATTGTGTATTTCCTTCATCTATCTTTCGTAGTGCTGTGGTGGTTCCTTCTATGTTACTTGGCAGTAACACAACATGAGAAAGTTACTTTCGTCTTCAAGGTTATTTCGTCAGTGTATTTGAGCACATAACGTGGCAACTCCTACTTATAGAGCAGCGTAATCTGCGAAAAGTTAAGGGATATTCTGACGTTATCGACAAGGCATGCTCACCAACAGATGCCATTTTGACGTTCAGCGTAGGAACGAACAAAAAAGTAAATAAAAATCAAGACAATTTTCTAGTATTTCGTAAAACAAGAGAAAATCTTGCAAGACGTCGAATGGAATAACGTGTTGTCAACGAAATCGTGGTTACAGTATGCAGTCCGACTAATGATCTACAGCTTATACAGCAATAAAGTGGAACTACAAGAAAGGACAATTCAAATCAGTGTACTTCGCGTTAAAGTGAGTGAAACTTGAGCGTCGAAACAGCTGTGAAAGATTTATTGACCGGAATGGACAGCATACTCTGTATAAAGTTTCTGTGAAAAATAAACAAAATGAGCACAAAAGGGGGCTGAGTTGTGGAAAGGAGAATAACGACTTATTTAATATCAAGATTAAGAATCTGTTATAGCAGAGGTGAAACAATTCCTCTGTCACTTACGTAATTCGAGAGACCGAATGGCCAAAGGAAGCGAGGTAACAGTTACAAATTTGGGTTATCAAAGAGCGACTACTTCAATAAAAGCAGTTTTGTGGTTTAAGTGTGGAGTTTCTAACACAGTTATCGATATTACGTATAATGGTCTAATCTAACTACCTTGTTTGTTTTTTACTTAATGTGACTTCTATATAGCCATGCTCTTTTATGTAATATCCATGTAAACGTCTTCTTCATTATTTATGATAATTTATGTAAGTGTAATTGATGTAGAAATTTAACGTCAAAAGTAATGTGCTGTAAAAGAGTGACAATATATATTTAAATTTACAATACCGATTCACGAATAGAGAAAGTAGGTTCGTAATCATGTAAAACTTGGAGGGAAATCCCTCCATAACGGAACTGGCTTGGCGGGAATAGGAATGGCAAGCTACTGTGTGGCATGAGCCAGTCGCTGGCTAGCAGGTAAGGTATTCGCATCTTCTGAACCGAAAGAGGCGCGAAGAACTGCAAGATTACATATTTTTACCCCTGATGCGGAAGTAAATGGGCTTATTGTTTATGGCTGCACTATAAAAATCCGACGCAAAGAAGAGAATTTTCAGAGCTTGTTGCACAGGAAGAGCCATGGATGCCTTTCTCCGTCTTTCTTGAATAGGACATGGGATTTGTGTTCTGTAAACTTTGTGTTGAGCCAGCGCATTTTATCATTAGTAATTTACCTAGAAAGAGCCCTATCCCAAGTTCTACGACCAATCCGAGTATACTCTTTTACGTAACTGAAAATCAATTATCCCCATTAACAAAAATTATTAAACTTTGTGGAGATGTGAAGTCTATAATTATTAAGTGAGCTTAATTATTCATATACTTCACGTACTTCGCTTAAATGAAGACTTACACTCTCATCAAAGCACAATTACTAAGAAAAATTTAAAGCGTATAGTACAAAGGTTTTTTATTAAAAAGTATTGTTTATAATTTCATATGCTATGTAGTTAACAGTGTTTCTCGCTTTGTGTTGTGCAAAAAGTGGTCAGCCTCTATCTGAGTCTACCGACAGATTGGTTTCTGCTGCCGTATGCTAATAGTTAAGCAAGATTTAAATGTCATATTACAATAACAGCAACGAAAAATATGAAACTATCTACAATTATTAACTATACTAGTTCCATGTGTCACATGTACCATTTGAGCTAAGTGATATAAGGAAGTGAACATTCCTCAAGAATGGAAATAATAATTCCTACGAAAGTTACATAAAATTCATAATGACTCCAATGATAGTAATTCCCTCTAATTTGAAATGCCACAAGAACCTTTTGTCCAAGTCAGTAGAGCCCCTCCTTTAAAAACACTAGCGTGCATGGTCTCAGATAACTAATATGTGATACTATCTCAACTTTGTACCCTGATTCCATATTTTTTTCAGCTTTTTGCCACCACGAACCGTTTTGCCGTAATTTGACTTCAAAGATATATTGTTACGCCAGTGGGTTATGCGTATTGTTGGAGAGAAATTTCCTAATTCGACTTTGTACAACTTTAGATTGTTACACCTTTTGATGCTAGTTGTTATTGTGTGACCCTAAAAGTATTACATGTCTTACAAGCTTGGATTACCAGTGCTATATTGTGATTATTTTACATATTTCAGACAGTATATATAAAACTCTTCGCCTACTGTCGATAGTTACTACAATTTCAATACACAAGTCTGTGTAGAACCTAAATATTTTTTGTTACATTTTTGGGAATTATACAGTGGCTTAGCAGAGTTTGTGAAAAAAGCTTTGAATGCTTATTTTAAAGTAAAACTTTGTGACAAGGGCAAGGGATCTGCACCAGACACAGTTTACCGATACTGTGTGGAGAGGTTAAGGTTGTGGACAAAAGGTAAGAAAACACGTTTGCCATTTGTGATTCCAGTGGTGTGGAGGAAGCCTAATAATCATCTTAATGACTGTTACTTCTGCTTAGTTAATATTTAGGGGCGCAGTTCAAAGAGTAGTGGCAGATTGTGTATTCGAGCATTGATTCAGCCATTTGGCCAGTTTGTACATAAAGAAGATCTGATTGCTCCTCTTCATCCAGATGTTGTAGAGAACGTGGCAGAGAAAGATAAAGAAAATGTATTTAATGCAATTATCGAACACGGTAGTGATGTCCACCAGTCTTAATGCGACTTTGCTCGATAATTGTTCTCTCAGCGTAAACTTATTGCTCTCGTACGAGATTTGAATTTGCCTAAGGAATCTGAGGAACTGTTTCCCTCCTGATTAAAAAATAAGAATATTCTGGAATCAGGAACACATTACTCATGGTACAGACACAGATAGAAGGAATTAGCTCACTTGTTATCAAAGAACGAGTCCTTGGTTTACTGCAATAACATAAATGAGTTAATGCATTTTTATGGCATTGAACATGATCCTACACAGTGGAAAATTTTCCAGACTCGTCAACGAAGAACTTGAGAGGCATGTTACTGCATTATGTAAATGTGTATTGGTCCATTTTTGTGGCCCATTCTGTTCAAATGAAGCGAGGTTCGAGAACATAAAGATACTCTTAACAAGTATCTAGTATGAGGAACATTCTTGGCTATCCGCAGTGACTTAGAAGTTATCGGAATACTATTAGGATAACAAGCTGGGTTTCCAAAATGCGTCTTATTTAGCTGGGCAGGGCAAAGACATTGGAATGTGAGAGTTTGGTCAGAGCGGAGAAATTTTTTACCTGTAACTAAAAATATCCTGCATGATCCACTTATAAAACAGAAAAAAAGTTTTGCTTCCACCTCTACAAATAAATTGGGCTTGATGAAGTAATTTGTAAAGGCACTACCACAGGATGGACCCTGCATGAAGTACCTTTTCAAGAAATTTCCCTTCTCCACACGAGACAAACTGAAAGCTGGAATTCTTTTTTAGTCCTCAAATAAAGAAACTGATGAACGATAAAGATTGTGGAGACAATGAAGGAAAGAGAAAATGGTGCATGACTGACCATCGTTCAGTTACTGAAATCTTTCTATGGAATAACAAAGATCCTAACTACAAGGTCACTGTTGGAAAAAGTGGCAAAATTTCAGGAAGATGGGTTGTTAAATGAAAGTGGAAGTCCATTTTCTACGCTCAACATATCGACAACTTTTCGGAAATTTGGGACATTATATTTAAGACTAGAGTGAACATATTCATCGAGATATTAAGAGAAAGTATAAGCGGCACTAGAAAACACCTGTAATGGCCGAACACTGTAGGATGTTGAAGAGGGACAGTCGCCATGTACAAGGACCTACAAGGAAATCAAAGAATATACATTTTAAATTTTGTGCAACGCTATTGGCTTCTTGTTTTTGTAAAAGGGAGTAATGAAACAAATTAGGGGAGTTCCGAAGAGTACTTTTCAATGAATTTAATTTCTTCATGCGTTTTGATTAAAAACTGAACTTGTGTGAAATGGTGTTAGAATACATTTGTGGGCTCAAAAACCAAAACCGTTAAAATATCACTTGTTAATTTTTGTAGAAACATAACTTGACAGACAAAAACGGTAGTTATTTCTAGAATCAGCATAAAAAATTGTGCAAGAACGCCTGCTTTCAACAAATAATCTGTTTTAAAATGCAGACTAGTGTAATCATTTACCCATAATTATCATTATCTTCTTATTGTAATGTATGGATAACAGGAGGTACTGAAAGCCTTTTGTAGCCTACAAGTCTTAATACTAGTCCTGTGTAGTTAAAGTCAATTTACTGTTACAAAACTTGAATATTTGTGCTACTGTATTATATGTTAACAATAGAACGGAAGTTCAATATCTCGGAGATTGAACCCCAATAGTTAATTTTCTTTATTAACCATGCTATACAGGGTACAATTTTGCCTAGTTAGACTGGCGACCGTTTCTTTTTACTAATTACAGTTTACTTGACTACTACTAGAACATTGCTACCGTTTTTTTTTAACATAAAGCTTTAGGAAACGAATTTTGTCCGACACCATTCCTTCACATACAGTCAGTCACAAAATAAAACTCCTTTCACAGGAATGACATTATCAGCATATTATTTTTTTAATATCAGCCAATAGAGTTATACATGGAATCGCCTAACAGGACATTCGTTAACTTCTTTCGAAGAAAATTACAGATCTTCGCATCTGTACTATACTCTAAACAACGTATTATGAGTATTGAATGTCCAGCGGTACGAGCTTGCAGTAAATGCAATAAAGCAAAAAAAGACTAGCAAATACTATGGGAGTTTAGGAAGTATCCTGTAATTAATAACAAACACAAAACACAGATTAGTGCTCTTGATAACCAGTTCAGCACACAAGTTTGTGGTCTTAATAATGAGCTGAAAACAGAAGCTGATGTCATGTAAACACAGAGCATTAGGATCGGTAGACAGATCGAAAACGTACCCAAAAAAGTAGACGTCTTCAGTAATACAGTCAAAGAAGTGAATCTTGAACATAACACAATAAATACCAATGTGGCCACCATGTAGTGGCGGATCGTAAATATCAATTAAATGTTCGATTTAGAAATCATAAAAAGTTCGAAGAAATAATAGAACAATTAGTAGTAACGAAAGAGGGCGAAAAAATTTTCGGTCTGAAAACTGAAATTGTTGACGATTGTAGAAATGAAATCTCACATTTGAGAGAGACCGTGGTTAGTTCTGAGGCTGAAATAAGCAAACAAGAAAATATTTGCGGACAGAAGTGTAAGCAAAACACTTCACCTTGAAAAGAAAATAAGAGGTAAGTCCAGTAGTGTCAATGATAGGATACCTCATAAAAAAGTTATTAGAGTGCCAAGAACACTTTAATCCCGCCAAAAGACCTACTGTCTGTCCGCAGCTCGTAGTCGAGCGGTAGCGGTCTCGCTTTCCGCGCCCGGGTTTACGGGTTCGATTCCCGGCGGGGTCAGGGATTTTCTCTGCCTCGTGATGACTGGGTGTTGTGTGCTGTCCTGAGGTTAGTTAGGTTTAAGTAGTTCTCAGTTCTAGGGGACTGATGACCATAGATGTTAAGTCCCATAGTGCTCAGAGCCATTTGAACCATTTTTTTTGTCCCACATTGTATTTTCTGAAAAATTGCAAAAGGATTTTTCCTGAATATTTGACAGTTCAGGGAAAGGTTAACATAGTTAGTAGTGCATTAGCAGGTGAGCTAGTGATGAGGACTACATTTGAGCACTAATCAGATAACGTTTAGTGAATTCAAACAAAAGACTACTGAGGAATACTGGTCAGAACAAAAATATGATTGTTTATGACAAGAATCCAAAATGGCTACATTGTATGGAATTAAGGGCAGAAACACTATGAATGGAGTCTGTGAACCCTGGTAACGGACACAAACAGAATTAGGATGTAGACGTTTCGGATTCGATATTATTTGGGAGCTGTGGATAATGCTGTCAGAAGACTCGGAGAGATACATAGCAAGCAAACATAAGAGCTTTTCTCCATTTTCAGGAAGAGTAGAGGATTAAGATCATTGGTGAAATATTCGTGATTATGGACATAATAATAACAATACTGTTAACCACAATGACAGCAAAGAAAATGTCAGCAATAGTTACTGAGTTAACTTTGTTCAATGAGGTAGGGGCAAAGGCCGAGCAGCCTTCCTCGGAAGAGGATATGCACCGCGACAGTACCACAACAGCAACAACGTGGAAAACTGAAGACCTCATGTGTTGGGGGTGAAACTATTGCAAAAAGAATTTACTTCTAAAATGCGAGAAAAAATAGTGGCCTAGACTTAGTGAATCATAAACTCGAGAGAACGACTGTGAAGCACCGCAGGTCACTGCAAGCAAAGCGACAGATGTACCCAGGATTGGGTCATGGCAAACAGGCAATGAAATATATACTAGAGTGTGGGTAGACGACATTGCAGCGAAGAATACATCAGATCGACCAGCTGTATGTAGGAAGCTGTGATTACGGCAGTAGAACAGAATCAGGTCGTCGGAGTAGAATGCAATGAACGTGCTTCGGCAGATAAAAACACTGGAGCAAGAGAAAACGTGAATATGTACCTAGATGAGGAAGAAAGCACCAACGACAGTTTGAACAACAATTAAATTTGCGGAAATGAGTTGTCAGGTATTACTGATTGGTGTGAACTGATAGATGATGTGAAGCAAGGGATAGAGCAGTGCAAGTGGGAGGATTTAAAAAAGAATTATTCTACCAGAAGGTTAGGTAATAGTGAAAGGAGAAAAAGGGATGTCGAAAATCGGAAGTGGCTCGATGGTAACAGAACAAATACAGTATTGTCGCCATAAGGAGAATGGAAGTATATGAAATCTTCAGGGTTGTAGATGAAGCATTCCTGATTAACCATCCACCACCAGAACAAAGTCCCGGAGAAGTAGATACAGACAATTGTTTACGAATTACTGAAGGTCATGAATTCTACACAAAACACAATGCAAAGGCAGACGTTACTAGAGTGGTTTCAATGACTGTTCAGATGAAGAGCCAGCTATGAAAGAACAAGAATTAACGACTTTAGGAGTAAACTGTGGCCCTGAGTATTAAAGAACCGAAAAAAGGTTGGATCAGGAGATTAACATGAATCTAAGAAAGACGTTTCTGTTAGAATGTGAATGAGGCCCAGAATGGTTTCACATAGAGGAAAGTTCGGATGAAGAATATATTGAAGTAACAGAAATCGAGGAAGGCGTGAGAAAAAGTTCTTTTGTACCTCCAAAAGAAGTACCTTCCAAATGAGAACAGGTAGAAAGCACAGAAAAAAGAAGGGAAGAAAGAACCTCCAGGCAATTCTACGCGATATCGAAAACTCTGAAGCCGCGGAACCAAAGAAAGCCCCTGACATTGACGATTTGCCGATAAATAAAATTCCTTGGGATGAAATTAGATCTGTTCAAAACATACAAGAGAGAGAAATTTCTCTGTCTAAAGTGGCACATTCTGCTACCACAAATTAGAAAATGTTGGCCCATCCCTTTTAAAATGCCCAATTTAAATGCATATAAAGTGGACCGTTTGGAGTTCAATGAACGCATCTCTCTAAGGCTTACTGTCTGGAGTACCATCAAGGAACGACTTAGGAATTCCTAACTTAGAGGACTTGACACGTTATGTCCACAGAACACAATAAAAAAGAGCACTGTCTGAAAACATGTCAAGAATAAAATACACTGTATTATATGTTTTTTACAAAGTATGTTTTGTTACAGATGTTGTAATGTTGTGAAGATTTACTGGTACAGTTTTGATAACATATGTCCATAGTATTGAGACGCTTAACGATGTAACTATGTGTAGAGTGAAACGGATATTCAAGAACAGTGAAATGATATTCTCAAAACTGTATGGCATAATGAGTTGCAGCTTGACAAAGTACAATTATAATATGCGAAATAGGCAGCACAATTTCTTGCTAAGTCAACAGAGCAGAATAGGGTGTTTCCTAAGGAGTGAAAAAAATCTCAGTGGGCAGCAAAGTGTTCCGTAGGTAGAATAAGTCTTGTAAATAATTAAGTGAATAGGCAGTGAGAAAATTTACTATTATTGCAAATAATGCTGTTTATTTTGTTAAACTGCCTAAGAAATTAACACAACAAAAACACCTATTTGGTGAAATGTAATAATATTTTCTAATCGTTTTTCATGTACACAAACTGAAAGCAAAATCTTCAGTAGTATTTTTGAAAAGCGTAAAATTTGAAAAGTAGCTACCCATATTGCCTTGGAAGCATTATAAATGGCCTGCTTACAGTTTCTAGTAAAGAATTGTAAATACTGAACAACATTTAGATAATCTTTATGTAAAAGCTTATATCGTATAGTGTACATTATATTTGTCTATTAAGTGTTCTCTTATATATGTATCATATTAATGTGGGTACTACCATTTGTATTTAGGGCTCTAGGTAGGACAGAACTTCCTCTTCATGCTGAAATATTCTGTAAATTAACTAATGATGTTCTTGTGTGAATGAGGTGATATGATGTTATTTATTTTTGTATTGTTATTTATGTAACGTTAATGTTGTGCTGCGTCTGAATTTTGTTTAATTTATTTTCTTATTATCTCTGAGCACTGCTTAAGGATGTTTTACTGATGTATCCCTCACAGCAAGCATCAATCAAACATGAGATATGTCTAAGAATTCTATCGATTTTGGCAGTAACTGTCTCATCTGGCTCCTTTGTTTGTTTCTTACTTAATGTGAATTCTGAATACATGCTGATGGATACAAATCGATGTAAATGTTTATTGATTATTTATAATAATTTACATAATTGCAACTAATATATGGATGTAATGTCTAAAGTAATGTGCTGTAAAGGATGAAAATGTTCTGTTCATTCTCTTTAGTTTATAGTACCGATTTATGCATTGGAAACGTAGGTTTCTAATTATGTAAAATTTGGAGTGAAGTCCCCTCACGATGGAACTGGCTGGACTGGAATAGAAGAGATGGATCTTGCTGTTGAACTACAAGGCTTCTGTGTGGCATGAGTCAGTTGGGGGCTCGGATGGGGAAGTAATTTGGCATATTATTCACGGCGAACTTTGGTTAGCTCTGCACTACGAAAATCCGACGCTAAGAAGTGAAATTTCAGAGCCTGATGAATAGGAAGAGTCATGGATACTTTTGCTTCTTTCTTGAACAGAACGTAAGATCGACACTGTCACCACCTTCATCTCAAATTATCAGTTTAGTACAGTATAATTGGATGAACCAGTTAAGTGGTTTCGTTTTCAATGATAAGTTTGTGTTCTGTAAACTCTGTGCTGCGGCACCATATTTATCCATCGTCATTTAGCTAGACTGGGTCCAATCCCAAGTGCTATGATATATCAGAGTATACTATTTTACTGAACTAAAAAGCAATTATCTTATGTAACAAAAGTTAATGAACTTTATGGAGATGTACAGAACATACTTATTTAGTGAGCATAGGTTCCGAAGTGAGTAGTGTTCCTCCTGTAATAAGCTTTCACCTTAAATTATAATTATCTTCCTACAGTAATGCGCAGATTGTAAGTGTTACTGAGAGCTTGTTGTCAGCTAAGAGTCTTAATACTCCTCCTATATAGTTGAGTTCACTGGTAAATTACTCGCTAAATTATGCTCGTGTCTTGCACCGTATCACCAAAACGAAAGTTCAGTATTACCAATGCCAACTCCAGTTGTTAACTTTTTTTGTGAACCATGCCAGTATTGGTAAAGTTTTGCCTAATTAGACTGGCAGCCGTTTCTTTTTACATAATTACAGTTTACTTGATTAATAATTGATCATTGTTACTGCTTTCTTTCAATAGAAATCTTTAGGGAAAGAAAGTTAAGGCGACACCATTCCTTACACTCAGACACGTTCAGGAAAAAAAAATCGTTTCGCGGTAATTACATTTTTGGCATATTACTATTTTAATAGTAGGCGGTGGTGTTATAAACGGGGCCGTACGTCAGGACATTCGCTAGCTTCTTACGCAGAAAATACAAATCATAACATATGTGCTAAGCGCAAAACAAAAGTGCCGCGTCCTTGCAATCAATTCAGTAAAAGGAAGAATAGCAAACATTAACGGAGTTTAGAATGTAAAGTGTGATTCACATTCAGTTTAATATTGATACATAATCAGTAGTAGATGAAAGCGAACAGAACGAGGCTGTACAGGCTGTATAGACAAAACACCATGGAGTCCGATAGCACATACCGTAATTAATACACAGGTAGCGCCACAGAACGGCAATTAGCTTACGCAGCACACCACGCATACATAAATGATCAGATTCAGATGATGAGGCTGCCACGAAGGAAACAGAGACTGAAGGACGGGAGCAATGAGGAAGATTGCGTGGAATATAGTGGTTGTGCGAATGAATCGGTAGGTACGTTCAGTTCGCAACGAGCAGAGAAGCAACTGATCGAGAAACATGAGGCTGAATCGAAACATAAAGATACAGTGGAGTAAGACAGTGAAAAGTTTCTGAGAGTGATATGTTAAATTTATATCTACACAAAGTAAAACACAAGAAAGCAGATTAATAGTCAAATTAGTGGTCTTGAGAACCAACTCAAAATACAAATTAGAGATCTTGATAACCAACTCAAAACACAAATTAGTGATCGTAAGACTTTCTAATCAGCTGGAAAGGCAAATCGATGTCACGAACACAAAGAGCGTTAGGATGAGTAAGGAAATCGGAAAGGTAGACGAAAAGGTAGGCCTTTTGACTAATGCTCTTAAAGACGGGGGATTTGAAATAAACATCAAAAATATTAATGACGCCACCATATAGTGACAAATCAATGATATGAATGAAATGTTCAATTTAGAAATCATAAAGATCCAAGAAAGACTAGAACATTTAGTAGCAACGAAAGTGGACGAAACAGTTTTCTGTCAGAAAACAGAAATTTTTAGCTAATGTAGAAATGAAATCTCACATTTGAGATTCTAGGAAAGGAATAAGCAGACAAGTAAGTATTTGTGAGCCATGTATTGTTAGACATGTTATAATGTTGTGAAGCATTGCTGTTATAGAGTTTGCTAACATTTATCTATAAGTTTCTGACAATTAACGATGTAACAGCGTGCAGAATGAAATGGACACTCCAATACAGTGATATGCTATAAGCTATACTGTGTAATGAGTTGCAGTTTGATAAAATGGATTGCCGTTATGTAAAGTAGGTAGCATGATTTCTCGGTATGTGAACAGAGCAGGGACTGCCAAAAATCTCACTGGATAACCAAGAATTCTGTTGGTAGAACAAGGTTTCTAAATGAAGTTACTGGAGTGGACTGACAGAAATAATGAACAAGCTGTCAGAAAGTTTATTCTTATTGCAATTTTACCATTCTGTTAAACTGCCTAAAAAATTAACACTGCAAAAAACCACTATTTTGTGAAAGTAATAATTTTTTATAATTGTTTTGATGCACACAAGCTGAAAGTAAAATCTTGAATAGTATTTTTGTAAAGAGCAAAAATTTGGAAAGTAACTACCCATGTTGTCTTGAAAATAATAAACGGTCTGCCTAAAGTTCCCAGTAATCAACTGTAAATACTGAACAAAATTTAGATAATGTTCATAGAAAAGCTTTTATCATATACTACGCCTTATATTTATGTATTAAGAGTTGTCTTATATATGTGTCTTTAAGTAACACAGAATTTCTTCCCAAAGCCATAATGTAAATATAACTAATTTTGTTCTTGTGTGAATGAGGTGATATGATGTTATTTGCTTTTGTATTGTTATTTATGTAAAGTGAAAGCGGTTGTAATGTGATTGCAAATTTTTTTTCATTTTCTTTCTAGTTTTCGCTCAACACTGTTTGAGGTGTTACAGGCGTTTCACTGATTTATCCCTAACAGGAAACGTCACTGAAACATGGGGCCTGTCAATCACTATCATCGATATTACCAATATAGCCCTTATCGTAATTCTTTGTTTCATTACTTAATTTGACTTCTGTTTATCATGTCCATTGATGTAACATCGATGTAAATGATTTATTGATTATTTACGAGAATTTATGTAATTTTAATTTTTTGTGTATATAATGTCAGAAGTAATGTGCCTCAAAGGAATGAAAATGTTATATTTTAATTTGCAATTCTTGTTCATGCATCGGAAAATGGGTTTGTAATGATGTAAAGCTTGGAGGGAAGTCCGTCCGCAATGGAACTGGCTAGGAGGAAGTAGAAAATCTGGATCTGGCGGTCGAACTGCAAAGCTCCTGCGTTGCAGTTGTCAGTTGTTGGCTCGGATTGGAAATAATTCGGAAATTCAGTACCGAGTAAAGTCAACCGCAAAAGCAAAATTTCTATATGGACCACTTTAGTAGTGGGTACAACTTTGCTTAATTAGGCTGTCGACGTTTTCGTAATTACTAACCGAACATTTTTACTGCTTTCTTTCAATAAAAAACTTACGTAAACAAATTTTGTGCGATACCTTTCCATTCCACACGGACATGGTCACAAAAAATCCTTTCACAATAATTCTTTATTGGCGTGTTACTATTTTAATAGTAGCCAGTAGTGTCACACATGTCCTCCGTGACAGGACATTCGCTAGTTTCTCACGCAGTGAAATACAGATGATAGCAGATGTGCTAAGCCCAAAACAAATGTATCACGAGCACTGAATGACTAGTGCCACAAACCTGCAGTAAATTCAATAAAAGAAAGAGTAGCATATACTATGGGAATTTAAAACGTTAACTGTAATTCATATTCAGTATTGTGTGGATACGTAATGAGTAGTGGATGAAAGCAAACAGAAAAAGGTTGTACGTGCTGTTTCAACAAAACATCATGGAGCCCGAGTGCATTACCGAAATTAATATACAGGTAGTACCACAGAACAGCAATGGGCTTACGTATCATACCACGCATACCTCACTGATGAGTTTCAGATGATGAGACTGTCGCAAAGAAAACAGAGACTAAAGGACAGAAAAATCGGGAAAGATTATCTGGAAGATAGTGATTATGCTAATGGATCGGTTAATATGTTCAGTTCTCCATGAACACAGGAGGAACCAATCGAGGAACGTGAGGTAGAATCAGAACATGAAGATACGGTGGAGCAAGTCAGTCAAAAACTTTTTAGCATGAATGGGACGTTAAAAATTTTATCTACACATTAGAATACAAAGCAGGAGGATTAGTATTCAAATTTGTGGTACTGATAACCAAAGATCGATGGAAAGTTCCCAGAAACGGTGGAAATTTTAGTAGTAACGAAAGTGTACGAAAACGTTTTTGGTCTGAAAACCATAGTTGTTGATGAATGTAGAAAATGAAATCTCACAGTTGAGAGAGACAGTGGTTACTTTTGAGGATGAAATAAGCAAACATCTAAATATTTGAGGATAGAAGCGTATTAGTAAACACTTAATGAGTAACGCAAGGAAACAAGTCTATGGAGAATTATCCCAGAAAATGGGTGAGATTGTTGTGACATATGTTAGACACCCAGTAGTAGCTAACAGGGTTCTGAATGGAGGAATATGAGAGGAAATTTTCGAACAGATAACGACCACTGAATGGGCTGACTACTTTTAGTAGTAATGTTTTGAAGAAAGAATTACCACCTTACAGGAACAGATGGAGGACGGCATTAATGCGATGAAAAGATTTATAAGTTTTAAGGCAGTGCGTCTGTCTACTGAATTCTGTTCTACGAATTAGTAGAGGCAAAGGTACATAACGTATTTACAGCACATTGAGGAAAATAACGTATTTATGTAAAAGAAGGAATTTTGACTTGAAGATGCAGTGGTTTCCCAAAAATGTATCCACCATTCGAGCTAACAGCTGCTTTTGTACAAGCGTTCTTAAGCTTCATTGATACATGAAGACACTTTCTGATGTATATCGATAACTCATGACTAAATAGTTGAAGATTTACACATAACGGGTGGGTGAAACGTAATAGTTAACATTAAATGGGGAGAAAAGAAATATTTACAGAATTAAAAGAAAATTTGATAGTTTCGAAAAAATAGAATCAAGATTTTATTGGATTATAGCCAAATTTTAAACCTTATAATTTGTTTCAGGACAAAGTTAATGCTTTTTCCTAAAAAATTTTCACTTGATATTCATATTTTTTCTATTTAATGGTATTTGTGATGAATGAGAACATTAAAAACTATGTGACTTCTGAAATTTTCCCGGCGTATTTTTTCTTCCATTAATTTCCGGGTATGCAGCCGGATCCCGTCGACATTCTGCCACGATATTTCGGCCCAGAGACGTCCGGCCATCATCAGGTGAGTACACAACTACTGAAGAGCCCAGGTGCAGTGCGGTATTTATGCCGAATCTCGCGCATGCGAAATGTACTGGCATCCTACAGCGCATGTGTCAGGTGTTGACATGCGCAGCATAGCCGAGTTGTACGTGCTGCCCTCGGTGGTGAAAATAAAGGTTCATCTAGTCATTGAGTATCGAATGACACTGTCGATTGCATACCCGGAAATTATTAGAAGATTAAAAACTATGTTTTTGATCTAGGCGATTAACAAACAAAATTTACCTAGTTCAAGAAAGCTTTATTCAGTACAGAAACGAAAAATATTGCATTTATCATTATTTTTATTATATTGTACAAAAAAAATTATATCTCCCATTACTTTAATGTAAGATTACTTTGCAGGACTTTTCTAACTCACACTAACACCGAGTTAAATATGATGTCTTTGAATTTAAAAGTTGTACTCCCCCAGACATGACATAGAACTTTCGTACAACACGTCCTTCACTAAAAGATGATGCCTCATCTATTAAAGTAACGTTTTAGTCGGCCTTTTTTTAAAAAAATGACGTCAATTTTACCTTTGCCTTCAAACCAACTAATTTTCATCCATACAGTCTAACTGAGTGACTGTTTCTGTTCACCCTATATATTATGACATCACAACAATACATTTTCAATTAGCTGAGACACAAATCAGATTAAAGTTTTTGATCTCATCCATTATAAATGGTTCTGAAAGCCTGAGACTGTGAAAACAATTGGTTTGTTTATAAATAACTCATCTGCTACCAGTCACGATTTTCTTTATTTCATTTTTCGCACGACGGGTTTCGGGAAATGATTCTCGTTTTCTAGTGCATTTTTTGTGTTTGTTATGTCATTCCTATGTGATGGTGTCGATGTGTGAGATTTAGCTTTATTTTCGTATACTTTACTGCAATGTATAAGAAAACACGCGATTTTTATTTGGTTGTCGGACTTCGCAAAAAGATCGACAACCAACTAAATATCATGTGTTTGCGTATATATTCCAGTAAAGTCAACTAAATTAAGCAGAATCTCACAGATCGATAGTATCATATTGGAATGACATAAAAAACACAAGAAACGCACTTGAAAGTGGGAATCACGTCCCGTAACGCGTCGTGAGGAAAATAAAATAAAGAAAATCGTGACTGGTAACAGATGAGATATTTATAAACAAACCTATTCAGATTAAAGTATTTTTTAAAACTGAACTTTGGTTAATGAAACGGAAATGCAAATCTGCTTACCATGTCTTAATTTAAAACAATAAAATTTAGATTTGCATTTATAAAGTTCGAGGTAAGCAAATTGAGCTCCACATCCGATGTGTGTCATAGAGTGAGAAAAACATCTGCTGATTGTTTAACCAACTCTGAAATTCGTAATTTCCTTGTTACATTAGTTCACTACCAACCTAGATAAACAGTTCCTTACTGATATTATCATTTGTCTTATGATACGATACCAAAGAACTGTTTTGGTATTTTCTTTACTATTCACCACGTTTTATGGTACATCATTCGTTCTATAAATTTTCATTTGACATGGATCATGCGGTGCAAAAATGTGACGTAAGAGAATTCTTAAAAAAAATACATTAATGGCTTTCAGACATCACCCACACAGCAATCCTCAGAATGAGTTTTCAACATTTAAGTGTGTAACAACCTGAACCATCAAAACGTGAATTATTTGTTGCATCCACTTAACCTGAAATCACGAAAATGATCTAAGAAGATTACGATACATTTACGTATGTGAAAGGGGAGTTGACAATACAAATAAGACCTGTTCATTCAGCACTATTATAATGTAACAAAAAATTTATAAAAAATCACATATCCTGTGTTGTTATTTGTGCCTCCATGTATGCATACGATTGTGTACATTTTTATTTCTTGTGCCTTTAAAAGTGTTTGAATGATCGGTGGTACAGCGCTGCCAGAGGTCATCACACGTTGCGTTATCGTGGATTCTTGATATCAACTGTCGCTCTCGAAGAAATTATGGTTAACATCCTTATTGCTCTATTCATGTGTGAATATGTCATATTGTTGAAGTAGTTGAGATGTAGTCTTGATCTGCCGTCCTTGAATCTAGGTCGTGCTATTTTCACTATAAAGTTTCAGCTGTATCTCATGCTCTGGTATCAAGGACATGACGGGGTATTAGGTACCACTACAGCATAGTATTTACATTTAATTTTGTAAGACCTTCGGCGGTTTTCGTATCACTGGGGCTCTGATGACAGTCGATGATGTAGATACTAGATCATCAAGTGACCTTAACGAGTACATATTCTTCTTGTGTTTGAGGGTTTGACGTGAATATTGCAAGACTGTATTTTGTGTAAAATAGTTTAAACTTTGTTGCTAGATAAGTGCATATTAGTTAATGTAGTTAAGGAATTACTAACAAATAAAAAATTCGTATCCTAATAGTGGCAACATTTCATGAGGTATTAGCAGCAGAACACTTATATAACTTATGCACCTATGCTCTAGGTATATTTTGATTCGACTTATTTCTGGAGTGTTTTAGTCAGGGTATATCGTAGTAACTTGCGGTGGCCACTTCCTTTGAAGAGTTGATATTCTTTCGACCACTTCCTTTATTCGGAGTTGATGAGAATTCAAAACACTTCAGCAATTCTCGAGAATATGACGCACTGGAGTATTTTACGCGTTCTCCGTGTAGATGAGCTATAGTCCCTAGAATTTTCCCAATAAAGCGAAGCCTTCCATTTGCTCGCTTGCTTTTCAGTTTATGAGCGTCTTTCGTCCCATATCGATCTTTATCGATGCACCTTAGACATTCACTTTCGTCGTTCAGTGTAGCGACATACATATACACTGCATTCAAAAGCAAACTGACGTTATTATCATGTTCATAATTAATTTTCTTGTATTTCTCTCCTTTTAGGGCAGAAATTGCCTCATTTCTGCTTAGAGTGGATGTATCCACTTTTCCGGTCACATGAAGACTGAATTTTCCTATTCAGAGGAGTATCATTTATTTACGGTGGTGTTGCTGAAATAGCAGTTTCGAAGGGGAGTGGAACGAACGTGTTCCTCATTCGGAGCTCATATCACAGGTGCTTCGTGTGAATGCGGTGCAAAGAATTATGCCTTGATAACGTTGTAATTGACGTAGTATTTTAAACATCCCCTTAGAAAAATTAAGAATGGCAGTGCTGGTAAACCTCTCACGTTTCAAACAGCTGAGCAAAACTGGACGTACTCAGACATTTCTCTCTTTACTTATTCTGATCAACAGTAAACTGACACACAATATTTTTTTCAGCGCAACGCAATCTGACTTTCAATAATCCCTACAAAAGAATGGCCCTGACTAGGAATAACCTGTACCTTTCATGAATCACTTACCACACAAAAATCTTCGTTACTCGAACTTCTGCAATACAGCGAGCGCCAATACTGCGCGTCCGGCCATCCTGATTTAGGTTTTCCGTGATTTCCCTAAATCTCTCCAGGCAAATGCCAGGATGGTTCCTTTGAAAGGGCACGGCCGACATCCCGCCCCGTCCTTCCCTAAACCGATGGGACCGATGACCTCGCAGTTTGTTCGCTTCCCCCAAACAACCCCAACGCCAATACTGCCAGCTAAATAAAAGATTCTAACTACTGAAGGCACTAACTACTGATAGGCATAGTTAGCAAATGAAAGATTTTGATGGAGAATAAACAAAAATTCAGCTTAAGAGTGTTCAGAAGTCATAATATATATGTATAATTTGTGATATCCAATTTGGCAAATTGCTTTTTTCTGACGGACGCAAGCTCGTCCGGTCATATTAACATCTCAAAACTCTGAGTTCTCTCTCCCCACATCCACCACTGCTGACGGCTCACCTCCAACTGCACAATGCTGTGCGCTGTTCACATCCAACTGCCCAACACTACAATAGCGAATATTGCAACATTGCCAACCAGCCACACATTGCACACAGCGCATTCAGTGATTTTCATACGGAGCGCTACGTGGCGTTACCAACATAAAATCTAAACAGCCTAATTACATATTCAACACCGTAAAACCATTAATCATTAAAGCATATATAATAAATAAAAATAATGTCGTGTGACTAGGGCCCCCGTCGGGCAGTCCGTTCGCCTGGTGCAAGTCTTTCGATTTGACGCCACATCGGCGAGTTGCTCGTCGATTGGGATGAAATGAAGATGATTAGGACAACACAACACCCAGTCTCTGAGAGGAGAAAATCTCCGACCCAGCCGGGAATCGAACCTGGTCCCTTAGGATTGACAGTCTGTTGCGCTGACCACTCAGCTACCGGGGGCGGACAGTTTATATAGTACGTTGTTATTAGGTAAACAGTAGTGCCCAAAAGTCCACATTATCTGAAATCCGCACAGAAGACATTTGAGTTATGTATTTTATTATTTTTTATGCCCTTATTTATCTTTTAACTCTACGCAGATTGTTACTGCATGAATGATAAGTATTGTTAATTCTGCCAAGATCTTCAATTATTTGGAGAAGAGAAAAAACTTGGCGATTGCAATTACGAAATGTAGGCGCACTGGTGTTCTAAAACCCAAATTAGGCCAGTATCCGACATGTTTAGCAGATGGCCGATCAGAAAATTAATAAGAATGAACAGAAAGACGAAAGAAGTAAAATCTAGGTCATAGACCGCTATAACAACAACAGTTGCACAACTGTCAGCTGACGCAACTTCAGCAGCAATTTCAGTAATAATAACAACAACAACAGCCTCTACAGATAACGGAATAAATTCTACGGTAAAATGTGACAGTGCCCCCATCCCCATCTTTGTCTCCAGCTACTCTCGTACTGTAGTAGTGGTAGTGTCAAAGTAGATTGTGACAATTACTTCAACGTATTTCGGAGCTTGCATAAGCGACATCCACAGGGTGAACATTAACAAAACCGACAAACTGCAGGGACGGATTTCTGACTAGAAGTGGAGGAAAAGAGATCCTATGGACATACGTCCAGCAGTGGGCAGTGTGCGTGGAACGACAACTTTCCGAAACACAGTACAGAGCTGCATAGATTCCACGTCATAACAGATGTTCAAACTGGTTGCCATAGGATGCTATGAACGCGTGAAACGCGGCACTATGGATTGCCTCGTTCTTTTGCACGTTACGGCCTCTCTCCGAATTGCGTCATAGGCATCGTGCACACGCTGTTGAAGGATCTATACATGAGGAACTGGTTCAGCATACACATCGTTTTTCAGGTGACCCCAGAGGTAAAAATCCAGTGATTTTAAGCCCTGCGATCTAGCAGGCCATGCACAGGGCCTACGCGTCCTATCCACCGCCTGGGAAGGACGTTGTTGAGGTGTTTGTAAACCGTTATGAGGGTGCGGGGTGGTGTTCCTTTATGCAGAAACCACATAATCTGTCGTATTGTCAAATGCAGTTTCTCAAGCAGCTCAGGCAGAGTATTCCACGGGAATTCCAGGTACGTTCCTCCATCGAGGCGTTGTGGCACAGTAATGGTCCAAGTATGTGGTCGCCAAGAATTTCTGCCCACACACTGATGCTCAACCGATGGTGACGAGTCGCCTCAACCATTCCCTCAGGTTTGGCTGAAGCCTACAGATAACGATTATGCAACCTAAGATTCTAGTTCTGTTAAAGGTTGCTTCGTCTGTAAAGAGAACTGGTAACGGAAATCCCATAATTGTGATGATCTTGTGCAAAAACCATCAACAAAATCCTTCCCATAGAGGTAGATCTGCTGTTGATAAACCTTTCATTCGTTGCTGGTGATTAGGATAGAAGCGGTTTTCTTGCAGGATACACATAATCGTTCTTTGGCCTACACCCTGTTGACGAGCCACTTGCCTGAACCTTGTACTAGGGTTCGACTTAGTATCCTGTAGATCCAGGTCCTCCAGATCTGGTATACGCATAGTCCGCTGCCTCCCTGAAAGGAGTAAGTATCATACAAAATCCCAAAAAGAAATGTTTTGTAATGTAGTTAGTATCTGTGAGGGTACGTGTTTTGCTAAAGCTACGCAACCTCTCGACCGTTTCCATTTGACTGGCCGTAGCAAACACCATCTCAGGTGGTTCTCGATAACATCGGACCATTCTGCTGTTTATAGTCGCTGCATCAATTACACAGAGTACAACATACGAGGAACACACGGCACAAGGCAACGACGCGTTTCCTGTCCAATGTCCATCGGACCTTGTTTGTCAATTTACAGCAGGGAATCGGTCCCTACAGGTTGTCGGTTTTAGTAATATTCATCCCTTATAATTCGTTCATGATAACCTCGTAGCTTCATGCCTTCTATACAAGTCTCAGCTGAAAAGAGAGCTTTATCTCCTGATTCGAATTTGACAACAGCGTAAATTTCTTTAACAACCAAGTAGATGTTGTTTTCCAGCTTTTTCGTCCCTCCAATTGATATCAAGAATGGAAACTACTACTCCACTGAAAGGCGTATCTACGGTGCCGTGCCGTTCGTTCTATCCGACACTACAAGTACTGAAATGCGGAAAACCTCTTACGTAACTTGTCCAACTTCCAGAAACGCCTCGTCAGCTAACAGAACTGAACTATCGTTGTTATCTTATCAGCCTCTCCGTCTCGAGATAAAGGTACCGAAAACTAAGCAATGTAATTCCACATATCGACAGGTGAGCAACTAATCTGGCAGCCCTCATTTCTATTCCTTTCGACGACGTCTACGTTTCCCATAGTCATATACAAGAGACTTTTGTATACTTGGACGTTGTCTTGAGGAACAAGCTGTTCTCTTATTTCTGTTAGATAGTATGTGATTGTTTCACCTCGTTACTAATGAAGGTCTCAAGCGAACCTGCTAAGCTCTAACGATGCAGTTTTCGCTCTGAAATCCATACACGAAATACAGACCTGAAAACACACAAATACTGTCGACCGATTTTTGTTAGTAAAATGTGCTAAATCTACACCAAGGGGACGCTCGATAAGAAATAATAAGATACAGACAAACAAGAACGAGGGTCCATTACTACTACAGTAGAGGGATTAAATAACAAAGGAAAACCCTTCTCAATAAAATATAATACAACTACTCAGACACAGAAAGGCTTATGCCTGGAACACACAGTGAATAAACGTAGTTAGATGTGAGGACTATGCGACAGATAATCCAAAACGACAGAGGTTGTGAGTTAGACGTAAGTGGCCGATAGGTAGATCTCGGGATATCGCTGTCAAGTCGTAGATGCCGCTGCAGTGGCTTCCGACCGGGCTCTGACTGACTGGCTTCTAAAAGCCGTCACAGGAATTGGCCCAGCGCTCCTTTGGAGCGAACTGCCAATGTGTTCGCTTGCGTCACCCTAAATAGGCGAGGCGCGGAGTAATTCGTGGCGCACGTTGCACACACGTGACGCCGCGGAAAAAAATAGGTCCTTGGCACGGAGGAGATCTGAAGGCGCAGTTCCTGCTGTCTGTGGTCCATCGACGCAGTCAGGTGAGACAACACCTAGTACCTATGCAAACCCGTAAAGCTTCAGTGTCTGACGGGCTGCCGATCCCTAAAGGCGCATGGTGGGTTCATGGCATCTCTCTCTCACAAAGAGGATGAGAGAGACAATAGATGATGTCACCGTCACGGCCGATGTACAAGGAGGACCTCCAGGTGAAAGTGGGTCCCCGGCACTCTGGTCGACGTCCATTGGTGTTGGTTCAAGGGTAGGCACTGAAGGAACACCCTCCACATAGGGCTGCAAGAGGTGATTTCCTGATGTGTCGCTGTTGAACCTGGAATGAAGAAAGGCCCTGAAGGTGTGTATGTTTACAATGGCAGTTTGCTGGGGCAGGACTGGTCCAGATGTTTGCCAAAGCGCGAAACTTCCTCGAATTGTACTTCGACCATCGCCAGTCCCAACAGCTGTGTGACTACTGCCGGAACCCAACACTGGCCTTGTCGGGAGAACATAGGACCCAGAGATCATCACACATGGAAATTGAGTTTGTATAATTTTGTAATGGTGGCTCCTTCGGCTGCCATGGGTGAAGGGGAGAGAGAAATGATCGCTGTAGCCATCTGTGGAGTCGTTCTGCTGGATTAGTCCCCTGGCCCTGGAGGCAAGGCAGAAAGGCGCTTTGTGGAGAAGAGCAATTCCAGTGGAGGTACATAAACACGTCAACTTAGCAGACGGAAATTGATGATCATTGTCTGTGACTATTATTTCCGACACACATTCTATCATGAAGTAGACGCAAAAGACATCCGAGAGAAAATCAGATCCTTCATCAACCACAATAAACCATGAATAGCCGATAAAAGAGCCCATGACCATGGTGTCGATATCTCCGTCCATGGAAGATAGACAGTCGGTGGGACTGCTTGTTTGCTTTTGCAAGATGTGCTGGTAACGACCAAGGCAGCAAAATCACGGTCTATCCCTTTCGAACATACTGAAACGTCCCCTTTGAAGAACAATTTATACAAGACTGTGCTTAAACTGACACAATATTTTTAGCGCAACGCAATCTGACTTTCAAAAATCCCTACAAAGAATGGCCCTGACTAACATTAACCTATACGTTTCACAAATCACTTACCTCACAAAAATCTTCGTTACTCGAACTACTGCAGTACAGCGAGCGCCACTACTGCCAGCTAAATAAAAGATTAAAACTACAGAAGGCACTAACTACTGATATGCATAGTTATGAAATGAAAGATTTAGATAGAGAACAAACAATGTATTTACCTTAATAGTCATAATATATATGTCAGTTCATAATTTTCCAGTCTTACAAATTTCAAAACTCCGCCATCTTTCTTCCCACATCCACCACTGCTGGCGGCTCACCACCAACTGCGCAACGCTACGCGCTGTTCACATCCAGCTGCCTCTGCCCAACACTACAATGGCAGACAACAATGCAAACTAGCCACAGACTGCACACAGCACAGCTAGTGATTTTCATGCAGAGCGCTACGTGGCGTTACCAATAAGAAAACCTAAACAGCCTACTTACATAGCCCCCATGCTCCCCACAAAAATTTTACAAGTTGTTTTGGGCAGTGGCCAATAATGATTTGATATGAAACGTCCCCTTAGAACAATTTATACAAGACTGTGCTTAAAGTGACACAATATTTTTAGCGCAATGCAATCTGACTTTCAAAAATCCCTACAAAGAATGGCCCTGACTAACATTAACCCATACGTTTCACAAATCACTTACCTCACAAAAATCTTCGTTACTCGAACTACTGCAGTACAGCGAGCGCCACTACTGCCAGCTAAATAAAAGATTCAAACTACAGAAGGCACTAACTACTGATATGCATAGTTATGAAATGAAAGATTTAGATAGAGAACAAACAATGTATTTACCTTAATAGTCATAATATATATGTCAGTTCATAATTTTCCAGTCTTACAAATTTCAAAACTCCGCCATCTTTCTTCCCACATCCACCACTGCTGGCGGCTCACCTCCAACTGCGCAACGCTACGCGCTGTTCACATCCAGCTGCCTCTGCCCAACACTACAATGGCAGACAACAATGCAAACTAGCCACAGACTGCACACAGCACAGCCGAAGATTTTCATACAGAGCGCTTCGTGGCGTTACCAATAAGAAAACCTAAACAGCCTACTTACAATACATCTTGCTACACACAGCATTTTGTCAGTAACACTTCCCAATGACCCTGGTGAAGCAGATGAGAACCTGGCGTTGAGGAGAGAACGGGAAGACCACACGAGTCCAACCAATTTCGCACGGAAGCAACAAGACACTATTGAGGGCAGAGAATTCATGCTTGCGATGCCAGTAACTATGAACTTTTGGAATGAGTATCTGCTGGTGGTGAAATGGCTCGGAGTCAAAGGAGAAGTCTGGACCCACCGGAAACCGCGTAAGTAGGACGGCGTTGGCATGGCCAGTCGTAGAACGGTACTGAATTACGTAGAAATAACTGGCGAGAAACATAGCCCATTTTTAATGGCGGCGCACTGATGTTGTGGGGATGTTGACGTCCTTTAAACACAATTCTTCGAGATATTTTTTTCGTCAAGTTTTATTTCGATGTGATAAGTAATTGTATTCTAGTCTGAGAGGTAATTTTTTATTTTCGGTGTACATTGTCTCTGAAAACATTTCCCGGGGTTTCACGTGGCACAATTTATGGTTTCCTGTGACACATAGTTACGGAGCACTCCATATATCTGCATTCCTCCTGTAAATCTGAGGCACAAATACAAGATGATCATTTTAGATATGAGTTTAATAACTTCACTTTGTTGTCCCCTTACTGTCAGGAATTTCAGGATTCTGTTAAGAGAAGTGAAAACACACGGAAGTACAATTATAAAGCATATGACTGAACTCTCTAGGAATGAAAACTGTTTCCTGAATAAAACGATATGGACAATTCCATGAATTGGCGCGAGCTAGTAGTGTAAATCATTTAACCACGTAATTAAAACTAATATATCACTACGAGAAAAATAAGAATTATTACTGCTGTACTTGCCCTATTATTATATGGGGATATCAAAAATTATCCGTTCGAATGGCGTACAATGCTGAAGAGATAAGCCAATCGCCTTCAGCGTGGAGGTAATCATCCCGAATAAGGACCAAGTTGAAGATGTTGAAGATATCCATTTGCTATAACACCGTGCGTTAAGAAGCCCGTAACTGCCTGCTGCACAAGAATCGTGGGCGCTTCAAGGCCCTTTTTTAAGGGTTCGAAGGCCTGATAATGGTATGGGGAGGTGGTCAGAACTGTAAGGCCCCCACTTCAGTTGACATGACTTCAACGCTACGACATTAGCGACATGGGGACGTAATTTAACATGAAGCAGCAGCATCTCTCATAGCTGTTCCGGACGTTTCGCCTCAATTCCGGAACAATGCTTTCCGACAGATATACTGACCTATACATATTCTGCATTATTCGATGGGTGTCCAACGTTATGAACACTGAATAAATTCTCAACTGCCAAGATCGCTACAGCCATTTAATTGTATAGATGAGCGGTTTCGATAGTTCTCTGCTGCGATCTTTGGATCTATGTTCAATCACTGCATAATCTCCTCCAGCACAGAGAGAATTGCGGAAACCGGTCATCTATATGAATAAATGATTTTAGCGATCTTGGCAGTCGAGAATCTATTCAGTGTTCATAATACGCACTGCTGATATCAAAAGTTTGTATGTCTATCATTGCTTGTTCTTCGGCAGTCAATAAAATGGTAACAGCATGGTTGGTCCACTGTGAACGCGCCTGGTAGCAGCGTCGCCATAGTTCGTTTATTGGCAAGCACGTCGCGAATTCCACGCTAATCGCATCCCTACATGTCAGTGCCTATGTATCTGCATCGGAGTGGCCCTAAATTACATTTTGCAGCACCGCACTCAAATGTAAGGTTCTTGGTCGCCTCTTATATAAGGATTCATTTCGGTTTTGACACAATCAGTTTTCTTATGTCGGGTTTCAGCCTGCAATGGTCTACAGTGGCGCAAATAGTAGGGAAGGAAAATTATACTTATTGGTGTGTATACAGTGCCCTGATTTCCGATGTTATGTTGAGTGGAAAACGCTTGAATATGTTCAGCCAATACCGCCCATAGGTATGAACTACGTCTAACAGCACCTTAATTAGCTCAAAAGTAGATCTATCGAATATCTTTGAATTTGTTTCAGCTCTTAATAAAAGCTTTTTCTTTCTCTGTTGTACCATGACAAGACGGCCATTGAAGACTGAAACCGGTTGTGACTCCGCCATAAAAAATGTGACAGTGTCAAAAATAGTAATATGAAAACATCAACCTCATGAGTCAATCACAATCTCCTTAAGAGAAATTCGTTTTTTCAAAAATCTATGCTGAGGCAAGCTTTTGAAGAAGAAGTTTGAAACTGGAAAAGTGACTTTAATAAAGGCTGTTTAAATTTTGGGATACTTCCTAAATTCGTGGGAATAACGGTAAGTAAAACTTATCGAAGTGCTATAAGGATGAAACACGAATGAGATTTAAGACAGGTAAGAGCAGAGCTTATACGAAGGTTACAAGATACAGCGGCTCTTATGTAAAGAAATAATGGGTGGGGGAATCTGTCGCTCAGTAATATGCTGTTACCTGCACAGCTTTTCGATGTGTGGAATATGGTTGAGGGTCATGTGCTTAATGTACTAGCTTGAGTTAGGACGAGTCAAGAAAAGACAGTTTTTCATTTAAGCTTTACCAGGAACAGACAGCAAGAAAGCACCGGACATTTAATTTTTTTTTAAGTTTTGAAATCTTATGTACTGTACTCTGAAATAGTGACAATGAACAGATTAAAACAGATGTTTTTACCGCGTATTGTGTGAGACGAAAAAGAAAAAGGCAGATCTTACCGAAAATTTTTGATTCTGAATTACTGATATTATTAAGTTCTCTATTAAATTTTGAGCAATTCATATAAAAATTGGTTTCTGTCTCTGAACTGATCGATTTATGATAGACTGAACATGTGTGATGAAAACGAAGTATTTTGAAATAATGCGTGGTAAAGTTTCACTTTATTAACGTTGTTTAACATACATCTTTAAGAAACCAATTCTCAATATGTATTACCTATAAAATGTCCTTTCTCAAATGGCACAAAGCATTTTAAGTTATAATTACATATTATGTGGTTAATATCTTCATACCCGTAGAAAATTACAGTTTTCATCAATTTAAAACCAAGTAAATTGGTCCCAAATCGAGAGGAATTAGTAAACCCATTTGTGTTTTCTTTTTGCAAAGTATTGGTATTTTTATTCTATGTTGCGGACAAGTTCAAATAGACATCTGCTGGCATTTATAACTCTAATATCAAATGAGGCCATTTCAGGTTTTATTACAATCACAAGAGATTCTTCTTTTATACAAAACTACTGCGGCCTCCTTAAACTGCCTATAAAGTTTAGGAGATGCCATTTATGAAGCACTGAGTGAACAGCTGCGAGATTTTGAAAAGGGAGCTCTTGTAAGGACCATAAAAACAAGAGGTCCGTTTTCAGAAGACTGACATTGGTTGCTTTTGGTGATATTAGTGACTCCTGTCGGTTTCGAATAACTTTAAAATCGATACTGCGAAGTACAGAATGAAGTAAATTATTAAAACACACGAGAAACCGACAATGGATATTTTAGGCACTATCGAAAGTTTGTCTTGTACTGAAAATTTCACTTCTTCGACAAGGCTTCCCTTTTCGCTTTCCCTTTTACATATATAGAAAAATTCTGGAGGAACTATAATTAATAACACCATGTCTGAAATGAAAATGGTGTAAGAACTATGTATATTAAATAAATATGAACTGTTCATTGCAACAGTCCGTAGCAAGATGTTCCTAGAGGGTTAACAGAAACTCACAAAAATGTATCACTGAGGGTAAAGACATTAAGAAACTGTTTAATAAGCTTCAAGTGCGAAAGTTCTCGTAATTAAGGCGAACAGTGGGAAAACAGTTGAAGTGATTCATGATAACGATTACATTAAAAATACTGAAGAATTCCTTACGAATAATATTATTATCGAAGATAAATAGTTCCCAACATAGTGATTACAGAAAGAACTAAACAAGAAGGTACATAATCAGAAGTTTCAGTTTTCACGTAAACATAAAAGGTGTCTAAAGTTTATGAACGTTAGTAAGGCGTTCTGAGAACACCGATTAAATTATAACGAACAGAAATCAATCAGACCAGTGGCTAATAATATAGAATGTCGTACATACAGATTTAATGGGGAACTAAACTCATTTTGAAGGCGAGTTTTAGATATGCATAATACTGTAATATTAAAAATAGTTGAACCTTCTCTCAGGAAATAAAAGATATTGGGACACCAGATGGTGCTACTTGACTAAGCCTTAGAATTTATAAAATAATTATGTTATGTAACATACACTTAAGGCAAGCTGATGTAACACAACCGATAGAAATGTTAGAGTGTGTTTTGTCATATAAGTATTGTATGTTTAACAATAAGCGTTACAGGCAGAATGACGGGCTTGCTACCGGAAAATGCTTAGCAGGAATCAGTCCAGATACTTTTATTAAGCAGCAGGGAAATTGTTTTCTTAAAGCAAATCTGGACGTTGTTACCAACAGCGTGTACGAAACAAACGTTGATGACTCAGTTATTCTTTGCAAATTGAACAAAACGCAAACATAAAACTACGCCAAAAGATTGAGCAGTGTACATGCGAAGTTCAAGTCCACGACAGAAAACAGAGTCGGCGGAGAGATTAATTTTGTAGATTTGACAATGTAACTCAAAAACGGCAGGCATGCATTTCAAACACACAGAAAACCTACATGCATGAGCGTGATTATCAACACCCATTCCAATCATCCTCTACGTCAGAAGCATGCATAACTTGAAGCTATGATATCTCGAATAGTACGGCTTCGCCAAAGCTAAGCATAAGGGACGAAAGATCCGTGCGTATTAAGACAGGTCGCTCTTGCAAATGAATATGACACGGATATCGTGAACAGAGTGGATAACAAAATGATAAAGAAGAAAAATAAAGTACGTCTACAGTTGACACCCTGTAAGGTCAAAGACACCACCAGGAAATACGTAAGCGAAACATCAGATAGAACTGAATGCATATTCCGGATAGCGGGACTTAAAATTGCCGTCGGAACATCAGATAATATGAAACATTGCTGCGTCTTAACTTGTCACATAGGAATAATAAATATGGCAAATATGCGGTCTATAAAATATCGTTCTGGGGCGGGGATGAAAGCTGTGTAGTTCAGACAGGCAAGTGCTTTCACTTGAGATTGAAAGAGAACACCCACTGCAACTATAAAACAGAACTACTCTTACGTACGCAGTAGGAGGGAGAAGATCATTGTACGATTTTCTCATTATGAGAGTAACGAAGGGCGATGTGTTTTAGTTGTTAATAACCATTTAGAAGCCAAAATCGCTCAAAACGTTTTTTATTCAACCGATTTCCACAGTCTTAGCTGTTATCTTCAGATCTTAAACATTTTTCTGTAGTGAAACACGTACAATTTGCGCTGAACCCCATGCACAAAACATCAAGTGGATAAAACTCAGCACGTCATAAACGTTTCTCATTGCTAAAATATTTAAAAGCACCCAGCACCTCGTCTAAAATTCCATATCCATATACATATTGATCACAGATGCTTGTTACATCATACAAATACGGTACACAGTAGCACATCTGTGTACGTACGCTGGACGTCAATCCATTTCAGTGGCGTATAAGGTATCTTATATGCCTTTTTATATATTGGTAGCATTGCTGAAGAACTACAAATTTCATGTAATGTTGAAGAAAGTATATGGTTGGACATTTTAGATGAACTGGAGGTTTATATTACGAAACGCAAGGTACCGGATAAACTCGTCAATGAGCGAAATACATTTGTAACCAAAGCGTATGTTAATATTTACGCCAATCTATTTTGTTGAGATAGTCGCAGTGTCCTGTGTAAATGCTCCAGCTGATGATGGAGTCTTACGGTGAACAAGTACCGTCCGAGTCGCGTCTGCACTCCCTACCAGTCGCCCAGCTAACATAAACACCTCGCAACCGCAAGAAGAGGGCCACCGAGCTGAAGCAGGGAACTGCCCTGGTCGTCCATTCTGTGTCATCTCTCCTTAGCTTATGTGCAGTGGCGTATACTAGCTGCCTGAAGTTTCGCGCCTTCATGCATCAGAAGTATGTACCATAAGGATTACTACTATGTCCATTTTACTGTAAAGAGGTTACTCTGTTTTAAGTAGGTTTCACTGTTATGACGAGCAGTATCCTGTTTCCATTCGTTATGAATAGTTGATTGAAATATTATCTCAATATTTTTCATGAGAGAAGATTGTCTTATAGAGTATATTATCCCTTCTTTCTGTGGTTATTAATTATTATTATTATTAAGTGAAACACAAGAAAGGGATAATATAAGAAATATCTATATATTGATTTGTAGGTGGTCAAAGATAAATATTACATTATGTTTCAAATGAGCGCCAGGCTCCCTACATCTTATTTCAAATGATTTCTGCGAAATGTAATGCAGGCTAAGTTCACGGACTTAGAATAAACCATATCTTTGAAAGTATGCATTTTCTGACGAAATGAAATTAGTGAAGCTTTGCACTTTAGTTAATTGAGTAACTTGAAACGATTCGTTCTGCTCCGGTTGTGGTGATATGTTATACAAAAATATAAATTTAAATACGCTGCGTAATGGAGGCGAAATGTTGCCAGTCAAAGATCACAGCTGCTCGCTTCGGAGAGACTGAAAAAATTCTAAATAACTTCTTGCAATTATTTATTCAGGAAGAATTGTTTGCATAGGTTCTTTATGAAACACAATGCACACACTTCTGTAAATATTTTTCCACTAAGCACAGAATACACACTTTAATTATTCGCCACGTAGGAAATGAAATAGAGCAAAAGCTACCGCTTTTCAATAGCAAGCGTATCTTACATACAGCAGAATACATGATCTGACTCGAAGTTATTTTAAATATCTTTTTTCTCTTATATATAATGACAAAGATACTACAGTTAGTTTCGAGAACGTTATGCACTACGCTCTCATCTAATATAAATAATGTCTTTTTATTACATTGCAATGGATATAGTCCTTCTTTGAAGCTAATTTGTTACATTTTCATAATTAATTTGTCTCTTATGTCCATATAATATTATTCAAAGTCCTTTTATTATTTACTTCAAATATATCGTCTTGAATTTTTCAAATGGGACACTACAAGAGGAAGCGCACATCGAGCGCAAAGGGTAGGTAAGGAAAAGTACTCTTAGTTGTATGTATATAATTTCTTGATTTGCGACGTTATAGTTAGTTGACAATGCATGAATATTTGTTCATTAAAAGTAGCCCATGGTTATGAACCATATAAATGATAGTAGCACTTTACTTAGCCCTCAAGTAGACCTAATTAAAATATTTGTACATGTTTTATGTACTAATATAAGCGCTGATTTTCTCTATTGTAGCACGTGAAGATGGTCATTGTAGCCGAAACCGGTTGTGATTGTGTCATTAAAAAGTGACTGTATAAATAAAAATAAACTTTATAATCAGTTAATATATCGTCTCGTTGTCTCTGAAGAGCTGTGACATGGGAAGCGAGGAGACGAAGTTGTTTGGTAGCCGGTATCGTCTATCTATGGCACAAACTGCAAGAAATTATTAACTGGGTTCTTAACATACACAAAGAGTTACTTAACTTAAGCTTCCACGTGCTGTGGTACAAGCTCTCTGTTCTAGTCCACTTTAGCCCCACTGCTGGCCGAGTACAATGTCTGCTGAGTTCTCTATTTTGGTTGCTATGGGATGTCTGAATCTGAGCTAGACGCTGTGACTGCGGCTCCGACTCGGTGAAAAGCTGGAACACACTAGGCGTGAGAGGCTCGAACAATCTGGAACAAACTGGCCGTCCGGTCTTCGGCGGCCATCTACATTCTGGCAACCGAGAGGGCGTTGGCAGTGCGTTTCCTGCGAGTCTGTTTTTGGTCTCTGTCGATCATCTCGCAACCTGTATGCGGCATGGTATGCCGGCGCCAGCTTACTCCAGCACGTAAGTTAGTCACACTCTTCTTAAAGCTAATGTATTTTTTTGCAGAAATTACTATTACAACGAGTATTTACTACTTTGTAATTGCTGGAAATTTGTTAACTCCACTTCCACTTTCGTTATCGCCTCTTACATCTACTACTCATACTCGAATCTGTTAGACCATTATTACTAGTACTATTATCATTATTCATTAAAACACTCACTTTCCCCGGTCAATAAACTACCAACGTTATCCGTTTCAACCAATCAGTAGTGTACGTACTTAATCAACAACCGCCATGTTATTGGTTGTATATAATAAAGAAGGTGTCATTGTTGAGGGTGGCACTCTGATAGGACCGACGTTTTAGACGATCAGTGCGAAGGAACGCTTTCCTTCGGCAAGAAGATCTTCGCTAGAATTTTTAGAGATCGAATGGAGAAGCTGGCGGCGAGAGTCGGGGTTGTGGTGCGAAGGATCAGGCGCGTGCGTGCGATGGTCGCCAGAGGGAGTTGAGAGGAGTGCCGTGGGCCCGCACAGGGCGTAGACACCGTCCCGGAGTGAGTCGGCTGGTGCTGCCTTGGTCGGCTACGATTGTCCTTCGCTGAAGTGGTCCGTGGAGCTGTGAAGTGATGGCCGTGGTATCAATTCATACGACTGTGTACGCTGCTCGACGGAACCTATTCTGGCGATACAAAACGGTGAGCCGTGCTGCGCATCGCACAGACCAGATTGTAACGACTGTTTTTATACAGTGGCGAGTTGAATTACCAGCTGGTTGTGAATATCTCTTATGAATCGAGCTTAACCCTTGGAAGTGTGTATGCTGGTTAAAGGTCTCAGATATCACAAGCGTAGTAGGCTCAAGATCAGGTTTACATTTTACATGTTACTTTGTGATATAGCTTGGTCAGCTGAATTATGTGTAATTAGATTCAATGAAACTTGTTCTGGCAGACTGGCAGTAATATGGTAAACTCCTTTCCTCCTTGTCAGATAACGCAGGTCAACCTTGGGCCAAAGCACGTGGGCCAGGCACGCCTTTAAGCAATACGACCTTCCGGTGTAGCCAACTATAGCTCCGTAGTAATGTTATGAACTTAGTGCTCTACTCCTTGGACCCTGAAATTGGTCACCTCCCCCCCCCCCCCCCCATGTTTTGCGTAAGCAATTCAAGTTGTATATAGCAGTCCAAACAGTCTGGGTCGATCATTTGTTGAGGGAAAGAAACTGCAAAATACAGCAACGGTATTCGTGATATTGCTCTGACGAAGAAGAACGGGTCCGTGCCTTGGTCTTGGATTATTATGGACCAAATTATCTAGATAACACTTGTGACAAAGTTATTATGTTCAAAAGTTTGTTAAAATGCCTCGTTTAATTTGCTTCGTACTTGGCTACTCAACTGTGTTAAGTGCGTGTCTAACAGTACTTTCTTACGTTCTGTACGAGTGCAGCCGGCCGCTGTGACCGAGCAGCTCTAGGGGCTTCATTTCGGAACCAGGCTGCTGCTACGGTCGCAGGTTCGAATCCTGCCTCTGGCACGGGTGTGTGTGATGTCCTTAGGTTTAAGTAGTTCTAAGTCTAGGGGACTGATGACCTCAGATGTTAACTCCAATAGTGCTTAGAGCCATATGAACCATCTGTGCGAGTGCTCGAAATTCATTTAATCACTTTTGGTCTCTGTAAATTATTTCTAGCCAATTAGGCTTTTAGCCAACTGTGTCACTTGAAAATAATTGTTTCTGAAACGAAGTAACTAATGGTCTTATTTGTGTTGGTATTCATGATGTTTTAAATTTAATAAATACTTTTCATAACGTCACTATTTGTTACCCTCAGGTTTTAGCACAAATGTAGGGAGTGGTTCCAGAAGTTGGTTACCTTAATAATTCCTAAACATGTAACGCAAGCATCTTATTGAAAACACCATTTTCTTGCGATTTGTTAAATCTAATTTTTATCTTTTTAAGAGATCATTACTTTAAATACATCTGGGATTTCTCAAGCTGAGCGAGATCTGTAAAAAATGTCCTTAAGATTTCATTATCATAAATACATGCTATATCAAAATAACACCCCCCATCATCCCCCCCCCCCCCAAGAACCATGGACGTTGCCGCTGGTGGGGAGGCTTGCGTGCCTCAGCGATACAGATAGCCGTACTGTAGGTGTAACCACAATGGAGGAGTATCTGTTGAGAATCCAGACAAACGAGTGGTTCCTGAAGAGGGGCAGCAGCCTTTTCAGTAGTTGCAGGGGCTACAGTTTGGATGATTGACTCATCTCGCCTAGTAACACTAACCAAAACGGCCTTGCTGTGCTAGTACTGCGAACGGCTGAAAGCAAGGGGAAACTACAGCCGTAATTTTTCCAGAGAGCATGCAGCTTTACTGTATGATAGAATGATGATGGCGTCCTCTTGGGTAAAATATTTCGGAGGTAAAATAGTCTCCCATTCGGATCTCTGAGTGGGGTCTGCTCAAGAGGACGTCGTTACCAGGTGAAAGAAAACTGGCGTTCTACGGATCGGAGCGTGGAATGTAATTTTCCTTAATCGGGTAGGTAGGTTAGAAAATTTAAAAACGGAAGTGGATAGGTTAAAGTTAGATAAATTGGGAATTAGTGAAGTTCGGTGGCAGGAGGAACAAGACTTCTGGTCAGGTGAATACAGGGTTATAAATACAAAATCAAATAGGGGTAATGCAAGAGCAGGTTTAATAATGAATAAAAAAATAGGAGTACGGGAAAGCTACTACAAACAGCATAGTGAACCCATTATTGTGGGCAAGATAGACACGAAGCCCACGCCTACTACAGTAATACAAGTTTATATGCAAACCACGTCTGCAGATGACGAAGAAATTGATGAAATATATGATGAAATAAAAGAAATTATTCAGATACTGAAGGGAGACAAAAATTTAATGGTCATGGGTGACTGGAATTCGATAGTAGGAAAAGGAAGAGAAGGAAACGTAGTAAGTGAATATGGATTGGGGGTAAGAAATGAAAGAGGAAGTCGCCTGGTAGAATTTTGCACAGAACATAACTTAATCATAGCTAACACTTGGATCAAGAATCATGAAAGAAAGTTGTATACATGGAAGAAAACCTGGAGATACTAGAAGGTTTGAGATAGATTATATAATGCTAAGACCGAGATTTAGGAACCAGGTTTTAAATTGTAAGACATTTCCAGGGGCGGATGTGGAGTCTGACCACGATCTATTGTTATGAACTGTAGATTAAACCTGAAGAAACTGCAAAAAGGTGGGTATTTTAGGAGATGGGTCCTGGATAAACTGACTAAACCAGAGGTTATACAGAGTTTCAGGAGGAGCTTAAGATAAAAAAATTGACAGGAATGGGAGAAAGAAATACAAATCTTTAACATAATGCAGCGCGTCAGCAACCGTATATGTGTAGAAATTAAACAATTTTTTCAGCCTTCAGTTGCAAGGTAATATTTACTCCTTTACCTAGGTTTCGATTCCAGTAATGGAATCTTCTTCAGAACAAAAAATTAAATTATTATGAGAGCGAAACACTGGCTATGTCACATATTAAAAAGTAAAACAATAAAGACGCAGAATCATAAATTATGTCTGTCAAGATTAAAACCTTTAAGGCGAACGTAGACGGAGCTACGCCGGCCGTTCGCCTTAATGGTTTTAATCTTGACAGACATATTCTTATGATTATGCGTCTTTATTGTTTTAATTTTTAATCTGTGACATGGCCAGTGTTTGGCGCTCATAATAATTTAATTTTGTGTTCTGAAGAAGATTCCATTACTGGAATCGAAACCCAGGTAAACGAGTAAAAATTACCTTGCAACTGAAGGCTGAAACAATTGTTTATTTTATAGAAAGAAATACAGTTGAGGAAGGAAGGAAAGCTTTGAGAGATGAAGTAGTGAAGGCAGAAGAGGATAAAGTAGGTCAAAAGACGAGGGCTAGTAGAAACCCTTGGATAACAGAAGATATATTGAATTTAATTCATGAAAGGAGAAAATATAAAAATGCAATACATGAAGCAGGCAAAAAGGAATACAAACGTCTCAAAAATGAGATCGACATGAAGTGCAAAATGGCTAAGCAGGGATGGATAGAGAACAAATGTAAGGATGTACAGGCTTATCTCACTAGGGGTAAGATCGATACCGCGTACAGGAAAATTAGAGAGACCTTTGGAAAAAAGAAAATCACTTGTGTGAAAATCAAAAGATCAGATGGAAATCCAGTTCGAATCAAAGAAGGGAAAGCAGAAAGGTGGAAAGAGTATATAGAGGGTCTTCTTGAGGACGATATTATGGAAATGGAAGAGGATGTACGTGATAATGACATGAGAGATATAACACTGCGTGAAGACTTTCACAGAACACTGAAAGAGCTAAGTCGAAACAAGGCCCCAGTAGTAGACAACATTCCATTCGGACTACTGACAGCCTTGGGAGAGCCAGTCCTGACAAAACTCTATCATCTGGTGAGTAAGATGTATGAGACAGTCGAAATGCCCTCAGACTTCAAGAAGAATACAATAATTCCAATCTCAAAGAAAGCAGGTGTTGACAGATGTGAAAATTACCGGTTTAATAAGTCACGGCTGCAAAGTACTAACACGAATTCTTTACAGACGAATGGAAAAACTGGTAGAAGCAGACCTCGGGGAAGATCATTTGGGATTCCTTAGAAATAATGGAACACGTGATGCAGTACTGGCCTTACGACTTATCTTAGAAGATAGATTAAGGAAAGGCAAACCTATGTTTCTAGCATTTGTAGACTTAGAGAAAGCTTTTGACAATGTTGACGGGAATACTCTCTTTCAAACTCTGAAGGTGGCATGGGTGAAATACAGGGAGCGAAATGCTATTTACAATTTGTACATATGGCAGTTATAAGAGTCGAGGGATATGAAAGGGAAGCAATGGTTGGGAAGGGAGTGAGACAGAGTTTTAGCCTGTCCCCGATGTTATTCAATTTGAATACTGAGCAAGCAGTAAAGGAAACAAAAGAAAAATTCGGTGTAGTTATTATAATCCATGGAGAAGAAATAAAAACTTTGAGGTTCGTCGATGACATTGTAATTCTGTCAGAGACAGCAAAGGACTTGGAAGAGCAGTTGAACAGAATGGACAGTGTCTTGAAAGGACGATATAAGATGAACATCAACAAAAGAAAAACGCGGATAATAGAATGTAGTCGCATAAAGTTGGGTGATGCTGAGCTAATTAGATTAGGAAATGAGACACTTAAAGTATTATAGGAGTTTTGCTATTTGGGGAGCAAAATAACTGATGATGGTCGAAGTAGAGAGGATATAAAATGTAGACTGGCAATGACAAGGAAATCATTTCTGAAGAAGAGAAATTTGTTAACATCGAGTACATATTTATGAGACATGAAGTCGTTTCTGGAAGTATTTGCATGGAGTGTAGCCATGTATGGAAGTGAAACACGGATGATAAATAGTTCAGACAAGAAGAGAATAGAAGCATTCGAAATGTGGCGTTACAGAAGAATTCTGAAGATTAGATGGGTAGATCACATAAGTAATGAAGAGGTGTTGAATAGAATTGGGGAGAAGAGGAGTTTGTGGCACGACTAGAAGAAGTGATCGGTTGGTCGGACATGTTCTGAGGCATCGAGGGATCACCAATTTAGTACTGGACGGCAGCATGGTGGGTAAAAATAGTAAAGGGAGGCCAAGAGATGAATACACTAAGCAGATTCAGAAGGATGTAGTTTGCCGTAGCTACTGGGAGATGAAGATGCTTGCACAGGATAGAGTAGCATGGAGAGCTGCATCAAACCAGTCTCAGGACTGAAGACCACGACAACAACAACAACATCAAAATAAATCTTACCAGTTGTTACTGGTAAAAAATTTTTCTGTTAAATCCGTTTTAACTGTGAATGGTGTTGCTGTTGTTACGTTTTGATTCCCCTTCCACTCCACTGCCCTTATGTTGGCCTTAACCTTCCCCCTGGTGGAACCCTTTGCAGGCGTATCACAGTCACTGGATGGAGACGAATGTGTACAGGGTGTCCCATTTATCTTGACCACCCTAAAAAACTGTTTGTCCACATGCAAATTACAAAATGTTTCAAGCAAATGTTCTTAGCCGTCACGGGGACGTCTATTAGCATGAATACCTTCGTTGTAGCATTGTTTTTTTTACAAAGATATGAACAGCGGTATGACTTATATAAGTGACACCCTTCGGTAATTCATATCTTCTCCCAAAGACCTATTCAAAAATGTATCACAGTGTACCATTCATTGAAGTGATGTATCCATCTATTTATTTATTTCCAATGAGTTACATACAAGCCGTAGTCACTAATGAGTGATTGATTTAGTGATGTTGGTGCCAATATTTGGATGAAGCCTAGGAGATGTAATTACATGTTGTATGATCCTTGCTTTACTACACTTCGCTTGGGTATACAAGCTAATTCAACAGCACCTATCTATGGGTTTTAAGCAGCCCACAGTGGTTTAGACACAACGTGCAAGGGTTTCATTTTCTCTCACTCATTATAGAAAAAAATGGACAGGACCTTATGGTAGGCAATTTACTGTAGTTGGATAAATTTTCGCCATACGCCGCGGTTTTCGAATTATTCAGGGAAAGCATACAAAATGACAATCGACCGTGCTTTTCTTTAATAACTCGAAAATCGTGGCCTCCACCGGAAACTCAACTCAGTACAACATTTAGATACATAAAATATTATATAAAATTTTTTTCTGTACCACAAATAGGTGATAGGGTACAAAAATCTCGCGGTGGACTTTGAAGGCATTGCAGACTGCATGAAACGCTTCAGTAGGAGCAGCTGCATCACCATGTATAATTAAGGTATCACTTGAAAACTGAGTTTATGGTGCATCTGAAACAGTTTGCAACACTGTTAAAGATGTCTAGCTGAGACCGAGTTTTACATAGTGCTTTTACTTATGTAACAGCGTCTCTGATGACCTCGATGTCGAAGTGATGTTAAACTCTGCCGTCATTTATAATTCTCCTCCGTCGCCTCCCTTTCTGGGGCGCACATAGCAGCGGCTCCGCCGTCCTAGATACGAACAAATCGTGCCGCTATGTAGGATAAGTGGCAGCTGCGACACAGTTTCTCTCGCTTCCCGCCGTCGGCGTCCTCTTACTCCCTCGCACACCGCAGCCGGACGGTGGGACCCCGCCGCTGCTGCTGCTGTCGCCGCTTCCCGCACCCCGCCCGCTCATTACCGGCCGCTCTGCCCGGCGCGGTATTTGTGACGCGCCTGCGGTGGCGCTGCGGGTAATAATATTTGCCGACCCACCGGGCGCCGCTCGCCGCTCGCGTAATGACGGGACCAGCGAGGACCCGGCGGAGGAGGCTGCGCGCCGCACTGTGCGCCGTCCATTGTTTGTTTACTCGCGTCGGCACCGCGACAGCTGACGTCACTGGAGCTGACGGCCCTCACCGTCGAGTCAGAGTACCGCCAACACACACACACACACACACACACACACACACATGCAATTTTGTGCTGTTACTCTGCCAGTAATCTCGTTCGTGGACAGCAGAATTACGAACTAGTCTTCACCCAAAAAGACACCGTCAGTATCAATTGAAATTACAAATTATTCCAAACAGTGACAGTTTACTGTCACGTACTCACGTCTTATATTGTGTACACAAAGCATATGTGTTGTGTTAACGAGTGGAAGAACCGTGACCACTGTAAAACAGAGCCACTGGTTGCTCGCAGTTCTTACATACACTACAGTCATGGCTAATTCTTCTTTCTTTGTTTTCCCTACCGCATATACAATGAGATGACAAAAGTCAGAGGGCAGCGATACGTACAGACACAGATGGCGGTAGTATCTCCTACAGGAGGTATCGGTGGGCAGTGCATTGTTGTTGTCATTTGCACTCAGGTGATATCCGACGCGATTATGGCCGCATGGTAGAGAGGAAGGCCAGAAGTTAAATTCTTTTTAAAAGTGGTGCTATAGACCCATGCTCAAAACAAAATGTATCGACAAGGTCACAAACGGTTCTGGAAAGAGCAAGTAAGAAGAGAAGCTTCTGGAGTTTCATTGTTAAAAGAAGAGTGCAATTTACAGGCCATCTATTAAGACATAAAGGACTCCTGAACACAATCATACAAGGATATGTCGAGGGAAAAAGACTAAGAGAAAGACCACGGCTGAGGTACATGGAACAAATCGTGAAAGATGTGGGATGTAACACCCATAGAGAAATGAAGAGAAATGCTGAAAGACGTACAGAATGGAGACAAGCTGCCATTTTAGCTGTTGCAAACCAATCCTTGACCACCACAGAAAAAAGAAGAAGATGAGAGTTAGCGGATTTAGATCATGGGACGGTAGTTGAGCTAGACGACAGGGATATTCCGTTTCGGATATCATTAGGCAATTCAACATTCTAATATCCACAGTGTCAGGTTTGTGCTGAGAATACCAAACGTTAGGCATTATCTCTCATCACAGACAACGCTCTGGACGATGGCCTTCACTTAACGATCAAGATCAGCGACGTTGGCGTAGAGATGAAAGTGCTAACAGACAAGTAACAGTGGGAGAAATGACCTCATAAATCAGTGTGGGAAGTACGACGAGCTTATATGTTAGGAGAGAGCGGTCAAATTTGGATCTAATGGGGTGTAATAGCGTCGCGAGGGCCTTTGCTAACACCACGACGTCGGCTGCTGCGTCTCTACTTGGCTCGTGACCTTATCCGTTGGACCCTAGACGACTGGGAAACCGTGATTTGGTCAGATGAGTTTCGATTTCAGTTACAGCTAATGGTAGGGTTTGATAATGGTGGAGACCCCACGATGCTATGGATCCAAGCTTTCAAAAATGTGCAAGCTGGCAGTGGCTCTGTAAAGGTTTGTGATGTATTTAGCCGGCTGTTGTAGCCGATCGGTTTTAGGCGCTTCAGTCTGGAACCGCGGGACCACTGAAGTCGCTGGTTCGAATCCAGCTTCGGACATGGATGTGTATGACGTCCTTAGGTTGGTTAGGTTTACATAGTTCTCAGTTCTAGGGGACTGATGACCTCAGATGTTAAGTCCCATAGTGCTCAGAGCCATTTGAGTCATTTTAGTGCCGTATTTATATAAAATGGACTGGGTCCTCTGACACAGTTAAACCGATCATTGAGGGGAAATGGTTATGTTGGGCAACTCGGAGACTATTTGCAGCCATTCATGGACTTCATGTTCCCAAACAACGACGGAATTTTTGTGGAGGACGGTCCACCATGTCACTCGGCCAGTACATTCTGGATAATTCGAGCGAATTGTTTGGCCACTCAAATAATCGCGAGGTCAGTTGCTGCAAAAATCCTGCTGCGGCAATATTTCCACTGTTATGGACGGTTACAGACGCAGCATGGATCAGCATTTCTGCAGGGGACTGTCAATGACTTGTTGAGCCCACGCCACGTGGAGTCGCTGCACTACGCCGGTACAAAGGAGGTCCGACAAGATATTAGAAGGTATTCCAGTACTTCTGGCACCTCAGGGTACAGGGTAACTTTTTCCAGTATTTGGCAAATTTTGTTTTAATTTTTTGACTTTGTGGTCAGATGCCCCTTACTTCAGTCTTTGTCGTCGTAAAGCATATACGCCGTGTTGTAGTGGTTCATATACCACTTCCTAAGAAATTAACTAAGAAGAAAGAGGTATGGAACATTCTTGCCGTGATGCATTACTCGTGTTGGAGATGCTAATATCTGGAGTCGTTCCTTAAGAACTGCTGCATGTAGAGAGCTACATTGACCAATTGGCAGTGAAGATTTCTGACTGTATTCCTTCTTTCCAGGCTTTGCTGAAATGTGGGGGAGGCGCTATACTTACCACGTGTTTTCTAAATTTGTATGTCCCTAAAATGTTTCTTGTCCGCTCGGCCGCTGATACTAACACGAGTAGGAATATGACAAAGCCACCACAGTGGAAGTCGCAACATAAAGCGAATTTTTTGCTCATAATCTAAAAATATGGATTGGGGCTAAGAAATGAAAGAGGAAGCCGCCTGGTAGAATTTTGCACAGAGCACAACATAATCATGACTAACACTTGGTTTAAGAATCATGAAAGAAGGTTGTATGCATGGAAGGACCCTGGAGATACTAAAAGGTATCAGATAGATTATATAATGGTAAGACAGAGATTTAGGAACCAGGTTTTAAATTGTAAGACATTTCCAGGGGCAGATGTGGACTCTGACCACAATCTATTGGTTATGACCTGTAGATTAAAACTGAAGAAACTGCAAAAAGGTGGGAATTTAAGGAGATGGGACCTGGATAAACTGAAAGAACCAGAGGTTGTACAGGGTTTCAGGGAGAGCATAAGGGAACAATTGACAGGAATGGGGGAAAGTAATACAGTAGAAGAAGAATGGGTAGCTTTGAGGGACGAAGTAGCGAAGGCAGCAGAGGATCAAGTAGGTAAAAAGACGAGGGCTAGTAGAAATCCTTGGGTAACAAAAGAAATATTGAATTTAATTGATGAAAGGAGAAAATATAAAAATACAGTAAATGAAGCAGGCAAAAAGGAATAAAAAAGTCTCAAAAATGAGAGCGACAGGAAGTGCAAAATGGCTAAGCAGGGATGGCTAGAGGACAAATGTAAGGATGTAGAGGCTTATCTCACTAGGGGTAAGATAGATACTGCCTACAGGAAAATTAAAGAGACCTTTGGAGATAAGAGAACGACTTGTATGAATATCAAGAGCTCAGATGGAAACCCAGTTCTATGCAAAGAAGGGAAAGCTGAAAGGTGGAAGGAGTATATAGAGGGTCTATACAAGGGCGATGTACTTGAGGACAATATAATGGAAATGGAAAAGGATGTAGATGAAGATGAAATGGGAGACATGATACTGCGTGAAGAGTTTGACAGAGCACTGAAAGACCTGAGTCGAAACAAGGCCCATGGAGTAGACAACATTCCGTTGGAACTACTGACGGCCTTGGGAGAGCCAGTCCTGACGAACCTCTACCATCTGGTGAGCAAGATGTATGAAACAGGCGAAATACCCTCAGACTTCAAGAAGAATATAATAATTCCAATCCCAAAGAAAGCAGGTGTTGACAGATGTGAAAATTATCGAACTATCAGTTTAACAAGCCACAGCTGCAAAATACTAACACGAATTCTTTACAGACGAATGGAAAAACTAGTAGAGGCCAACCTCGGGGAAGATCAGTTTGGATTCCGTAGAAACACTGGAACACGTGAGGCAATACTGACCTTACGACTTATCTTAGAAGAAAGATTAAGGAAAGGCAAACCTACGTTTCTAGCATTTGTAGACTTAGAGAAAGCTTTTGACAATGTTGACTGGAATACTCTCTTTCAAATTCTAAAGGTGGCACGGTAAAATACAGGGAGCGAAAGGCTATTTACAATTTGTACAGAAACCAGATGGCAGTTATAAGAGTCGAGGGACATGAAAGGGAAGCAGTGGTTGGGAAGGGAGTAAGACAGGGTTGTAGCCTCTCCCCGATGTTGTTTAATCTGTATATTGAGCAAGCAGTAAAGGAAACAAAAGAAAAATTCGGAGTAGGTATTAAAATTCATGGAGAAGAAATAACAGCTTTAAGGTTCGCCGATGACGTTGTAATTCCGTCAGAGACAGCAAAGGACTTGGAAGAGCAGTTGAATGGAATGGACAGTGTCTTGAAAGGAGGATATAAGATGAACATCAACAAAAGCAAAACAAGGATAATGGAATGTAGTCTAATTAAGTCGGGTGATGCTGAGGGAATTAGATTAGGAAATGAGGCACTTAAAGTAGTAAAGGAGTTTTGATATTTGGGGAGCAAAATAGCTGATGATGGTCGAAGTAGAGAGGGTATAAAATGTAAGCTGGCAATGGCAAGGAAAGCGTTTCTGAAGAAGAGAAATTTGTTAACATCGAGTATAGATTTAAGTGTCAGGAAGTCATTTCTGAAAGTATTCGTATGGAGTGTAGCCATGTATGGAAGTGAAACATGGACGATAAATAGTTTGGACAAGAAGAGAATAGAAGCTTTCGAAATGTGGTGCTACAGAAGAATGCTGAAGATTAGATGGGTAGATCACAAAACTAATGAGGAAGTATTGAATAGGATTGGGGAGAAGAGAAGTTTGTGGCACAACTTGACAAGAAGAAGGGATCGGTTGGTAGGACATGTTCTGAGGCATCAAGGGATCACCAATTTAGTATTGGAGGGCAGCGTGGAGGGTAAAAATCGTAGAGGGAGACCAAGAGATGAATACACTAAGCAGATTAAGAAGGATGTGGGTTGCGGTGGGTACTGGGAGATGAAGAAGCTTGCACAGCATAGAGTAGCATGGAGAGCTGCATCAAACCAGTCTCAGGACTTAAGACCACAACAACAACAACAATCTAAAAATCAGTAACATAAAGCATTATTACAAATCACCTTGGAACCAGTCTAAAAGCAACATATACATCAAAGAAAGCGGATTCTAACTAGCGCTTATGGATCGGCATGAAAGATAACACATTACTGTATATCCACTAGATTTTGGTGAGTGTGTAGTATCGTATACAAACTTTCTATAGGCTGAAATATATTTTCTCTTAAATTATTAACCATACCATCCATATTAACATAAGTACCTGGGGCTTGCATGAAAGTTAGTTTTAAATTGAATGATAAGCTAGACTCACCCTTTCGCACCTTCCCGCTCAGGGTGACGTTATGATTGGTCGTTTCAGTCTGACAATAATTTAGTTATATTAACTGAAATCTTTAGTTAAGGTTTGGGAATGAATTTAGTGTGACTGGAAGCAATGGTGGAAAGCCGTCAGTGTGGATAAAGCCATCAGTATAGGTATTACCAATTGAAAATATTTCAACAATAAATGTAAATTAACAAAATTACGTAGTACGTGCAATGCAGGTGAATCACCATTCTCTCTATACGCATCCGTACGACACTGCCTGTACTCACGCCGTCATTCCCCATCGTCGCGGCCATCTGCCACTTTCCTGTCTACTATTCTCGCCTCTTGGCGAACTTACGCACCGTCAACTTTGGTGTACTTTACGATAAAATATAAGAAAACGTGAGCTGAAATGTGGTGTAAATGCGACAGTGTGCGCCGTCTGTCTGTTAATCGCGTAGACTTTGTTTTGTGTATTATCGTATTTTAACTTCCTCTGTAGTGCGCTATTGTAAGCGGAAAGAGGGAACCAGGGCAGTATTCTCCCAAATGTGCGTGAGAAACTGTCACTCAGGCTGGCCATGTACCAGACCGCGGTACACCACGCAGACTTCAACCTGGTATTGTTCACCTCCCTCTCTCACAAGGGGGCGTATTGCGCGTTACGATGCTAGCATTTCACGTTCTGGAGTTAAAACTTACACTGATGAGCCAAAACATTATGACCACAGGATACCTCGAGGCTGTATGCTTCCCGGTAGCGCTGAGGGCACGTGATACAGAAAGAGGAGTATATGAAGGGGCTAGAGACGAAAGATGAATCATTCCAGCGACGATAAATGGCCCAAACACGGAAAATCGCCGACTTCAGCAACTTTGATAAATGCGACATCGTTGTGGCACAGTATTTTGGGGTGAGCATCATGGAAACAGCGAAGCTGGTCGACTGTTCGAGTGCTACTGTCGTGAGCGTCTATGCAGAGTGGTTGAAGAGTGCTGAAACCACGACTAGACGACAAGAAGTTGGACGTCCGTATTTCAACAAAGAACATAGGGATAGGAGGCTTTCCCGATGTCTAAAGCAAGGTAAGCGGCGATCTGTGGCAGATCTGACGATAGAGTAGAGTGCTGGCACAGGCACAATTGTTTTGAATCACACAGTCCGGTGCACATGTTGAATATGATGTTCCGCAGCAGAGGACTAATGCGTGCTCCCGCGTTGTCCCAACATCCTCAGTTATGGTAACAGCAGGAACGGAATCATCGACATTGGACCTCGGATGAATGGAGTAGTGTCACCTGGTCGGATGAGTGCTGTTTATTGTTAAACCAGGTCAGTGGCTGTGTCCAGATACCTTGTCACCCAAGTTAACGGCTGCTCGGAACATACAGCGCACCAGGGACGCAGACGGGTGGGAGCAGTGTTATGTTATGGGAGACATTTACCTGGGCGACCATGGGATCTGAAGAATACTCAGTTTTGTAGAACATTCAGTATAATGTCGTTTATTGAAACTGAAGTACACTATATACACACAAGAACAAATAACTTGTATACGACCATTCATCAAGAGCGTCGGTGAGGTCTGTCGGAGCTGGTCCTAGCCTGGCGAGGAACTGGCTGTACTGCTGCTGCGCTGGCCTTATAAAGCCGGCGGAAGCTGGCCGAGTACTTCAGCTTTCCCTGTGTCTGTGAGGCGACCTCTGCAGAAAAAGGTTCGCATTAGTCTCTAGCAAGTTCTGTTTGTTATAAAGAATTGTTTTCCTCTAAGTTGCGCCTGCAAGTGCTTGTGTATGTTATATGGAACACAGGGATGTCTTGAATATAGTCTGCTGACGGGGGCCGTCTGTGGCAGATGTAACAGGATCTGGATGCACCACGACAGCTCTGGACGACATCGACATTATCAGAGACCACCTTTAACCCCTAATGCTTGATGTCTTCCCCAACAGCGATGGCATCTTCCAGCAGGGTAACTTACCATGTGACAACGCCAGAATCCTATCTCAATGGTTTGAGGAGTATGATAGCGAACTCAGGTTAATGTCTAGCCAGTAAATTCGGCTTATCTGAATCCGATGAAACTCAACTGAGACTCTATTGGATGCCAACTCCGCACCCAGAAACCACCCGCCCATAAGTCAGGCGAAGTGTGTGACCAGTACAGAGGCATCTGGTGCCACAAACATCTGCAGGCCTTTAAAGTACCTATCGAATCCATGGCGTGCAGAATACTGCTGAACTGAATTCCAGAAGTAGACCAACATGTTTTAAGTAGATGGTCATAATGTGTTTGATCATCACTGCAAATCCGAGTGACAGTGGCAATATACCCCTCCTGAATACGCAAAGCAAATTAAAACTGTAACTGGTAACAGTAATTTTATTTAATATTCAGATTGGTCACTGTTACACCTAATCTAAATTTTTCACTTTTGGAACCCAACAGTCGTTAAAAGAATAACCAGTAGCGAGTCCCTCTACTTTTCGCTAGTTAGTTAGAATAACAGTCTGTTCAAAAATTACCTTCAGAAATATGAATCGCAGAACACAATGAATATGATGTCCCAAATCTCTAGTACATTTAGAAAATTTCTTGATTCATTTCAGAGATCATGTCAAAGAGTCTAATGAGAGTCACTTCACCAGATTAGCTGCAGTTGCTAAGTAGTCGACAGGTCTTGATGTCACGTGTAGGACTCAGATTCGGTTCCCGTTACTGTTAGATATTTTTTCTTGCTGGGAGGACTGGGACAGGGTCTGCTCAGCCTCGTTAAACCAGTTGATGAGGTTCTTGAATGAGAAGTTGAGGCCTCTGGCTAGAAAACCGACAACGGGGGGAGAGCAAGTGGTCTGACCTCATGCACCTCCATGCCACATCAGAATGATGCAACATCGCAGAGAATGATATGGCTGTGGGTCTGCATCACGTGATCCTCTGGCACTGGTCAACGAGTTTTCTTCATTCAGCAAATAAACTCCGCAGATAATGAAGATTTTTAATGATGTTCTCAGACTAATGTCACGAAGTTATGCCAGGTTCCAGTGAAGAAGTACAGTTAAGTACGGTCTGAAAAAGAGTTGCACAAACATTCAGCTAGGTTTTGATACTACACGGTTCTGAAAAATTAAGGACGAGATAGGTAAAGTTACATATCACGTTAACAACCTGGTGAAAATGAATCAAAGTGGGGAAGAATGTGGCCGGAGGTCTCCCAGCCGTGCACAGGAAGCTGAAATTTACATGTCGTGAGGTCAACGCGGATGACCGCTATTTTGTGTAACAGGCAAGAAAGGATAAACATCAAACATAGGGTGGAACCAGCAATTAACAGGATTGCGAGGCACACAGTCTCACGTTCCTAGGAGGCAGGGCAACTATGTGGGGATGCTCTCTTTCCCGGACGTCCTGTAAGTGTAACACGTAATGCCTCCACGATTATTGCAGGGATGTGCGTTCCGACCTGTAACTCTTTTAACATGGTACGGTACACTCACAAGTATACATCATTGTGACACTGTACTCCTTTCTTATGCGCATCTTTTCAGGGCTGCATTGGGCCCTTTGAGAACGTGTGTAATGCCTTTGTCAGACATATTGCAGCATGCCCGTACTACCCAACCACCATCCAGCACTGTCAACGGCGCTGGCGGAGAATTGGAGCGACCTACCCCAAGAACTCCTTACGAACCAAATGGCCAGCATGGGAAAACGAAACAGAGCATATATTGCCTTTCGCTGTAATCACAAGATGTATTAAGAAAGATGTCCCGACCTTTGTAATAACCAGGGGACTAATATAAACAGCGATTACTTTAGTGTAATTATTATCTTAACTGTTATTTCTGTTCGTCTCGTTGCGTATTTCTTTCATACTGTGGCAGTTATTTCCACGTATGGAACAAGCTTCATTGAAATGTGTTACTTGGCCGCGTTTTTTATTTCAATCAATTTGTGGGAGGAGGCAAGGCGTCGTTGTTTTTTTTTATCGTAAAACAAGGTCGGCACACAGGCTTGGAATGCAGATCTTTTTAGGTAAATGGAGCGTAAAAACAAAAATTCAGCCTGTGAAGAAATCGTATCGATTTCAAGGAAATTCGTAAAAGACACCGCAGGCTGTTATAAGCGATTACGGACGTTATAAAGCTTTACTGCGTCTCAGAACACTAAGAGTTAGGAAGCTGGCATTTTTATTAAAACTCATTAACATCACCACAGGCAACATCAAGTGATGCCAGAGACAGAAGCGGACGCAGGAAGCGAGCTGGATGTCGGAAGTGGGTCGCTATGTCGACACATTCAGCAGAGGGGAGACTGCAATACTAAACCAAAGGAAGGAAGACAAGCATATTCATCGTAAGACATCATCTCGTAAGACATCTACTTGTAAGAGCAGGGAACCGACACAACATTTAAAACCACATATTAAGTGAATACAACAGAATAAGGAGGACGCATACACTCACTACATACCGAGCCTCAATCAATAGCTTCACGATAGCTCACTTTAAATACTCCAACATTCTAGCTCTCCTAATGAGTTGATCATTGGGATTGATGGCATTCGAAGAAATAGCACTCGATTCCATGATTACGATGCTGTAGTGGATGTATGCTCTACCTTCTCCACCACCGTCTATGAACAAGCAGGTGATGTGTTCTAGATGATGGTCTTCACCTGGTGAACTCCATACGGCTCGCCACCTGTGACCTTCTGCTAGATAACATCACCACATCAGAAGTTGCTGCCAGCACTGAACTTCAAAGTGGAAGCCAGCAACAGGGCCACTTGCGGTCCACATTCCTGTCCGTCACTCAGATGCCTCCAGGTGCTCAGATCTGTCTGGCTGTAGGGAGGAGATCAAGCGATCACATAGCTACCGCCACAGTGTTAATCGCGGATGGGTCATCAATAGTCGTTGTACAATTAGGGTTGGGAGTTTGGCACTACAGCAGCCACGACTGGGCCACTTCAGACTGGGCAACGGCCACACCAGCTCGCCGGATACCCTGCAGTGGCGCCGAGGTCGCTGAATCACGTATGGGCGTGCACCAGCTGAGCTGACTGGACAGACGTCAGCTAGAACCCAACATGCAGCTGAATGAGTAACAACCGAGGCTGGTGCGGAAGAACTAAGCCTTGTAAGCTACGTGAATAAATGATTTTACTCCAACACTGTTTTACTCGCTTCGAAGTCGCTTCTCAGGTTCCCAGCAGCGATCCCAGCTTCAGGTAGTGGTGCCTCCACTCGGTCCCTGCATCGTTAGTTCTTAGAGATCTGACAGAGCTGCCTCTATTGTTCAACATGACATAAAAATTGAACTGCAAATAATGAAACGTAAAAGACAAGACAAAGAAATCATGAAAGAACTAACAGTGAAACGTTGGGAGGAAATGTCTGGGTGCTCTCAGAAACTAGCGCAAGGAACAGGATTACAATGAATATACAGGATGTAACAGCTATAAGTGCAGATATTTTTATTGGTGACTGAGAACAGTGTACTGAACAATATTACACCAGTACTTACTTCATGTGCTGACTAATAAATATTGCTATTAAGAGTAGCATGTTTTTATATTGGTTAGGACCTCCAAATACTTATGGCAAGAGCAAGACATTAATGCTTATTTTCCTACAGGAAGCAAGGGAAGTGTCGATGTATGGAAACATGGATGCAAAATTGCTAGCCTATAGTGACAGGCATAATTCACTTTGTGGTGCACTTACGAAAAGCAGAAAACATTAGGCAGGAAATTGTGTTATGTGGTTGTTAGACACAGAGAAAGGAACAAACAACACACTGATATTTCTACATATTAATTTACCACATATAAAATTATCTGCAACAATACCTAATGCATCCTCTATAAAAAAACAGCGAAGTCCATTTTCATTGCATTGGTTTTCCATGACATATAAGCCACTTTACTCAGTAGATATGGAAGCTAATGATTAGTTTTTTTGGGCTGTTGTACCTCCATGATATCAAAATGTAATTTATATCATATCTGTTTGGAACTAGTTATTTAAAACTGTAATGTAAGATAAAACTAAAAGTCTAAATTTTTTTACGTTAGCAAGTATCATTGAAAGCTGTTAAGCAGTGTAAGACAACGTGTCTAATATACCAGTCAAATGAAACTGAAAATAAAACACCAGGTGCAAACTTGTTAGGTGTGATTGTTAATTTTTTTGTGAACACCTTATCAACTCGTATAACCCAATGCAAAATGAAAGCTTGTATGTTGAAATGCATGTATACAGGAAACACTACAGTTCCAAATTGATGGTTTATTTATCAATGTGTACCGTTATGTACAGGAAACCTTTTTAAGATCATTGTATTTCACTGGTAGAGAACTGGAGCTGAAAGCATCATCATAGCCTTTTTGAGTAGATAGTATTGTAAAGGTGATGATAGCTATTCCGTTTCAAGCCTCAGCTCTTTCTCAACGACAGTGTGGGAATAGCAATGGAACCACACCTGGCTTCAAACATAGATTTTGGAAGAGGGCACTTAATACTTTTCATGCGAAACCTGAGTTTCTCCTGGCGTATACAATTTTCAAACAACTTATGGGAATTCAGCCAGGTAATATTTACAGCGACGGCCGATATTTCGGCGGGAGTACACCCCCCCCTCCCCTACCCCATCTTCGAGACACAAACTGCAGTGGACAAGCAGATGTACAAGTATATTTAAAACCTCGGTTCCTGGGATAATTCTGGAAAGACAACACACACACACACACACACACACTGAACACTAGTACCAACAAAGATGACCAAAGTCAGAGCTATCGATAGTGAAAGGCTACGAAATAGCAGATGAGGTATTATTGACTCAGGCCCTCTGTTTTTTTGACAAGGGAGAGAGCAGGATTTCAAGCAGAGTTAATAACCTCCATCCCTGTTTACGAGGTTGTTCCCTAATTTAATCTCAACTGATTCCTTAATAACACTGTCCCAATAATTGGGCGTGCATACCAATATCTCGGAACTGTTTTATAACATTGGATGATCAGTACCCAAACAATGTCCGGCAATAGCAAATCTACTTGGCTGCTGTAATCGTGTGTGCCGTTTATGTTCATAACTTCGGTCATCCACGGGCCTGATAGTCTGTCCAATGTATGCCATGCCACAGCTACAAGGAATGCGATATATACCCGCCTTATGTAAACCAAGATCATCCTTACCAGAACCCAAAAGTAACATAATTTTAGATGGAGGTCTGAAATCACATTTCACTTCGTATATCCTTAAAATCCGATCGATCTCGTTGGAAGCGCTTCTTGCGTAAAGCATACTGGCAGTAGACTTAGGTGTCGACTCAGTATTATCATGTCACCCTACGCACGGTTGGTCGATAGCGCAACGCGTGTTTATAAAGAACTGATTCGCTTCCATTTAATGGTTGCTCCGAATTTGGCTGATTTCACTTGGAATTGGTTGGACCGTGAATCATGGACTCAAGCTGATTGGAAATACTGTTCTGTTAGTGCTCGGCATTAGTCAAAGTCCGAACGTTTCCATCGCTGGGAGTATGATTTTATACCTCGACGTTCTGTGGTATGTCTCACAGAGAAATTTTTGGACGACGCAACGTTATACTTGATAGGGAAGGGTTTAAATTTTGTGCTCACACCGAAGAGTAGTGGATGTTATTAGTTTAACTGAACAGACAGTTTGCAAACTGCCTCCTGACTCTGCAGAGGAGGTTAGGGGGGATGTATGTCGAGTGCTGACTAGGGCTCGTCCACCCAAGAGTAATGTAACAACAGCAGAGAGGGCTGAATTACGCTCTTTCAAGGTTGATCCTGACATTGTTGTTTTAACCACGGACAAGATCAATGCCACCGTTGTCTTAAACAAATAGCGCCATGTGCAAGAGATGCAATGTTTGTTATCCGACTTAGCGTATCGCAGGATCGATCCTGACCCCACGAAAAGCACTGAGAGAAAGACCAACAGCTTCCTGAAGAAATGTGTAGAAAAGTGGTTTGTCGCGGGATACTATCAACAGTCGTAACACCTATAGTGCTGTTCCCCCTAGGTTATATGGCCTTCCGGAGGTGCAAAAGGAAGAAGTTCCTTTCCGTCCTATAGTGAGCAATGTCGGCGCTCCGACATATTGTGTAGCCAAGCATGTTGCTTCTCTGTTAAGTCCACAAGTTGGTCCGTGTGAACATCATATCAGAAATTCAGCTGATTTCTTACGTCGTTTGGAGGGAGTGCGGTTGAATGACTCTGATATTTTAGTAAGTTGTGATGTGGTCTCTCACTTCATTCGTGATCCTCTGTCTGGTTCGTTATGGTTAACTGAGGCTAGGACTGGTGTTGAATTCACTAATCTCTGTCGACATGCCTTTTTATAAATCTGAACTCGATCCACACGAACATTCGTTTTAGGATGGAGGTGGAAGAGGAAGGTTGCCTTTCCCTTTCATCACGTGCTGGTTAGGAAGAAAGTAGATTGATTGGACATGCAGTTTACCGGAAACGTACTCACGATTACTTGTATTTACAGGCTGATAGTTGTCACAATCCGGCTCAGGGTGAATCGGTACTGCGTACCTTGGTACACGGGTACATGTCATTTCCATCACAGATATTTTGCCTGCTGAGCTATCCCTTCTTGAAGCTACATTTCATCAGAATGGTTTTAGTGAAAGACAGCGTTGCGCTATCGACTAACTCTGCAGCGAGTGACTGATCATAATACTGAGTCGATACCTAAGTTCACTGCCCTTTTGCTTTACATGGGAAGCACGTCTAACAAGATCGGTCGCATTTTACGGGTTCTGTTAAGGATGATCTTGGTCTGCGTAAGGCGGGTGTACATCGCTTTCCTTGTAGCATGATTACAGCAACCAAGTAGATCTACTATTGCCGGACGTTGTTTGGGTACTGGTCATCCTGTGTTATATAACAGTACCGAGATATTGCCACGCACGTCCAGCTATTGCGACAGAGTTACTAAGGAGTCTTTTGAGATTAAATTAGCGAGCAACCTTGTAAACAGGGATGGAGGTTTTGTTTAAACTCTGCTTGAAATCCTGCTCTCTCCCATGTCAAAAAACAGAGGGACTGAGTCAATATTACCTCACTTGCTAGTTCATAGGCTTTCACTATCGATAGCTCTGACTTTGGTCATCTTTGGTGGAACTAGTGTTCAATGGGTATGTGTCTTTGTGTGTGTGTGTTTTCTTTTATGAAGTACTCCAAAAACCGAGGTTTTTAATGAACTTGTACCTCGCCTGGCCGATGTAGTTTGTGCCCGAAATATCGGCGGTCGCTGTAAATATTACCGGACTGAATTCCCGTAAGTTGTTTGAAAATAATTTTTTCTTTCGTTTCAACTCAAATTTGCGTTTACCACACAACACCTTCCATCTTAAAGTAATGGCAGGCCTGTGAATGAAAATGAATATGTAATGGGAATTGCACAGCCCAGTATTTCAAGCAAAGTTATTATACATTTTAACAATTTGTCAAAACACTGCAGGAGATACCCATGAACGATCAGGAGGTATATTTATTGTAGATTCAGTATTATGAGAGAGTAATCGCTCTACCCCCCCCCCCCCCCCTCCTCTCTCTCTCTCTCTGTCTCTCTCTCTCTCTCTCTCTCTCTCTCTATATATATATATATATATATATATATATATATATATATATATATATATATATATATATATATATATATATATATATATATATATATATGGTTCATTGATCGTGACCGGGCCAAGTATCTCACGAAAGAAGCGTCAAACGAAAAAACTACAAAGAACGAAACTCATCTGGCTTGAAGAGGAAAACCATATGGCGCAATGGTTGGCTCGCTAAATGGCGCTGCCATAGGTGAAACTCATTGGAATTGCGTTTTTTTGCATAGGAACCCCCATTTTTAGTTATATATTCGTGTAGTACGTAAAGAAATATGAATGTCTTACTTGGACCACTTTTTTCGTTTTTTGATAGATGGCTCTGTAATAGACACAAACATATGGCTCACAATATTAGACGAACAGTTGCTAACAGGTAGGTTTTTTCAAATTAAGATACAGAACTTAGGTACGTTTGAACATTTTATTTCGGATGTTCCAATGTGATACATGTACCTTTGTGAACTTATCATTTCTGAGAACGCATGCTGTTACAGCGTGATAACCGGTAAATTCCACACTAGTGCAATGAATGCTCAAAATGATGCCCGTCAACCTCAATGCCTTTGGCAATACGTGTAACGACATTCGTCTCAAAAGCGAGTAGTTCGCCTTCCGTAATGTTCGCACATGCATTGACAGTGCGCTGACAGCCGGGCGAGGTGGCCGAGCGGTTCTAGGCGCTATAGTCTGGAACCACGTGACCGCTATGGTCGTAGGTTCGAATCCTGCCTCGGGCATGGCTGTGTGTGATATCCTTAGGTTAGTTAGGTTTAAGTAGTTCTAAGTTGTAGGGGATTGATGACCTCAGAAGTTGTTCAAAAATGGTTCAAATTGCTCTGAGCACTATGGCACTTAACATCTGTGGTCATCAGTCCCCTAGAACTTAGAACTACTTAAACCTAACTAACCTAAGACAGCACACACATCCATGCCCGAGGCATTCGAACCTGCGACCGTAGCGTTCACGCGGTTCCAGACTGTAGCGCCTAGAACCGCACGGCCACACCGGCCGGCAGGAGTTAAGTCCCATAGTGCTCAGAGCCATATGAACCATTTCTTCAATGCGCTGACGCATGTTATCAGGCGTCGTCAGTGGATCACGATAGGAAATATCCTTCAACTTTCCCCACAGAAAGAAATCCGGGGACGTCAGATCCGGTGAACGTGCGGGTCATGAAATGTGCTATTCAATACCGCTTCAACCGCATGCGAGCTATGTGCTGGTCATCCATCATGTTGGAAGTACTTAGCCATTCTGTTGTGGAGTGAAACGTCTTGTAGTAACATCGGTAGAACATTACGTAGGGAATCAGCATACATTGCACCATTTAGATTGCCATCGATAAAGTGGGGGCCAATTATCCTTCCTCCCATAATGCTGCACCATACATTAACCTCCCAAGGTCGCTGATGTTCCATTTGTCGCAGAAATCGTAGGTTTTCCATTGCCCAATAGTGCTTATTATGCCGGTGTACGTTACCGCTGTTGGTGAATGACGCTTCGTCGCTAAATAGAACGCGTGCAGCAAATCTGTCATCGTCCCGTAATTTCTCTTATGCTCAGTGGCAGAACTGTACACGACGGTCAAAGTCGCCGTTATGCAATTCCTGGTGCATAGAAATATGATACGGGTACAATCGATGTTGATGTAGCATTCTCTACGCCGACGTTTTTGAGGTTCCCGATTCTCGCTCAATTAAAAAAAAAATGGCTCTGAACACTATGGGACTTAACTTCTGAACTACTTAAACCTAACTAATCTAAGGACATCACACATATCCACGCCCGAGGCAGGATTCGAACCTGCGACCGTAGCAGTCTCGCGGTTCCAGACTGAAGCGCCTAGAACTGCTCGGCCACTCGCTCAATTTGTCTGCTACTGATGTGCGGATTAACCGCGACAGCCGCTAAAACACCTACTTGGGCATCATAATTTGTTGCTTGTCGTGGTTGACGTTTCACATGTGGCCGAACACTTCCTATTTCCTTAAATAATGTAACTATCCGGCGGACGGTCCCGATACTTGGATGATGTTGTCCAGGATACCGAGGAGTATACATAGCACCGCCCGTTGGGCAATTTGATCACAATAGCCATACATCAACACGATATCGACCTTTTCCGCAATTGGTAAACGGTCCATTTTAACACGGGTAATGAATCACGAAGCAAATACCGCCTGCTCTGGCGGAATGTTACGTGATACCACGTGCTTATACGTTTGTGACTATTACAGCACCATCTATCACAAAGCGAAGAAAGTGGTCCAACTAAAACATTCATATTTCTTTACGTACTACACGAGTATGTAATAAGAATGAGGCTTCCTATTTAAAAAATTGCAGTTCATATCCGTTTGACCTATGGCAGCTTCATCTAGCGTGCCAACCATAGCGCCATCTGGTTTCCCCCTTCAAGCTACACGAGTTCCGTTCTTTGTAGTTTTTTCGTTCCATGCTTGTTTCGTGAGATATGTTGCCCCGTCACTATCAATGGACCATCCCGTATAAAAAGGTATTGTCTTTCCGTAAGACCACAACAAGACTTTGAGCTAAAAGGCAGAGCGCTAGTCAAACGTGAATCACGGGGAACACACACACACACACACACACACACACACACAAAGAACCATACAGGGTCACACAAACATACACACACACACACACACACACACACACACACACACACACAAATAAACCATAACAGTAGACAGATACAGAAGCTATCATGTAGCTGCAGAAGCTATCATGAAAACATACATCTACCACTTAGACATATACACACAGAAAGCCTGATAGTAGATACAATAATGTTCCATAGAAGCTGTTGTGGGGTAATGCAATGTAATTACTACAAAGAGTGAAAATAAGAACCTTTCATAAATGTTTGTTTATCTTATTTATCTATGAATTATTTTAAGTGATGGTGCTTATTATGGAATATCTGTGAGGCACTTTTGCATCTTACAACTATTATTTCAAAGTCGCAAAGTTAGTTCATCCACAAAAACTAACAGTATGAAGTAAACTAAAACAGTTCTACTTAATTGCTGCGTAACAGCAGCATGACATGCACACAATTATTTTCAAACAACTTAAGTGTATTTATGAAGAATAGGGTACTTGCATGCACCTGACATTCAGTCCCACGGATTAAGAGGGTCTGCACAAGGAACTGATAAAATATGCTTGCAACATTCTACACATGTGTTCACAGATTTTTAATATTTATACTTGCTGACAGATTATATATCCCTCAAAACATAAAAGTACCTGTCATTTCATTGGCTATATTTACCTACTCATACATTTCTCCACTTTATAGGACTCAACGATAATTTTAAAGGAAAACAGCTGGCCTATGTGTGTATAGTAAGTCCATAAACATTTTTCGCTCGGAGTGCTATGTAACGTAGATTTTGAACATAAATTTCGTACAGATATCATATTGAATGGGGGACATGTTGATATGGTAGCTACTCTTAATTTAGTTGTAGTTTAGTGGGTAGAAGAACAGGAAGTAGCTTGTCATTTTTCAACAGGCTGCTTACAGTTTTTGCAGCAGAAAATAGAACTGAACGCTAGAGCTATACCGATTTGTTTTTATTAAGAACAAATACTAAAGAGATAAATTGTGCCACATGAATGTAAGGAAGCTAACGTATCTGTATGTAATTCAATTACTGTCAAGGTGAGCTGTACCATTCGTCATTAAATTAACCTCGTTAAAAAACATAACGAACAGGAACTTGAAGAGAGGGTAAAGTTCCTCCTGTGAAATCTTGATATTTACACCGTCCTCATTGTTTTAGCCCTCCAGAACTTTAAGTACAGTAACTTTAGGCCTTTATCGTCGTTTCTTCCATAAGTCTTCTCAATACGCCGCAACAGAATTTTGGCAGTAAAAATAACATTATAGGTTGATCGAACACACACAAATCATCCAATCTACTGCACACAAGGTAAAGAAAGTCAAATGACGTTCAGTCTCGTAGTAATTACACTCACGAACAAACTCGGTTATGATAAATAGCGTGCAATGAGAATGTTGCAGTGTTGCGTTTGTACGACAACATGCTATTACCTAACGCAGAACCTGCCGGGGTCTACGAGAAATATAGGCCCTGAAGCAAACTTGGGAAGTAAAAATAGGCGGATAGTCCTTCACGCTTCGCGAATGCTACGTTTTGTGCATGGTCCATGGGAAATAAATATGAAATTAAAAATGTATTCACTAAGAATCTTAACATTTTCGTGTGATTTCGAGAGCTTCTATGAATTTAAACGATCAGTCAATAATTATTTTACTCGCGTGGAGTCGTTACTTGCTCCCTGCCAGAGATGGCTGCAGTTGCTCGTAAGGCCTGTAGTATCCCGTGTTGTGCTGTACACGCCGCGGCCTGTCGTTTCTCGTCGGCCTAGCTACGTGCAAAGCATTCTTTTTTCTAGGAGGTGCTAGACGTACCCTCGCCATGCATTTTACAAATGTTTCTTGAGTATAGTTGTAGATACAGATACCGATGTAGATTTGACTGACAGTTGAACATCGTTGAGCATGGAAGGGAGCACATTTTCGATTGGGCTTTTCCCGCATCATTTTGGCTTCATTAATACGATTCTCTACTATTTACGACGGTACGTAACGGGTACTGCTGCGTAGCTGCTTTTGTAAACAGCATCCCACACAAGCAAACCAGTTGCGACCTTGTCTGATATTGCTTGTACCTTAGGTATTTGGTCTATGCACGGCTATGTTTAAAAAATAGAAATGAAGAGCTCGATGTAGTCATAGCTCGAGGCGCGCACGTCTGCTTTCATGCCCTGCAGCTAATTAGCTGCTATTAATAACCTCTAGCTGTGTTCCTGCAGTCCAATTCTGTATATACTGGCTAGAATTGCGGATTAATAAAATACAGAAATATGCAGAATAAAATTTCAATAAATAATTTAATAACAGGGATTTTATTCTAAAGTCTGCATCTGATGTAGTCTACTGAGGATTATGTTGATTAGTGTTTATTCAGGAAAGGACAGCTCGCATAAACGTAAGTGGTCCTCCAATATTCATTTAAAGTACAGACAGAAAATACCTTTAGCTAATGCAGTAAAGTTACGTTGAGAGCATTACGAGAATTGTAGCAAAATATCCAAACTAAATAGTTATCAAAGATACGCGAACGCTAAGCCCATTTCACGATAAATACATGAAATATTCGTCAGCTCAAAACAGGACAAAGTAAACATGATGGCTCATAAACTAATTCAGGCAATGCAATGAACAGTAAATGATATTCTGTTTATCCTTGTTTCTTAAGACAAGCGGAATAAGTTAGAGCCCTATTCTGGAGCACATTCAGACCTCTCTAAATATGTCGCCTCAGAAGCAGGAGTGTGGTAACGGCCGTATACCGCTCAGAATGAAACACCTATACAACTGACTTGCACACGTTACTTCAGCAAGCTCTGCATTCTTCAAGAACTCGACATAAAATGTCCAGAATCACTCTCTTGACCTCTTCATTTCGAAAGTCCCAACTGTCATTGTCTGAAGGCCGTCCGCACCAAAATTGCATCTTTCTCTGGTTCTACATAGGTGATTTAACTCATCTTAAACCAATTCCCCTTGCTGAACTAAAATATAAAAACAATATTTAAATAAAGAACTGTTATAAGAATTTGCTTTCATAAGTAAATAAGCCAAAATTCTAGATCAAATGTGCTCATGACAAATGAAAACAAATTCTCATTAAATATCTCTTAATCAATTAAACTATTATTTATGCCTTCTTGACAGAAGAGACTTTTGGTTCTCTTTCCAACTGTGGTGTCCGCTAATACATACAACTGATCACTTCTGAATTATCACAGTTTTCAATAGCGCTCGCAATCGACATTTAAATAAAGTTATTGGCAAAATACTAAACTGTTCATTAAATAATTACACAAGTAAGATAAGATACGAGGAAATTATGCTATGTTCCTTTGATATGTAAATGTGGAGAATACGATGTACTGACAAACATATGCACAATGAACATATGTAAAAGACTTCGTAAATCAATAAATAAAATAAGTACAGATAAGTAGCTTTCATGGATAGCTCTAGTGCAATGCTATCATCTGAGATACCGTTTCTTGAAATTGCATGAAGCGATTAAAAGTTGTTCATTCAGAGATTCAATGCGTACATGTTTATTCAATGTGAAATGTTAGCTTCTGTAGTTTTAAGGATATTGAAATATTGTTGTGTTGTTGGAAGTGGTGCATTTTTCTGAGATCGCAGGTATGTTCAGATGCGCAATAATATTTGATTGTGAATAGTTATATACTGACCGCTATGGTCGCACGTTCGAATCCTGCCTCGGGCATGGATGTGTGTGATGTACTTAGGTTAGTTAGGTTTAAGTAGTTCTAAGTTCTAGGGGACTGATGACCACAGATGTTAAGTCCCATAGTGCTCAGAGCCATTTGAACCAGTTATATACGAGGGCTGTCCAGAAAGTAAGTTACGATCGGTCGCGAAATGGAAACGACTATGAAAATCCGATAAAGCTTTGCCAAGATGTGTTGGGAAGTGTCTCTAGTATGACTCTAGGTAGAATTATGTCGCTCTTTTCATTCCTGAGCTCTTAGTGAGCGCGTAAACATGTTATAGAAAATAGTGTCTCCCGCCAAGTACGAGGGCCTGGTGAGAATTTTCCCCTGAAGCTATGCGACCAACATTACATAACTGTCGTGCGGTTTCTTCTTCAAGATAATTGTCAGCCTCATTCTGCAGGGGCAATGAAGATGTTTCTGCATCGTTTCAATTTGAAATGTTTGGTTACCCACAATACAGCCCGTAACTGTCTACCACTGAGTTTCATCTCTGCTCAGACGAACCGCTGGCTATGAAGACAACATTTTGGCAAAGACAAAGAGCTTTAGGCCAGCGTAGAGAATTGGCGGAAAGCACTGGCGGCTGCCTTGTATGATGAAGGTATTGGAAAGTTGGTACAACGCCACGACGAATGTCTGAGTCAGAACGGCGACTACGTAGAGAAGTAGCTGAAAGGTGTAGCTAACTGTTACAAATGAAACATTTCTGATTTTCACTGTGATTTTCATTTCACGATCAATCGTAACTTACTCTCTGGACAGCCCTCGTACTATCAGAGGGCTGTAATATGCCTTTATTCAGTTTGTTCTAAAGCCCGCCACTGCTGGGAGTCTAGACGGTCCTCTTAAGCGATCAACACGTCACCAAATTTCCAATACCGGGATTTTCCCCACGTCCCTTTCTTTCCTCAAACCTTTGCAGCTGGCTCGCCTGGAGCGGCCGTGCGACGCCCTCGTTCCGTGGGTTCGAAACCAGCCAGCAAGCAAATTCAGCTCACCCTATAGCAGTTCTTGGCGACCGATTACCTCGCCTACATACCCCTAGCGTTACATATTGTACCAAACTTACTTCCCTTTTTAAGAACATTATAAACCATCCCATTTTTATATGAAGATTCGATGATGGCTCCAGTCTTTACGTTGCTCATACGAAACCTGTCGTAAAGTAAAACATTAAAGGTAGCAAAGCTTGTCTGAAAGTAGCTGGGGTAGCAGGTAGTGATAACATATAGCAATAGAGAAACAATGGAGGGGTTTCTCTAATACATATCGGTGAAAACCATTCTATATACACATACCAATCACTCGCTTTGCTTTTCTTAACAGATATAACCATAACGTGGAAAATACGAAAATGTAAACAGAAGCGATCAGTGACCTATGCATATGACTCTCAATATTTCCACAAAAACTGGAACTGAGCTAAAATTATGCTGTCGTTAGTAATCTGTGCAAATGGCAAACTGACGAACTGTATCTTGCACAATTTTTGACATACCTACATGGCTGCGGCAGTTTACATTCGTATGAATACATTTATTGTGTTTCTCCCTCTACATAAAGCCCCTCTTCTTACACACACAAACTCACACCCACCCACCCACTCACTCACCCACCCACCCACCCACCCTCCCACCCACCCACACACACACGCACACACACACACACACACACACACACACACACACACACACACACACACACACACACATAAACACACACACACGCACGCACACACACGCACACACAGAGTTTCATCCATTGAAAAACTAACTAGTGATTTTGGGCGTTCTGTATAGAACAAGAAAGGTGGACTGATAGTGGAAGCGTTGTTAGCACATGAGGTCCATCTTGGTCTCTTTTTCCAGTTCTGACTGAAGCACATGTTCAGGAAGAACTGTCTAGCATAGGACTTGTGGCACTCCTTAGTCTGAAGCCGGGATTTACAGAACATTAGTTTATGAAATTCGTCGTGATTTTTATCAGCAATTCACTGCCGCTGTAGCTGCCACAACGTCTGATGCAGCCTCCCATTCTCCAGCCATGCTAGGTGAAGAATCTGTATCGGGAGTTCAGTTCTCCATACGAACAGTCATCCTTGCTATGCTGTCTTTGTTATTTCCATCCACATGTCAATATTTGGGCTTTAGGATCTAGACTCGAAGAGTTTTCAAGAGTTATACATTTCAGACGTAGGCCACGGTCTGAAATGATGACTGTTGCGTTGACTACCCACGTAAAGATAGGAACAGCCCTATTAGCAGTTTATTATTAATTTTAAAATGAAGTACATTAAACATAATGTGCTCTACCTGTTTTGTACAGTAGAAGGTCTCATATTTCGTCACTGTTCGGTTCACGACGACTCAATATTTATTGAAGAATACAACCGTGTTAATTTCTATACATGGTGTTTCAGATGTGGTGTCCTATATTCAGGGATATGACAAGAATGATCATTCGAAACAAAAATGTTATGAGCACTTGTTGATTAATCGAGCGAGATGGCGCAGTGGTTAGCACACTGGACTCGCATTCGGGAGGACGACGGTTCAATCCCGCGTCCGGCCATCCTGATTTAGGTTTTCTGTGGTGTCCCTAAATCGCTCCTTCCCCATCCTTCCCTAATCCGATGAGACCGATGACCTCGTAGTTTGGTCTCTTCCCCCAAACAACCCAACCCAACTTGTGTTTCAAAGTAGCGAAGATGGAAAAGTGCTTACAGCTTGTAAGTAGGCTGTTTAGGTTTTTTTATTGGTAACGCCACCTCTGTATGAAAATCACTGGCTGTGCTGTGTGCAGTCTGTGTCTAGTTTGCATTGTTGTCTGCCATTGTAGTGTTAGGCAGCTGGCTGTGAACAGCGCGTAGCGTTGCGCAGTTGGAGGTGAGCCGCCAGCAGTGGTGGATGTGGGGAGAGAGATGGCGGAGTTTTGAAATTTGTCATGAACTGCTATATTTATATATGATGATATCAAGGTAAATACATTGTTTGTTCTCTATTAATATCTTTCATTTGCTAACTATCCCTATCAGTAGTTAGTGCCTTCCATAGTTTGAATCTTTTATTTAGCTGGCAGTAGTGGCGCTCGCTGTATTGCAGTAGCTTGAGCAGCGAAGATTTTTGTGAGGTAAGTGATTTGTGAAAGGTATAGTTTAATGTTAGTCAGGGCCATTCTTTTGTAGGGAATTTTGAAAGTCAGATTGCGTTGCGCTAACAAAATATTGTGTGTCAGTTTAAGCACAGTCATGTATAATTTTTCAAAGGGGACGTTTCAAGCTCTTAAGGTGTGCATTTTGAAGCACTTGTTTACTGGATATTCTTTTTGGTCCATACTACCACTTCCCAAAATATGCTAAATTGCAGTAGAAGAGATTTGTTTCACAGTATCGAATATCAAGAACTGCTCATAGCTCTTAAGGTATGCGTTTTAGAGGCCATGTTTGCTTCAATATTTTGTTTCGAATGATCATTCCTGTCATATTCCCGAATACTGACCATCGCTTCTGAAACACCCCGTACGTTTTGCTACTTATTACGTAGTTTGTAAAAGCCGCTGGTCTTGTCCTCCCTTCTTTCTGCTGTACTTTTATTCCAGACCGTTCCATCTTCTGGAATGAAACATCCGCTCCTGTACCAGTAGTTTTAGCAGTTAGCAAGTTCCCTCTTGTCTAGTCGACGTGGAGAAACTGAGAGAGAGGGAAAGCATTCCTCCTGGACGTGACGGTGAAACTGACTACCTAGTAGCCCGAAGGCATTGTTACGAACTAGAGGTTATAATTTTTTCCTATCATTTCATGTCTCCGATTACGCCACAATGTATGAAACAAGGAAATAAATTAAAGGAACATGCTACAACATTATCATATAAAGGAATTAGTGGGACGTAAATATCTAAAAGCACGAAAAATTCGATATGCAATGGACCAAAATCCGTATTTAATTATACGGGACAGTGTTGTACCTAAAGGACAGTGTGCTCTGATTACCGAATCATGAAAAATCGTCCAGCTTTGAATATTAGCTGTAATTCCTGTAACTTAGGTAGACGCGCAAAGTGCAAATTGCTTTCCTCCGTTCAATATGAGATCATACGCATTGCGATACTGCCAATTTCACGCTGACCGACTGCGAATTTGGAGGTACAAAGCGACGCAGTCTCATATCAACTATGAGCAAACAGCCCGAAACAGCCTCAATCACCGTGTATACACTGAGGTGACAAAAGTCAGGGGATAGCGATATGCACAGATGCCTTGCGTTAGCAAGGCATAAAACGGCAGTGAATTGGCGGAACTCTCATTTGTACTGAGTTGATTTGTGTGAAAGGGTTTCTGACGTGTCTATGGCAGCACGACGAAAATTAACACACTTTATACGAGGTACGGTCGTTGCAGCTAGCAGCATCGGACGTTCCACTTCGGATATCGTTGGGGAATCCCATGTTCCGAGCTCCACAGTGACAAGAGTGGTACGACAATAGCAACTTTCACACGCTACCTCTCAGCACGGACTACACAAAGGCTGATAGCCTCCACTTAAAAATCGTAGAATTTTCAGTGCTAGCAGACAACCAGCACTCTGCGAAATAACCGTATAAATCAATGTGGGAGTAAGACAAACGTATCCGTTACGACAATGGGGAGATATTAGGCGTTAATGGGTTCAAATGCCTCTGAGCACTATGGGACTTAGAACTACTTAAACCTAACTGACCTAAGGACATAACGCATCCATGCTCGTGGCTGGATTCGAACCTGCGACCGTAGCGGTCGCTCGGTTCCAGACTGTAGCGCCTAGAACCGCTCGGCCACCTCGACCGGCGTCGTTAATGGACTGTGGCAGTAGATGACCGACGCCAGTGTCTAGGTTAACACCGTGACATCGCCTGCATGCACTTTCCTGGGCTCGTGACCATATCGGTGGGATCCTAGACAACAGGAAAACCGTTATCTGGTTAGATAAGTCCTGATTTCAGTTGGTATGAGCTGATAGTAGGGTTTGGCTGGGGCGCAGACCCCACAAATTCATGGACCCAAGTTGTCAACAAGGCACGCTGCGAGCTGGTGGTGGCTTTATAATGGTGAGGACTGTGCTTACATGGCAAGGACTGGTTCCTCTGATACAAGCGAACTGAACATTAACTGGAAATGGCTGCTTTCGGCTACTTGGTAACCATATGCATGCGTTCATGGACTTCTTGTTCCAAAATAACCAAGTCATGTTGCCTACCATAATTGCTTGCAATTTGCTTGAAAAAAATTCTGAACAATTCGAGTGACTCATTTGGTCAGCCAGTTCGCCCGACTTAAATTTCATCGAACAGTTACGGGAAATGATCGAGAGGTCAGTTTGTGCACAAAATTCTTCACCGGCAATAAAAACTATGACCGGCTATAGACGCCTCAGAGCACAACATTTCTGCAGGGGACTTTCATCGACTTGTTGAGTCCACGCCACGCCGAGTTACTGCACTGGGCAAAACGGGGTCCGCCACGATATTTGGAGGTGTCCCATGACTTGTCACCTCAGTACCTTAGCAGACAGACGACAAAACCGACGGCTGCCTTGGATGCAGGAACCTACAGCCTTCAGATGCAGTTAACTTTGTGCGCTAAGAGAATTTTGAAAACGTTATCTGTACGCATCTCAGGGCTGGGGTTATTGATTTCCTTTGTATATTTGTACACTTGCACATATGTCTATTGTTACCTACTTCGAGGCGAGTGCTTACCGAGCGATGTAGTGTAGTTGTTAGCACACCGGACCTGCGTTCTGGAGGACGACTGTTCCATCCCACGTCCAGCCATCCTGATGTAGGTTTTCTGTGATTTACCTAAATCGCTTGAGGCATATGCTGACTTCCTTCCCCATCCTTCCATAATTCGATGAGGCCGATGACCTCGCTGTTTGGTCTCTTCCCCCGAAATCAGCTCAACCCAAAGAATGCTTGAAACTAAAGGGTTCGATTAGAACAAAATAATCTCGCACTTCTTGGGTTCCTGGTCTGTAGCACCATGCATTACTGTGTGTACCCGATTTTTAACTAAGATATAGGCCGCGGTAGCCATTCGTTCTTGTAATTAGTTATAAACCTCGACTATTTACGAACTTCCAGCATGCAGATGTATCTTGGGTCAGTACATGCACTGTGAGGGTACATCACACATTTGGTTGAAATCTTTGGAAATGCCATTTTCGACTTTGTTATGTTGATTTGAAAATGAGTGTCGGCCTGAAACTAGTCTTCCAATGGAAAATAAAATATTAGCAACTCGGACCGGTTTTTCGTTCTATTGAACCTCAACTATGATTTACACCTATTGAAGTCATAAACCTGTGAAGAAGCATTTGAAAGCAGACCTGTAAGCCAAACACTTCGATACCTAACTCCTTAGGGTATCGTTTCAGTCATTTCGTACTGTCTCGCATCACAGAGATCTGAAAGATTTCAACTTGAGCTCTTCGCTGTTTCACACTTCTACGCAGCTACTCTCGCACCTGGAAACAGATGACCAAAGATCCCTCTTCACCTCTGATCTAAGCATCAGGTAAAGTTAGTCTGTTGCGATCCCCCGTCGGTTTACGATAGCACCTAGGAATACGAGATCTATCCCAGTCGGTGCAAGTCGGCACCGATATTAGAATCGAATGAAGGAAAGCACAATCGAGATAACAAGTTGCTGGGATTTCCTACTGTACTTGTTGTCGTGAGACATGAGGCTGTTTTTTGTGTACCGCTTGTGGATATTACGAACTCTACATACAAGTTTTCAATAATACAATGGCGGAAAAAGATAGTACACCCTTTTATAATTTGCCAGTTCACTTCAGATTCGTTTTTGCAACAGTGCCTGGGGAGTGCATGTGGTATTATCGACCAGATATCGACCTATGCTGAAGAACTCATGTAAGTATATTGTGTGGTCTCCACAGCGGCAATGCAAGTGCTGACTCTGAAATCCAGTCGATCGTACAGATGACGAAAACTGTTGTCAGATATGTTTTTCCATGGTTGCTCGGCAGTAGTAGGGCAAGGATGGCGTCACCCCACTCTGCATTGTTGTCAGGTTTATTCAAGAGAACGCATGAAAGATTGTGATGATAGATGTAGCAACATTTCAATGACATCATGGTGGGAACTTCAAATTTTAGGGGGAAAATATGTCAGTTGGGCTACCTCCACTAACCTAACGCCCTCCCGTCCCCCAGAAAATGGTGGGAAAGTTCTGGCGATGAAATTAGTCACTTGGGCTACCTCCACTAATATTAGCCACCCAATCACCATCTCTTCCTTGGAATTGGTGGGAAAAGGACTCAGTCTGCACTGGGCTGCTCAATAGGATAGACATAAGTGTTTTGCATGCATTGTTTATTTCAACAATGTGAGTTGTCGTAGGCAGTAGCTCCATCCAGTTTGTTCACTGTGAGTTCTGGAGTCCAACTGACCTAGTACACAGTAACGCCACCAGAGGGCACTGTTCTCCTTCCCATGACATAATCCAAGATGTCGGTCTGAGGAAAAATGGCGGGAAAAGGACTCAGTCCGTGTCCACCTGCTTGAGAGAGGAAAGAGTGTACTTTATTTATTTTCTGTAGGATTTTGGAACAATTTACTTAGGGACTGATTTCATGTAGTTTTTTATTATTATGCTGATACAAAACACTCGCACTGAAGTGCTTGTGGTCACAATCATAGCTTACAAACCTGAAAATAGCTCGTAAATTACCGAAGTAATGCACTATACTGATGTGCAGACATGCATACAACTCGTATATTGTCAAAATAATGCACGTATAGTGCTCTGCAAATACGCTCACTAATTTCAACACTCGTCATATTCCACCAGGCTTGTTATCTCAAACGACGCCATTGTAGGGTGGCAGACCTACTGATTTAAGAAACTCGTAGTTTGCACATATTATCAAACTGCTATTCTGTTGCAAAGTGCAGCGCTGTGCATTGTACACTTTGGTTTCGTATCTTACCCCCATCCTGTCTTCGTTGACAGTATTGATGCTTCTATACCTGACTGGTTGAAGCTCTCTGACGAAGCTTCAGCGTCCAACACGTCCGAGATGTTTGCTGGCTCTCTGCATTTTCAAAGACACTGTTGGTTCTGCTTTAGATGTAGGTCTACTGTCGAAACAATGCATTGCATAGTCTACAGACCTGCAAACTACTCCTAAATTACCGAAATGATGCTAGACACTAACGTCTGAACATCATTCTAAAGTAAAGAACCTTGTACAAAAACGGAGATTAGGTTTGAGCATAAGAGTACTCCTCATCATCGTGAATGCAGCCTACTACTAGAAGGAAAAAAGTTCTAGCAAGTTTATCTTATCAGGTAAACACGAAGAGATAGGAAGAACACAGAGACACAAGAGTACACATAAACATTTCAGAATAACACAAAGAAAAGTACAGGATCTGTTTTCAACAGTAAATGTGTCAAAGCGTAAGTGTAAGTGTAACATCTGGTACTGGTGTATTTGTGGTGTGCATTTTACACATCTGGTTCATTTTTCTCTTTTGAAGAATATATTTCATGCTCATACCTCTACTTTCAACCAAAACTACTTCATTTCCAACCAAATCTTCATTTAATTCTCGCAGAAGTCTCTTACTGCAGCACTTGCCATCTGTATTTATATTGTCAACCAGTGTTTATAATTCCATATTTTTCTTACCTCATCATTCGTTTCCAAGATAATCTTACCAAAACCTGTTGTCACTATACTCTATATATATCTGTTCGTTTCCTCCTTCAAAAAAAAATGTTCCTAATTGTGCCATACTCTTTGGCCAGACCTCTTCCTTGTAACTTTTCAATGCATGTCTCCCAACTCATCCCGACTCATTTTCTTATATAGCATACCCCCTCTTAAGTTAAATTAAATATAGTGACCTCAGATACATAAACTAGAGAATGAGGCAATGCAGCAGCAAAAAAAGAAAAGAAACACTAACAACAACAACAAAAATGCAAATTGGCAAAGCAAACAGCGGTATATCTAAATTACCAAAGTGAATGATACATTATAACTAATATAAGGCAATATGCAGCAAACAACAAAAATAAGTCACTGGTAAAACTGCCTTAGCATGGTAATATAAAGTAAAATTCAGTAGGACATTGCCTGACAAAGAGCAAAAGCAAATGCAATAACATATATAAACATGGCAAAGCACAAGCAGAAAAAATATTACAGCAAAGACAGCAATGCAGATAAGGGAAATATATGTGTAAGCTTACAATAGTATATGTGCATCCTTGATCATCAAAACTATGCAAACCACCAGCACAAGGAACAAGATTTATACTATCTCCCATGCGAAATGCAATGGTTCTATGTCACATCTTATCACTAAAGTGGTGTAGCACAACAACTTATTCTACCAAAAACGTCACCAAGTTCTTGAAAATAAAATTATGTATGCAGTTCTGGTTATTAGTCCTTTCTCCTTTGTACTGTTCTTTCCTTTCCAAGTGCTCTCTTTTAAGAGTGTGGATCATAAAATTATTATTTAATGGATCTGTTGACAGAAATTTTTCACATTAGCATATGTTTATATTATAAAACCAATACTGCAGCGTAGCTAGAAACCATATATCAAATAAAATAAGCAAATGTATACAAAGCAAAACATAAAAACATCATTCAATAGCCCTGTCAGATTTAATAAGTTAGTAAAAATTCTCCCAACTCTCGTAGAGAGACATTTGTCATAATCAGGTCTGTAAACGTAAGAATATTTCTTATAAACTCATAAGCATTTCAGTAAGTATCACAAAGTTGAAACTCGAAAGCGTAATCACATGTTTACAAGATATAATGCATGTAGTGTTTGTGGTGTGTTCTGCAAAGAAACGTCAATAGCGAGGTCACCGACCTCTCTCTTTTACAGCTATGCGAGCGCTTGCGGGAGAGCGCCCAGCTTCAAAGCAGCTTAAGCGGCACCATTAACGATGGACGGTAAGACGACAATGGGTATATTTCAAGGAGGCTAGTGCGCAGCCCAGTACAGCACAGCATTACGTCAAGGTCACATATACTCCTTACCAAAATATTCATGACAGCAGTTTCAGCTAGAATGACAGTTTCATAAAAATAACCACAGGTTGAAAAATTACAGTAGAAGTGTGTAGAAACGAAATCTCATCAATAACACGGTCCAAAAATTTCCATCGGCATTCTGGTACTCACATTCACATATATGTTCACATTTCATATTGATCATAACCATATCTGAGCGTCATAAGATACATCATCCACGTAATAATATCATCACAACACACCAATCACATCTCAAAATCTTCGTAGCCTTCTACAATAATCTCTAAACCCCTAAAAAATATGCTCTCTGCTCATTTTAGTAGTTTCATCTACCTCAAACGTACTTCAAAACTCATGATCCTATACAATATACACACCTGGAAATTGAAATAAGAACACCGTGAATTCATTGTCCCAGGAAGGGGAAACTTTATTGACACATTCCTGGGGTCAGATACATCACATGATCACACTGACAGAACCACAGGCACATAGACACAGGCAACAGAGCATGCACAATGTCGGCACTAGTACAGTGTATATCCACCTTTCGCAGCAATGCAGGCTGCTATTCTCCCATGGAGACGATCGTAGAGATGCTGGATGTAGTCCTGTGGAACGGCTGGCCATGCCACTTCCACCTGGCGCCTCAGTTGGACCAGCGTTCGTGCTGGACGTGCAGACCACGTGAGACGACGCTTCATCCAGTCCCAAACATGCTCAATGGGGGACAGATCCGGAGATCTTGCTGGCCAGGGTAGTTGACTTACACCTTCTAGAGCACGTTGGGTGGCACGGGATACATGAGGACGTGCATTGTCCTGTTGGAACAGCAAGTTCCCTTGCCGGTCTAGGAATGGTAGAACGATGGGTTCGATGACGGTTTGGATGTACCGTGCACTATTCAGTGTCCCCTCGACGATCACCAGTGGTGTACGGCCAGTGTAGGAGATCGCTCCCCACACCATGATGCCGTGTGTTGGCCCTGTGTGCCTCGGTCGTATGCAGTTCTGATTGTGGCGCTCACCTGCACGGCGCCAAACACGCATACGACCATCATTGGCACCAAGGGAGAAGCGACTCTCATCGCTGAAGACGACACGTCTCCATTCGTCCCTCCATTCACGCCTGTCGCGACACCACTGGAGGCGGGCTGCACGATGTTGGGGCGTGAGAGGAAGACGGCCTAACGGTGTGCGGGACCGTTGCCCAGCTTCATGGAGACGGTTGCGAATGGTCCTCGCCGATACCCCAGGAGCAACAGTGTCCCTAATTTGCTGGGAAGTGGCGGTGCGGTCCCCTACGGCACTGCGTAGGATCCTACGGTCTTGGCGTGCATCCGTGCGTCGCTGCGGTCCGGTCCCAGGTCGACGGGCACGTGCACTTTCCGCCGACCACTGGCGACAACATCGATGTAGTGTGGAGACCTCACGCCCCACGTGTTGAGCAATTCGGCGGTACGTCCACCCGGCCTCCCGCATGCCCACTATACGCCCTCGCTCAAAGTCCGTCAACTGCACATACGGTTCACGTCCACGCTGTCGCGGCATGCTACCAGTGTTAAAGACTGCGATGGAGCTCCGTATGCCACGGCAGACTGGCTGACACTGACGGCGGCGGTGCACAAATGCTGCGCAGCTAGCGCCATTCGACGGCCAACACCGCGGTTCCTGGTGTGTCCGCTGTGCCGTGCGTGTAATCTTTGCTTGTACAGCCCTCTCGCAGTGTCCGGAGCAAGTATGGTGGGTCTGACACACCGGTGTCAATGTGTTCTTTTTTCCATTTCCAGGAGTGTAAATCACTCAAAACCCTCGCAGTATCACAGTGGTTCCGAAGATAAATGTGAATCATTGACAGAATACAGACAACATACATATTCATAAATGTGAACTAACCCAACTGTGTAATTACCTAGACATGTGTCAGTGATGTAGTAAAAATGTTCATTTGTCTCTATTAAATAACCATATAGCTGTGTAATTCTATGTCAGAGAAGTACGATACCGATGTATAAAACATAGAACTGTATAAGCAAATACCATAAAAGCTAGGGCTCCTTGTGCTTGCTGCACGCATGGTACACAAAGAAGGCGTACCCCCTTATAGGATAATGTAATTATACCTCATGTCTTACAGATTCAAACTGTGGAATAAAATGTATCACCGAAAACCTTCTCTGCATCATTGTAGTTGAAAAATATATCTAATAATGTTTCAAAAACAAAAAGCTCCCTCAAATGCGTGTCATGTAGCGCTAAATTGTACTTCTTGCTGTGACAAAATTTCTGTCATTGCTCATCGGTAAAAATGTGCCAAGTGTCGTAGTTATCGTCGTTCATTAGCAAAGATCTCCCAAAATCAATGTACTTACCTTGTCATGCACAAAAGTAAAGCGCTTAGCGTGTAAATGTCGTAGTTATTACGTGCACTGTCGTGACCTTGAAAGTACTGTACTGTATCGTATCGATGCGAGACTGTGCAGACATAAAACAGATACAGCGTAAAAGCAATAATGAAAATTGTGTCTCTCATAAGTAGCGTCGTAGAATAATCGTGTAGCTGTCAAACAAACCAAATATTGCGTCACCTGTAACCTGTCAAACTTAAATTAAAAAATGTATTTTCAAGTAAACCAAAATGTTGCAGTAAAACCACATTAGTTGTATATGTTCCAACCATGTGAGTGTTGTAGTCGTGACGTAATCGTTTAACTGACAAGCGAAAATGTACTCACAGTAAGACTGTGTCGTCTGTTCCCTATAATAGTAAACTCGTAAAATTACTTTCGTAATATGTTCCATAGATTCTTGACTGGATAGTTGACTTCAAAACATCGCAGAATGCTAACATTTTCTAAATGTGACAACGCGTAATAGTAACTTGACGAGGAAAAATTTTATAGCAAAGATTACTTAAGAAAGCTAATTATTTCTTAATAAACGGTTTCACATGAGAAATGTGGTTTAATCCTTTGCTTTTCCTAGTACGCAGAGTTTCGGCTTTAACGCAAATATCATGCGGTATACGTCGGACCCTATAAGGTCCATTGTAAATCAGAAAGAATTTGCGACTGAAATGTTTCTTCTTATGTGACAATGAATGGCTTTTAATGAGAACTTCTCGACCAATTCATAGTTTCTTTGCATTTGTTTTACCGTTTAGTTTTATCCTTTTGACTGCAGCAGAAATTATATTTTTTAATAGCCAAATCAATTATGTCTTTTTGTAGAAGTTTGCATATACTCGGGAAAGGTAAAAGCTCTCTGATTTTGCGCGGTGGTTCCTCATTCTTCAGTACAAGAACAGGTCGTAAAGATGCGGGATTGGCCGAGCGGTCTGGGGCGCTGCAGTCATGGACTGTGTGGCTGGTCCCGGCGGAGATTCGAGTCCTCCCTCGGGCATGGGTGTGTGTGTTTGTCCTTAGGATAATTTAGGTTAAGTAGTGTGTAAGCTTAGGGACTGATGACCTTAATAGTTAAGTCCCATAAGATTTCACACACATTTGACCTTCTTTTTTTTTTTTTTTTTTTTTTTTTTTTTTTTTTTTTTTTTTTTGAGGTGGTAAAGCAGTGGAGTCAGGTGGCGTTTCACTCGGTACGTTTTGAAGTAAGTGTAAGTATCTGTCCCAATACTGATGCTTCCTGTAACAATCACGTCTACAAAGCTTCTTTCATAATGCATTCATACGGGTTACAATGTGAAGAGTACAATGAAATAAAAACAGGTTTGATTTTACGATTCCGAAACATGCGTGACCAAATAGAAGTCTGAACCATTGTCAGCCTGTCCAACTTCATGTAAGAAATTTTTAAAAAAGGCGTTGCATACTGAACGTCCAGTGGCTTTGCGTAACGGTGTGACAGAAACAAATTTTGAAATAAGTTCAACAGCGACGACAACGTACGAAAATCCATTCAATGTTTTAACAATGGGTCCCAAAAGATCAGCAGCAGCTAATTCTTTTAACCTAGTAGGAATAATATGAAACAATGGAGGACGAAGTGAGATGGTAAACGGTTTAGCTTTTTGACAAAGTTTACAAACAGACAAGGCTCTCCTAATTCTATTTTCCTTGTTGTTAAAATAACAAGTCGTACGAAGAACATGATAACATTTTCGTGGACCTAAATGTGCGTAGCTGGAATGAATGTACCAAATGAGATTATTAACAAAATCGTCAGGAATACAAAGTACCCATACCTTATCATCAATAGAGCAACGTTAGAAGAGTATGTCATTTTTAACCAGATAATAATGACGAATCTGCGTTTGTGTCTTTTCATGCCATTTACTTTTAATATCTTTCCACATCGGATGCTTGTATTGCTAATGAGCAAGTGATGCAGTGATGAAGTTTTAAAAATCTAGTTTTTGAATGTAAAGGATACTGAAATTTTTCTCAAGGTTAGCGTCTGTGTTGCCATTCGGTGCACGTAAAACTGCGTCCGCAACAATGTTTTCCTTGCCAGGAATGCAGACTACTGTAAAGCGGAATTCTTGCAGAAATAATGCCCAACGTTTCAACATGTCATGATTTAATTTTGAAGACATAAGAAATAACAATGTTCGATGTTCATTAGCAACTTTTACGTGTTTGCCAGATAGAAAGAAACGAAATTTGTCAAATGCGTAAACGATAGCTAAAGCTTCCAATTCATTGACGGAACAATTTTTTTTCAAATTTTGTTAGCACGCGGCTAGCAAAAGCGATGGTGTTCAGAACAGTAAAGTCATTTTCTATAGCTTCTTGAAATAAATGGGGACCAAGACCAGTTTTACAAGAAGACGAAAATCCTGTGACAGATCTGGGTGAGCTTAGATGGCAAATTGAGTAGCGCTTAAGAATCAAATTTCATCTTTACCTGTTCGTCCTAGTTCCAAATAGTGTTTTTGCCAGCGATAAAACAAAGTTTCGCATATTCAGAAAACAGATCAAACACACTGCAAACGTTGAGTATGTGGCTGGAGGTGAGTGGATACATACGAGGGAAGTGCTATACTATGTCGTCCAACCAGAAATACAGTACATTTGTGCTAGGTGTTGGTAGCTGTACTACATATACAAGCAATTTCGGAACACAGAACGAGAAGTGATCGCATGACCGCATTTGTAGAAGTGACATAAAATCAATTTAATTACGAAAAATGGCAGAAAATACGTATAAATTGAGGGAAAATACACAGAAATGTGAGGAAATTGAGGAAGAACTTGTATGTCTCCTGTCTGCCGCAGAACACTTTCTGTACATGGGAACGAGTATGCGATAGCAAGAGGAATTCGAGAAAACGTTGACATGGAAGTGCTGGGTACCACGTAAACAGTCATTTTTTTCGAGACAACATTCTACTGTACGTCAGTTGAGCTAACAGTCATTCACGCAATTTGGTCACTGTATTTGACTCTTTCCAGGAAAACGGAAAATCATCATCTTCTAAACTTACTTGCATTTTTGTTAAATGATGACGAAGAGTGGATGGAATGATCGTTTGAGATGGACTTGTATTTAGGTACGATTTAATGGTAAACCGATGATGCATTCTATAGAGAGGTGCATATGTTGCTGCAAGGGCATTTGACTATTTTTTCCGTTGTTCTGTCGGGATGCATCAGTTTTGTGACGTAGTCTGCGTTCGACTCATATACAACTGCGTGTTCCGTGTATGACTTACAGCACTGTCTACTTGCGATCGTTAATAGCAAACTCCTCGGTCATCGGAGGACCTCGATCATGTGTGATGTAACGTGACCATCCTATTTCGACACATTCCTCTAAACTATCGGAGATTTATACGACGTACTCCATTCCCCTGTCGCATCTTGGGTATAAAATTGAGGCTTCAGTTTCATAACAAAGGTGATTGATTCTAAGTTAGTGACAGGGGTTTCAGAGGCACTGCAATCCCCATGTGCACATCTGCTTGACAGATGGCCTGTTTCGAGAGTTAGTGGAAGCATGACGCGTAATTTCACATGTCAAATGCCGCTGCTATGCGTTTATCTATTTCCTTGTAAGAGTTATTCTCTGCTACTAACGATCATTTTGTATAGGACAGACGCGAGCATAGTATAATTTCTGGACTCTGATCGGATGTGAACAGTCGATGCTAAACATCTCTGGAGAGCTATATGGCGTGTGTGTCACAAAGAATCGATGTTTTAAGGTAGTAATTTTTTTTTTCATTTTACAGTTTATTTAACCATAGTGTATGGTAGAGATGTATGTATGCGACATTGGAATATTTACATGACTAATAGGTGGGAAAATGTAGCTATCTAATTTTACAACCTGTTTTAAGTGCAGAACTGTGTAGCCTTAAGAGTGCGTGTGTTTATGTTCTCTTTTACCAATACCGTCCTGGTACTAATCTCAGAAATTATAACATTGCATTGGAATTGATAGAGCAGTTGATTTAAGCAAAATGCTTTGAACTCCATTGTCTGGAGCTCCATCATGCATAGAAACCACCTGCTTCTTGCTGTTCTAAACTACCTGCTATGACATCACATCACTGTCCTATCTACTACTATACACTGACATGGGGTGCTAACCTCCTGTACATGCGCCCATCTGGAGAAACCTTGTTCACTTGGGTGTTTGCGGAACAGCAGCTACGGACTCGGCACGCGCTATTCATTCAGGGGACACAGAATGCAGTGGTCTACTTCTGATCATTTGCAGAAAAATCGGTAACAGTGCTGCAGGGCAGTTTGGTCACAGACAGCACGAGGGGGTCTTTCCATTTCTAACTTTGTTGTTGTTCAGTCCTAAGACTGGTTTGTTGCAGCTCTCCATGCTACTCTATCCTGTGCAAGCTTCTTCATCTCCCAATACGTACTGCAGCCTACATCCTTCTGAATCTGTTTAGTGTATTCATCTCCTGCTCTCCCTCTACGATTTTTACCCTCCACGCTGCCCCCCAATACCAAATTGGTGATCCCTTGATGCCTCAGAACATGTCCCACCAACCGATCCCTTCTTCTTGTCAAGTTGTGCCACAAACACCTCCCCAGTCCTATTCAATAGTTCCTCATTAGTTATGTGATCTACCCATCTAATCTTCAGCATTCTTCTGTAGCACCAGATTTCAAAGGCTTCTGTTCTCTTCTTCTCCAAACTATTTATCGTCCATGTTTCACTTCCATACATGGCTACACTCCATACAAATACTTTCAGAAACGACTTCCTGACATTTAAATCTATACTCGATGTTAACAAATTTACGTTCTTCAGAAACGCTTTCCTTGCCATTGCCAGTCTACACTTTATATCCTCTCTACTTCGACCATCATCAGTTATTTGCCTCCCCAAATAGCAAAACTCCTTTACTACTTTAAGTCTCTCATTTCCTAATCTAATTCCCTCAGCATCGCCTGACTTAATTCGACTACATTCCATTATCCTCGTTTTGCTTTTGTTGATGTTCATTTTATATCCTCCTTCCAAGACACTGTCCATTCCGTTCGACAGCTCTTCCAAGTCCTTTGCTGTCTCTGACAGAATTACAATGTCATCGGCGAACCTTAAAGCTGTTATTTCTTCTCCATGGATTTTAATACCTACTCCGAATTTTTGTTTTGTTTCCTTTACTGCTATCTCAATACACAGATTGAATAACATCTGGGAGAGGCTACAACCCTGTCTCACTCCCTTCCCAACCACTGCTTCCCTTTCATGTCCCTCGACTCTTATAACTGCTATCTGGTTTCTATTCAAATTGTAAATAGCCTTTCGCTCTCTGTATTTTACCCTGCCACCTTCAGAATTTGAAAGAGATTATTCCAGTCAACATTGTCAAAAGCTTTCTCCAAGTCTACAAACGCTAGAAACGTAGGTTTGCCTTTTCTTAATCTAGCTTCTAAGATAAGTCGTCGAGTGAATATTGCCTCACGTGTTCCCACATTTCTACGGAATCCAAACTGATCTTCCCCGAGGTCGGCTTCTACCAGTTTTTCCATTCGTCTGTACAGAATTCGCGTTAGTATTTTGCAGCCGTGACTTATTAAACTGACAGTTCGGTAATTTTCACATCTGTCAACGCCTGCTTTCTTTGGGATTGGAATTATTATATTCTTCTTGAAGTCTGAGGGTATTTCGCCTGTCTCATACATTTTGCTCACCAGATGGTAGAGTTTTGGCAGGACTGACTCTCCCAAGACTGTCAGTAGTTCTAATGGAATGTTGTCTAATCCCGGAGCGTAGTTTCGACTTAGGTCTTTCGGTGCTCTGTCAATTTTTTCACGCAGTATCATATCTCCCATTTAATCTTCATCTACATCCTGTTCCAAGAACAAAACCCTTGTATAGTCCCTCTCTATACTCCTTCCACCTTTCTGCTTTCCCTTCTTTGCTTAGAATTGGGATTCCATCTGAGCCCTTCATATTCATACAAGTGGTTCTCTTTTCTCCAAAGGTCTCTTTAATTTTCCTGTAAGCAGTATCTATCTTACCCCTAGTGAGGTAAGCCTCTACATCCGTACAATTGTCCTCTAGCCATCCCTGCTTAGCCATTTTGCACTTCCTGTCGATCTCATTTTTGAAACGTTTGTATTCCTTTTTGCCTTCTTCATTTACTGCATTTTTATATTTTCTCCTTTCACCAATTAAATTCAGTATTTCTTCTGTCACCCAAGGATTTCTACTAGCCCTCGTCTTTTTACCAACTTGATCCTCTGCTGCCTTCACCACTTCATCCATCAAAGCTATCCATTCTTCTTCTACTGTATTTCTTTCCCCCATTCTTGTCAATGGTTCCTTTATGCTCTTCCTGAAACTCTCTACAACCTCTGGTTCTTTCAGTTTATCCAGGTCCCATCTCCTCAAATTCCCACCTTTTTTGCAGTTTCTTCAGTTTTTATCTATAGTTCATAACCAATAGACTGTGGTCAAAGTCCACATCTGCCCCTGGAAATGTCTTACAATTTAAAACCTGGTTCCTAAATCTCTGTCTTACCATTATATAATCTATCTGAAACCTGTCAGAATCTCCAGGCTTCATCCATGTATACAATCTACTTTTATGATTCTTGAACCAAGTGTTAGCTATGATTAAGTTCTGCTCTGTGCAAAATTCTACCAGGCGGATTCCTCTCTCATTTCTTAGCCCCAATGCATATTAACCTACTACATTTCCTTCTCTTCCTTTTCCTACTATCGAATTCCAGGCACCCATTACTATTGAATTTTCGTCTCCCTTCACTATGTGAAAAATTTCTTTTATCTCATCATACATTTCTTCAATATCTTCGTCATCTGCAGAGCTAGTTGGCATATAGACTTGTACTACTGTTGGGCGCTGAAGACCTTGCTGTCGTGCGCCCACCAAACCCTTCTACTACTACTACACTGTACCACTGTTGTAGGCGTGGGCTTCGTGTCTATCTTGGCCACAATAATGCGTTCACTATGTTGTTTGTAGTAGCTTACCCGAACTCCTATTTTTTATTCATTATTAAACGTTCTCCTGCCGTACCCCTATTTGATTTTGTATTTATAACCTTGTATTCACCTGACCTATAGTCTTGTTCCTCCTGCCACCGAACTTCGCTAGTTCCCACTATATCTAACTTTAATCTATCCATTTCCCTTTTAAATTTTCTAATCTACCTGCCCGATTAAGGGATCTGACATTCCACGCTCCGATCCGTAGATCGCCAGTTTTCTTTCTCCTGATAACTTTAACCTAAGAATATGAGAATGCCCTGTGACTCCCACCTGCATAGATAAAGATAGTAAATTACGCTCTATACTCGAGGTGCTAGAAATATTTAGATTGCTGTCTGGTATACTTTGATGACATATATGCTCGAGAATTAAGAATGAATGGACGTACTGTACAGCAATCTATCTACATTCGCAATGGTGCTCGCAAAGTATAGGAGGGGTGGTTTAGCGTTGATACTGGAACTAGGAAGCATGCTGTTGCAACATTCGTCGATGATGAAGTTACTGTAAAATAGCTAAAATTGTTCGCACTATCAGCTGTATGGCTATTACTACAAAACATCGGGGGTGTCTTACCCATCTCATCTGTCCACTGGTACACTGTTGATTATCACATAATGATTGACTGACATCACACGTTTTGATGGAGAAAGAGTCGTGGTGGAGGGATGACACCTTCTGGTTATAGCTAGCACCGAAACAGAGGTTGCATACCAGACTTAAATACGAGGAATCAATCGAAACGGAGCAGGTCGGTGTGGCCGAGCGGTTCTAGGATCTTCAGTCTGGAACCGAGCGACCACTACGGTCGCAGGTTCGAATCCTGCCTCGAGAATGGATTTGTGTGATGTTCTTAGGTTACTTATGTTTAAGTAGTTCTGACGTTCTAGGGGACTGATGACGTCAGATGTTAAGTCCGATAGTGCTCAGAGCCATTTGAACCATTTGAGCCAATCGAAACGGAACACAGAGCCATCTGCTGTCCTGTCACTGTGACATATGTGTTTAAATATAGAGGTTGTCACTACTTGCAGACATCAGTGCGGAAATGCTCCACACCATTGCAAAGCTCTTCCAGTTTCCTTTTGTTGTGACTGCCTTTTCTATAAAGTGATCGATTGTGTGCGTGTGTGTGTGTGTGTGTGTGTGTGTGTGTGTGTGTGTGTGTGTGTGTGTGTGTTGTGGTAGCAGCAGCAACAACATGATATACTCCATAAGAAATCCAGTTTTCTGTTAGAGGCAATGAATGAGAATGTATTCGTATCAGTTTAGAACCTGACACAGACCTTAAAGTCTCTGCAGAAAAGACAAAACATATGAAAGTGTACAAAACGTTTTACAGCAGAAAAAAACAGTGATTCAAACAATGATACAGAGAGTCCCTTTGCGACTGATAGTATAGTCTGTGGGATATGGTCATCCTCCTCCTACAGTAGAGGCGTTGACAGAAGGCTCATCGTCCATTTGACCATCTTTTTCTGTGCAGATGCACCAACAGTGCCCGAACTCCTACGGGAATCGGTAGTAAAGCAACGAGTAATGAGTGTAATGGGCGGGGGCACTATGAATTTAGCTGCGAATGTGGATCTCGCGGGAGGGGTGCCAGAGATAAGTAACTGCAGTCGCAATATCCTCTGTGTTCTCGGTGGCTCAGATGGCTAGAGCGTCGGCCATACAAGCAGGAGATCCAAGGTTAGAGTCTCACTCGGGGCACACATTTTCAACTGTCCCCATTGACTCATATCAACGCCTGTACGCAGCTAAGGGTATTCATTTCATTGTAATTACATTACACTGTTGTATGCAAGCTATTTCGATCACTGGTCAATACCTGAATACGTGTACATTTAAACGGATCGCATCTTGTGCTCGATGCCAGGATGCAGATGGTACTTGTTTTCTATATATCGAGAGAGAGAGATGCGGAAAAAATCTTACTGAGTTCTCCATCAGATAAAGTTAATGGAGCTTTTATGGCTCATAATTTTTCTCTGTTGGATGGTACAGAATAACGATGATAAAATGTTAGAGTGGTAGACATGAATGGATCCTGAGGGGCATGGATCTTCTTCGGACTACAGAACTTGTATGATGTTGAGTCTTCCTAGCTTTCCCGATAAGAAACGCCACCGTAGCTGTTCGCACTGTCTTTATAGTACCTTGTGTTGCTGGAGTGGGCTTCGTTTGACGCTGACTTTACACATCCTACATGGCTGCCTGAGCTACGACAACACATTCCTATTTCCAGTGCTAAAGGTCAAAACATAGTCCAGTCATACTAAATCACCTTATCCTTTTTCTACACGGATTGTAAAATGTGGTAGATATAGTTCTGTCCGAATTCTGATCAGTTATGATGTAAATTGGAACGATCACATGCGCAAAGCTCCAGAAAAGGCAGGGCAGAGTTTGAAGAGCAGTTGCAAGATGCACAGTGACTAACTAAAACCTCGTTGGAAATTTGCTATGAGACAGGTCCGAAAAAGGTGATTCATTTCGTGATATGAGAGTCCCACGAATATGGTTCACTAGTAGCTGTAATCATTAAAGGACTTCTACATATAATCCAACACAGGTATGCGGCTGAATGGAAGAATCTGATTCCAAACCGCAGACAGCATTTCTACCCAAAAGCGTAACAATAGAGATCTTAAAAACTAGTGTATATTTCTTTCGACCTCAATCGGCACGCCGTCTACTGCATTTATCAGCCATCGCTTATAGCCCTGTGGATGTATTGCAGAACCACTGACGTGGTGTCGAGACTGCATACGTTACAAATACTGGAAGAATATCTAGTGTCGGCATGAAGGAGTTGCAAATAATGGCTTCATACCATACTTCTTAGCCGAATCATTTTCTAAATTCGATGATTTTATTACAAGCTTACACCGTTGGCGTCGTGCACCAGCACTTTCTGTCTGTTAATATACGTACCGGCGATCACCGGCTATATTCAGTGTCGTCGTATTTGTGTGGAAAGACCCTTTATTCGGAGGATATACCATACCACGATTTATAAGGCTTGTACAGTTTGTAACACGCATATCGTTAACAATACTTGCGAACACCTATAGAACTAAGACCGCCTGTGACAGTAACACAGTCGTTGCGATCGTGTTTTTAACATCTGGCGGCTAGTTAGACGATTACGCCTCTCTTTCTAAGACACTGTGTTACCACTAGCAAGAAAGGTTTATGAGACATGTCCACCCATCGCTGATTTCTGTTCAGTATTGTTTCGTATCGCCAGAAATCAGATATTTTCGAAGTATTACGCTTAGTAATAAGGAAGGTGTGATAGGTTTGCCTTGAGCATCAGGCTTGTAAAGCGGATGTGTGTGTGTGTGTGTGTTTTTCGACATGTACAAACACATTGACCATGTCCTGTCATAAGGAAAGGTGTGAATTTGACGTGAAATACTTCGATAGCGGCAAAGGGAATGGAATATCTTTTTTACCTGGATACTTATGACAAGTCATAAGAATGGTACAGATATTTCTATTTCCAGAGCCACAACCACTTCCAATACTTCGTTCGTTATCGAATGTCGTCCAGCTAAGTCCGCAATCGTAATATTTAATTGTAAGTATAGCGATCAAGTATACATGTGGCCAGTTTTCTTGGACGATTCTGTCTGGTGGTGAGCGGTGCGTGGCGGCGGTGGCCTGTAGTGGGAATGATTCACGTTTCCGGTTAACGGCAGGAATTGTCTGAATGAAAAGGCTGGTTGGAGTACATAAATCATAACCATGTCGCCTTTTAGACAGCTGAATAGCGAACTAATACTCAGCAAGTGTTGCGCAGCCCTCGTGATCGCATGTGTTCTTCTTGGAAGTTTGAAAAGATTCAATATGGAAGTGTGTTTGTGCTGGCCCGTCCCATGTAAATTGTCCGGTTGACTACTTCTGTACGTATCACAGCTTTATTTGGTTGAGAGAACATCGATTGTGGTGTGTGGTGTCTGCATCTGGTAGGTGGAAGACATGTTTGCTTGTTCTCTAGACGTGAGAATCGCCTTATTTGACTTCTCCATTATAAGGATGATTTGGAATCGGTTATATCACCGACATCGGTATTTGCAAGTGTAAATATCATTTTCCTATATTTTTTTTCGAGTTTTCACGTAAAGGTCTTTACAGATGAGAGAAGTTTCTAGTTTACAGCACGCTCCACCTCGCTGAAGTTTCGGGTTTCTAGAGAAATAATTTCCAGTCTACATTTTCGGAATGATACTGTTAAAGCGATCGGTAGCATACTGCAAAGTGCTTGATATCAAGAAGTATTGCGAAAATGGTATGATTTTCTGTCAGACCATGTGAGAATACGTATCCTCTAGTAATCACAGAGTCTGGAAATGGGTGCAGAGAGCAAGTAACCAAGCGAGTCAGGGCCAGAAACAGTAACGCGTTTCTGCCGAGGGGAACCGACCCAGCCAATGTACAACAATTCGGAGAGTGACCTTGGTCCACTGAGGGCACTCTAGTCACATGTTGGTCCAGTGTATGACGGGTCGAATGACTTCATAAGCTGTGGTGGGTGACAGTCCGACCTCTCAGGAAATATGTAGTACTGTGATTAGTATATACGTGCATGTGCTTATGCTGTCTGTATTTGCGGTAGATGATGAGTGTCTGGTGGTCGATAACTATATGCAGTATACAGAAGTATGGGGCTGGATTCGGACTGTTTGTTTGCTAGATCGATATTGTACATGGTGACCTATAGCTGGGCTGGAGATCGGTTTCACGCTGAAATATTCTAGCTTGAATCGGCAATGACAGAGCATTGTAATTGAGGAAGTGTCTATATGTGTTTCAGGATATGTAGACGACTTTTGCAGGGTCAACTGTCAGCGCAATACGGCGATCAAAATAGTTTTGGTGCTGAGAGTCTCGTCTGCAGAAAAAAAAAAATAGTGGACAGTGCTCCCACACAGGCAGCAGCAGCAGTTTGCCGCCAAATTCAGTAAGAGCCAATCAGAATGTTCCATTCATTCACAAGATATCGTCAGTACTGGGACATAGAAGACTGTACAAATTGGTCTGAATAAGGTGGGGGCGGGATATCTACAGAGAGTTGTGGGAGTAACGTGATGTCTTCTTTGCTCAAGTGTTCAAAGAAAAGTTCAAGCAAACTATTCATTATAATACTGTCCTTTCCTCCGCCATTATGACATTAGGACATCTCTAGTCAAGTAGTTGAAGGACACAAAAAATTCCAGCCATGCTACGATAACATTTCGCACCTACGTGTCAGCCACACTTCTCAAGTAAACACGTGTAAGCAGCCCAACACGTCTCACAAGGGGAACGGGCTGTCTGATAGGACTGCTAGGTAATATTCTGGGGTATTTTCATAAACAGTTTCTGAAAGCATTGGAACAGATTTCTGTGGCATCTCCAGAGGAGGACTTGTCTGTTATTTAAATGCACATGTTCAGTACGGCACTCAAAACATTTTAGCTGCATTTGCAATACTGAGTCGCAAGGCAAATATGTCTCACTCGGCAATTAGGCCTACACTGGACTCGCAGGTACAAAACCTGTGTGCCAGCAACGGTAAAAGCGTGTGCGGCCAGATGTGTCTCGTATGTGGGACGGATTGAACTGTCGTGAGCGCACCATCCCGACTGAGTACCTTTGGGAACTCTGAAGAGAACACTTCACTGATACGCTGCGGTCGAATTTCTTAGCGATAGATCGAAAGCGTTTTACACGCAATGGGTGTTTGTGCACTACATTATTTCGGCTGTTTAAACATTGTCTGGGTGTTTGCAGAGCGTTATACAATCATTATTTTTTGACAGTTTTACGCGTAGTGAACATGTCTGTGAGTCAGTGTACTGAATTATTTTGTCATCATGTCTGTAGGCTGTACAGTGCATTATTTCGACAATTTATAATCAGTGAGCGTGTTTTCAGAGCGTTTTGCATGCATAATTTTGAGATTTTACGAGTTGTTTCCGTGTATTTACGTCAGCGTGCTGTATCATTTTGGTAATTTAAGAGTAGTTTGCAGGTCTGTAGGCTATGGAATCCATTATTTTGACAATTTACAATTAGTGAGCGTGTTTGCAGAGCGTTTTACATGCTTTAGCTTGACAACTTACGAGTTGTTTGCATGTCTGTACATCTGTGTACTGTATTATTTCGGTACTTTATAAGCAGTTTGCAGTTCTGTACACTATTATTGTGACCACAAGCACGTCATGGCGAGTGTTTTCTAACAGCTTAATAAATAAATAAACTATGTGAAATCTATTCCTAAATAAATTGATCCAGCTTCGTACTGAAAATGAATAACACTCTTTCCTCTCTCCAGCAGATGGACACAGACTGAGGCCTTTTCCCGCCATTTTTCCCCAGACCGCCATCTTGGATTACGTGGCAGTACTGTGTACTAGTTCATTTGGGCTCCAGACCTCATGGTGAACACACTGGATGGAGCTACTGCTTTTGACAACACAAACTGTTTAAATAAGCAGTGCATGAAACATTAAGACTTACGTCCATCCTGTCCTACAGCCCAGCACAGTTGAAGAAATTTCCCACCAATTCGAAGAAGGAGGTGGTGGTTAGGTGACCTAAATGAGTGGAGGTGTTCCAAGTGGCCTATTTTCTTGCAAAACTTCCCCATCATTTTCTGGGACAGGGGGTTAGATTAGTGCAGGTTGTCCAATTGTCTTTTCCTCCCATTTCCTGCCATGACGTCATTGCGACGTTGCCACATCTGTCACCACTATCTTGGACCCGCCATCGTAAATAAATTTGCCAATAATGCAGAGTGGGGTGGTGCTGGCCTTGTCGTACTACTCTCGACCTGTTCACATAGTCCTGTAGGCATCGTTTTTTGACCAGTCGCACAAGGCCCATCTTGCCTCATCATATCCCACAAATGCTCGTTTGGAGGGATGTCTGGAGATTATGCTGGCCGCGAAAGTAGCTTCATGTCATGCAGATCACGTTGAGTTTCAGGGGCAGTGTATGGGCGAGTATTATCGTGTTGGAAGAATGCATCGTCTACTTGTCAGAAGAACAGCAAAAGAGCGTGTCTAATAGCATTCTGCACCCACTGAGCGCTGGTGAGCCCCTCCTCCCCCTCCCCAAAAGTTGAAGGAGAGTTGTAATTACTTGTGTGCAGGCAGAATGTGCTTTCATCACTGAAGAGCATGGAATGGCATTCCAGGTGATCTTCCGACGGCAGCAGTCTGGCCATGCATGTAAATGCTGTGGCGTGATTGGAAGACAGGCTTGAGGTGTGTGTGACCATAGTCCCACTGCTAATAACCAGTTCATAACAGTTCGCACTGGCACGTCTGGGCTCAGAAACCCTCCTATCTGTAATGTGATAGATGTACGATTTGATACTGATGCCCTTACAAAACTACTATCCTGGCGGGCGTCTGTAAAGCGTGGGTGTCCAGAACCTCATGTATGGATGTGAGAGACGTCATGTGACCACCGCTACCAGCATCATAGCACAACAGACCCAGAACATCTAACTTGTGTGTCAGTTCTCCAAAAGGACCACCGTGCCATTCGGAAAGCCAAAGTGTGATCTCTTTCATACTGGTTCAGTTGGCTATAGGAAGTATGAATGCGTCTCCGTGGCATGGGGGCCTTCCTGCATCAAACGTCTGCATGACACTTAATCTTCTGGCTGTGACCATTACCTATTGAAGGGTTGACAAAGATGGCTGTCTGGCAGCTATGCCCCTAAGCTAGGTGTTGACGGACAATGCTCAAACCATTAACAGTACATCTACTATCCCCCAGTAGCACATACCATCACCAGATGAAAATTGCTGTTGTTCTTCCTGGTATAGTAATTTTTTCCAGTAGCGCATGTTAAAGCTGTTTTCAAGATGTTGGTGTTTCTACATTTAAAGAGTATTATGGTAAGTAAAATTCGACTCACTTTTGAAAACTGGTTCACATGCGGACGTCCAAGCCCTATACCGTCGGTTGTGCACCCCTTGTACCTTGAGACAGGTCTTCTTACCATGGAAAATGTGATATTTGCAAATGAGTTGAGTGTCTTTAATGTCTTCCGAAAACGGATATTTGCATTAGTTACCAATAGCTACTATTTCTAAACGTTTTTAATTTCTAACTAGTTTTTATTAATACTCCTCAGATTTCACTTGCTTGTTATATGTATGTAATAGACAATAATTTAGCGCACAGACTATTAAACATAGTTTTGACAACATTTTTCCGATTGCAGCACTTTCAAATATTTAATAGAATACTTCTTTCCTAGGTATAGGTCCATGTTATACACTGTACCAAAATCTTTCACTTTTGGAAAAACCTCATTTTTCCAGAGTAATCCTCGTAATTTCAGAAAATGACTACAGCACAGATAAATTTTATGCAATAATTTGAAAATGGAGCTAGAAAGTACATTGAACTTCTATTACGTGGGGAAAGTGCGACAAGTGTTCCAAGGGAACACTTTGCACTCCAGTCAAACAGCTGTCCAAAACGTTTGCATTCGTTCCCAAGACCAGTTGTATGTTTATACCTTTTCAGTTTGTAAATTCTTTTAGAGTTTCTCGGAGCTGTTAAAAACAGGAAGCTGTAGTGCCCTTGGCCGACCTGTGTGGCCGAGCGGTTGTAGGAGCTACAGTGTGGAACCGTGCGACCGCTACGGTCGCTGGTTCGAGTCCTGCCGCGGGCATGGGTATGTGCGATGTCGTTAGGTTGGTTAGGATTAATTAGTTCTCAGTTCTAGGGGACTGATGACCTCAGAAGCTAAGTGCCATAGTGCTCAGAGCCATTTGAATTTGTAGTGCTCTAGGATTTCACATCTAAGCATGAAGCACTCCATGCAACAGGAGCAGTGTGGCTCCACCATTTTCGATCAACATAAACATCATGCTGATGCACTGGTAGATTCTTACTTTTACTTTTATGAAATGTGTGACAGTTCACAGCACTCACAGAGTTACTTGAATTATTTGTGATAACGAACTAGTTTGAACGAGATTAAACCGATAAAATGTACATGAACTGAAAATGAGAGCATTTTCATCCCTATGAGGGTACCTTACAATAGGGGTGGAGTCAGAAATATGTGGCCTACAGTTCACCTGGTAGATCAGACGAAAAGTTGCATTAATCTTCAATCAACGGATGGAAGAGCTAAGCACTTAACGTCGACTGTTACGCAACGCTTTGGTAGGAAATGGTACTGATGTTGTACTCCCTTACGGATTAACACGTTGACTGGGTTTTGTGTCTTGTTGTTTCATCCAAAGTAGAGTGAAACAAGTATTTCTGTATTAGAAGTGCTTCTTCGAAACTGTAGCAGACAGTTCGGCCACATTTAAAATAAATAGTTCATGTCCTATAGGCTTAATAGAAATATTGTCCACAAGAAGTAAATAAAACTTTTCTTCAAATATGGTTCTACTGCAGTCACATGTCTTTTTAATGACAGCATTGCTCCAATGCTCATCCGATTAAATTACGTATGTGTGTGCAAGTGTCTGTGTAGAGAGATATAATGTTATTGCAAATCGGAGTTCTGGAGACAATTTGAAGAGCTCTAGTAGGACATCCACAATTGATAAATAGTTCTTGCTCTCCGACCAACATGACAAAATGAAAAATATGAAGCTTCAGAACAACTGGATTATGATGTACAGTCTCGCCACGACACAAAACAATCCGCTGAATTCATTGTAAGACTTTCCAGATGTTTAGGAAACACGTATTATTGCAATACTTGGGAGAATACAACACGACTAACGAACTAAAGCAACGAAGAAACATATTTCTTACTTAGAAGAACCAAAATGAAAGAAAAATTAAATAGAAAACAAAAAAACGCCACTTTCATGTGTCAGATATGTTACGGAAATTACTGTATAGTCCGGTGCTATTTAAAACCATTAGCGGACCGAAAGAAGCTTGGACCAGTCTGATGCCGAAACGATGTCAACAAAAAGAAACTTGAAACGCTAAACTCCACTTTAAAAGTCCGTTCTCGCAGAAAGTTCGTGCAACTTGCACTGCGACATAAACTTGCAAATGAGTGCCATTGAAATAAGCGCCTCCGGTGCAAAGTAATTGAAAGTACTGGAAACAAACAGACGCCGGAGGCGAACTTAATTTCTGTTTAGTCTTGCATAGTGGGCGAAATGAGTACCTAGGGTAGTTCATATGTATCTGCTGTTCATATTAGTACATTATAGATTGATGACTGAAAGTAAATAAATAAGGACGGAATTGTTATATATCCGCCCTTTCAAATATCTCTAGATCCTATAGTAAATACTTCGCAAATATCATATACGACAGTGTAGATAGATCAGCCATCCCAGTCCTCTCCAAGACACAGTCGGTAATGTAACAACCAGTCAACTCATACAAGATTTGGCAGATAAACGGGCTGACTTTGATATAGCGAAACATACCAAGGATTGTACTGTACGACATTTGCATTCACAACGAAATTCCTACGTCTTGTAGGTGGCCACCATTGTTACGTTGTCACTCAGAGAATATGCCATAAAAGTCATTCACGGCACATTGAGCCATCTCTATAGGAACATGTCTGATTTCTGCACTGGCGGTGTCTTCCAGTTCCGCAATTGCGTGTAGATGTGTAGCATACACCCTGTGTTTCAGGAACCCTAAAGGAAGTAATCACAGACCGGTAAGTCGAGAGATCTGGGACGCCACAAAATGTCCGCATCCCTTGAAATGATGTGGTTACCAAACACTCTACTCACTGCTGTCATTGAAATTTGAGTGCAGTGAGACAGAGCACCATCTTGCTGAAACCAATACTCATTTGCAGGAAAATAGTCTAGTTCAGGTGCGAGGAATGTGTCAAACATGGCAACATACCGCTGAGACGTGACTGTGTTTGCTAGTCCACGCTCATCTTCAAACAAGAAAGGGTCGATTACGCCCATTGAAGAAATAGGGCACCACACAGTGACTTTCTGGATGTGTAACAGGCGTTGATGTAGTTCGTGAGGATTATCCTCGCTTCAGTAACGGCGGTTTTGTTTGTCAACATAAAAAATGAGATGAAATGTGCCTCTTTTCTCATCAAGAGAATACTTATGAAGCCTTCACTATATCTAATTTTAATCATCGTTTCAATGAACGGAGCCATCCGCTTATCATCATCATTTTCTCCCACCCGTAACTGCTGCGGAGCCTGTATTCTTGTACCGTTGCCACTTTGAACAGTTCCGTAAAATTCTGTGCACACTAAGACTAGACATTCCCACTAAAGCTGCAATTTGTTTCACAGAACGCTTTGGACTGTTGGTTACAACATTTCGCACTTCCTCCATTTCTTCCTGTGAGCCCAAACTTCTGGGCTCTCCCGGTGAGTTCAGCTTAAACGCACATTCTATTGCTTCGAAGGTATTCACCCGTAATCTGGCTGCATGTGCCTATGCTACAGGATTATTCTGTCTACGGCTGAAACGGTGACGGCACCAACAACACGGTCACCGTTTTTGTAAACGACCTTCACAAAAACAGCATGTTCATGTCTGCTCCAGTGCTCATCTCAGCAGATGCCATACCTACCTGACACACATTACAGACTTTCAGTGCTGCCAGTGTTACAGAAACATATAACAGAACATTCACTGGTGCCAATTTTACCGTTGAAACAACCCAATTTTCCGCCCAACCTGCGTTAAAGATACCATGTTACAAGTTATTTTCTACTGTACAAGGCTGCCTACAAGAATTTTTATCAAGGAAATACATACATGTTCCAGAACAGCTCATGTTAATCTTAGGCAAAGATACCACATTGTATGCCCAAACTATGCGTGAGAAGATGAGTAATGTTGTGAATATATAGAAATGATCACTACAGCGTACCATTGTAGCTGTTTGTACGCGAAGGCACAATCCCTTGTTAATTATAAAGGAAATTGCAATTTCTTGTAGATAATTATTGATAAAGGCGATGCAGCGAGCGCGATTGAAGAAAATGTAAAGTAATAATTCCAACACTAAATAACTAATCAACTAATCAATAAATCCAACACTAATAACTAATCAACAACAAGTAGGTTATGCAGCACTGTCTTTTAGTTTGTTTTATTACATGAAGCTGTAGTATTATGTCTTGCAGTAATTGCATAGGAATAAAATGTTCTAGTGTTAAGGTTATAGTTTCAGTAAGACAACAGTTCCGACAATTGTGAGATCATCAAGCGTAAGGAACATTATTTGTTCATTTTCGGTTCTTATTTACGTCTGTTGGTGAGTGTGCCTCAGGTTATCAGTTTTCCAGCGAAACATCAAAAGGAAGTTCGCGTGGTTTCCATTTACGCGTTAACATAAAAATATAGTTACTACTTGTGCTTGCAGAATGCAATAGATCGACAACAGAAAACGCCACACTAATAGAAAAGTTTGGTAACGAATTTCCGAGGTACTCAATGATCCTAAATTTATGACGTTATTTCATGTACGTTCGATGGTAATAAATATATTCTTTAAGACTAACATATTAGTAACGCTTTGAAGCCCATATTTGGCACTGAACATCACCCACAGGTCTGCACCATTTTCTGCCAATATCTGAAATCAGGAATAGCATTAATAAATAATTCTTCTGCCGAATACAGTTGCTATCTCTTTACCTTACCTGCTTAAAATAATGCTGCTAACTTTTCGTAATCTGAGGCAAGAAAAATGAAAAGCTGGAAATATTATGCTGATTATTCCTACAATGGTCCTAAACTGTATCTTCCTGTGCATTAAATTCGGTAAGTGAGATATAATATTTAAAGTTCCTATTAAATCGAAGAACAAATTTCACCAAACGTAGTATAAAAATTTATTTTACTTTCCAGCATCCGTTCTAGCTTTTTTTTAATATAAAGCGACATATGACTATATTAAAGTACATTCGTCGGTAATTGAGCTATTTCGATTTATGTGGAAGCGATATAAGAAAGACGAGAAGTGGAAAAATGCATGTTATTTTAACTTAAGCACACTACTGTTTAAATATTTTAAAACTCGTGAAAATAAACTGAGGTAGTCCCATTTCAAGTGGTTGTAAGAGTGAACAACGACGATTGCAGTGGACTGGGCACTTCGCTCATCTGGGAGAAACGAGGGGAAGTGCTATTAAGTTAAACAACTAGCGCCTACAAATTATCCCACCTAGTACCACACTGCTTACTTCGGGAATCGTCAGTTTGAGACGATAGGTTTTGTTTCAAACGTTAAGAAAACAGGACAACAGCGTTCTGCTTGGACACAAGATAACAATTTTGTCGTCGTGACCGTAAGCCTCAGAAAATCTGTCCGCCGCCGAGCTCAAGAATGGAATTCATCACCAAGTTCACTGCATGGAATCCTTTCAAAAGATCAGAAAATTCATGCGTACAAGGTTCAACTTACACAAAAGTCTTCTGATCATGGAAAGAGACATCGATTTGTTCAGTGGCTCTTTCCTCGACATGCGGAGAACATGAACTTCACAAAAACAATAATTTTCTCCGATGAGTAGCACTTCCACATCAGTGGGCACGTCAATAAGCAGAACTGCAGAATCTGAGGTAACGAAAATCTGCGAGTAACTGCGCGATGCATTCACAACGCTCAACTGTGTGGTGTGGATTCTGGGTAGGAGGAGTGAATGACACGTACTTTTTTGAAAATGGTGACTGAGCTGCCGTAACTGTGAATGGAAACAGTTACCGAAACATGCTCTGTGACTGGTTTCCTTCTTGTTAATGAAAAGGACATTTTTGGGTTTCAATAAGATGGTGCGACATGTCACATATCCCATGAAACGTTTGCTAGGCTGAATGAATAGCTTCCTAAAAAAATTATTTCTTTGCGTGGCAATCAAGAATGGCCTGGAGATCATGGGTCTTATGCCTTGTGAAATCAAACGTTTACGTGAACAAACCACAAACAACACACCAATTGAAGGATGAAATTAAAAGGATTATTAAAGGCATCCCACCAGATATTTTTAACGCGTCATCCATAATTTCAATGGCGCATTGCTCGTTGACGCGCATCCTTGTGTGGTCGTGTAGAGGACATGATAAATGGGAAAAGTTGATTAATGTATTTGCAAAAAAATACATTTTCAATAAAATTTTTATGTTCTGTTGTTGTTGTGGTCTTAAGTCCAGAGACTAGTTTGGTACAGCTCTCCATGCTACTCTATCCTGTGCAACCTTCTTCACCTCCCAGTACCTACTGTAACCTACATCCTTTCGAATCTGCTTAGTGTATTCATCTCTTGGTCTTCCTCTACGATTTTTACCCTCCACGCTGCCCTCCAGTACTACCTTGGTGATCCCTTGATGCCTCAAAACATGTTCTACCAACCGATCCCTTCTTCTAGTCAAGTTGTGCCACAAATTTCTCTTCTCTCTAATTCAATTCAATACCTCCTCGTTAGTCATGTTCTATGACATTTTAATATTCGTCCCTACTTCCCGAAGACCTTTTAGAAGGAAGATTAGCTTTCAGCACTTCGTCGATGACCGAGCGAGGTGGCGCAGTGGTTAGCACACTGGACTCACATTCGGGCTCAAATGGTTCAAATGGCTCTGAACACTTAGAAATACTTAAACCTAACTAATCTAAGGACATCACACACATCCATACCCGAGGCAGGATTCGAACCTGCGACAGTAGCGGTCGCGTGGTTCCAGACTGAAGCGCCGAGAACCGCTCGGCCACTTCGGTCGGCCACATTCGGGAGGACGACGGTTCAATCCCGCGTCCGGCCATCCTGATTTAGGTTTTCCGTGATTTCCCTAAATCGCTCCAGGCAAATGCCGGAATGGTTCTTCTAAAAGGGCACGGCCGACTTCCTTCCCCGTCCTTCCCTAATCCTATGAGACCGATTACCTCGATGTTTGGTCTCTTCCGCCAAACAACCAACCAACCAACCAACTTCGTCGATGAGCAAGATCGTACATAATGCTTCAAGGTCTGACAAGGGAAGTTTCTGGTTGGAAATCGGCTCAGTTTTAATCAAAGCCAGCACCCTTGTGTTTGTCAACTTACAGAAATGACGGAAGATCTAAACCTAATATCTGGACGTGGGTGACAATGCCTCCACCCCCCACCCCCACCCCACCCTTAGTGTCAATCCCGTGTGCTATCACTGCGTCACGTCGTTTGGTTGAGTCGCGGCTTGGGAAAGCCTATAGGAGCATACATAGGTCGTCTCTGATGCCACGTAGGGCTCTTACATATTCTCATTGCTGCATCTTGGAAGTTCACATTATAATGAAATAGTGCTATAGAAAATCAATCATAATCATGCGTGTGTAACAAAGCAGTGGTTGGTTATTATTAAAGTGGTGCTGTTGGCAGAGGTCCAGTGTGGTCGTAACTGCGTATGGCAGCGTAACGTTGTAGATATTTCAATACGCTAATGTGGAACCGATTTACCCTGGAAAAAAGTCAGTTGCAATTTTGACCACCAGGTGCATCTGGCGCTTTGAATGCAAGAAATGATTTAAGAAATGTTTTCGTGTGGAATGTGCTATAAACGGGAAGTGGGCAGAAAGGATCAAATAAATGTGAAAGTCATAATGTTTATATTATTAACAACCGCCGCTTACAGAGTTTGTTCGATATGAGAACCGAGGTCATCGACGATATACTTTAGAGCCACTTGATAGCCAAAAGTGGAACTCTCTTTTCCAGCATAGATCGGTTCAGCTCTAACGGATTAGCATTTCTATGAAGTTCTTCTGCCATACGATGATTACAGCCTACACTGGACCTCTGCTAGCATTTTCATTATAGCCACCCGATACCTGCGAGATGGAATAAAGCTCAGTCTAGTATATTTTTGGTGTGATCTTCTTGTTTTTAGTGCACAAATACATGCATCGACATATATTTTCTTCATTTCAGAATAACTTTGAAACCATAACGAACGGCCTGAATTAGAAACTTCCTGGCTGATTGAAGCTCTGTGCAGACCATCTATAGTGGCATTCGTGATCAGTGCCTGGAAGAGTACTGTATATTTTCCACTTTCAAGCTACTGACACCATCAGCTGATACAACTAAACGGTGGAGAAGTTCTTTCTTGGAACAACAAAGAAAATACAGTTAAAATGCAGAATGCGGAATGCAGACTGCTTTGAGGTCACATGTGAGGATACTATCGGAAAAGGAGTATCGTTTTGTACAATTTCGACTATACTTTATTGCCTGTCTTCATTTTTGCGGGTAAGATGAGGAGCGGTAACAGTTAACATGTAAGTAATAATTATTATTCTGACGCATTCATAATTACTCTTTTTGAAATAACTGTAAGTTTTCCCTACTTTTATTTAACAGAATCAGTTTAAATGTAGAAATGTACAAAGATGGGATTGTGTATAATACCTTAATCCATGGGATAAATAGGCAAAATGGTTTAGGAAATTTTGCGCTTGACAAAGTAATTTCATATTCGGCTTAAATCTACATGAATTTTCTAAACTGTTGCTTAAATATTCTTCAGATGTCTCTTAGGAAATAGCAGTTCTGAATCCTATTTAAAAAGTAACATGATATGTGTAATCACTTTAATTTTCACATTTCAACACATTTTAGAATGCTCGTTTCATGGATAAGCAATCATGAAGAAGATATTTCTTCAGAAGATGCAACTTGATTCCAAACAGCAACCAACACACCCGTATCATACATTTTCCCTTCACTTGCTTCTACACAGAAGCAATATAACATATTAGGTTCTTTTGCATACTTAGGTAGTGATTTCAAAACGCCAATGAACTTTTTATCGTAATAGTAGTCAGTCTAACCACTAGAAATAGTGGAAGTAATCGACACCTCCGATTGCTGTTTCCTCCGCACTTCCAGTATTCTTCTTCTTCATTTCTGTCTGCTCAGTAAAGTAGCCACGACACCATTCTCGTTATTGTTCTTCTACTCTGTCTGTTACTTCTTTTCATTCCTTACTTTATTTTTCCGTTCAGGTCTTTCCAGCATCTTTTTCACGGGGGTGCTTACGTGTTCTCTTTCAGGGCACTGGTACCTAAGTCTGCAGTTGGATACTAATGGCGATTACATTATTTATGATAAACTGTTATGGATAGAAATGAATTTCAGGCAATGATACAATGAATTACAGGTTTTAATAACACAGTCACATGATTGTAACCTTACCTAATTATTACTTGTCTGTTAAAAATAACAAGAACCCAGCCTGTTGGCATGTTTTACACATATGCATTTCAGATATCCCAAGCCACCTGTCTTCGTGTTCCTGTTTTTTGTTTCCGTGAATGATAAGCTGGCAGAAGCAGTTGAACGTCATCATGATTATCGCGAGTTTTAAGTACTTAAGACGTTTGAATAATCACTGCGTACAACTAGCCAAATGACCCCCAACACAATTTGACTAACTAAAAGGTGGACAAATCATTCGTTTATAGAAGGAAAAAAACAACAGCAACAAAAAGCGAATTAGGTGCGAACATTGGCCGTGAAAGACCGCAAGCCTCAGCGATCTAATTCAAGACGGCAGACATTTTTATTCTGCAAGAAACGATCAAAATTGCACACAATCCGCTGCTGCGCACTGTAGGATTCCTTCCGAAATCGTGTGTTATTTCGTACTATGATTTTCACTGTATTAACAAAACGTAATTTTTAATTCTGTTGGTATTGAGTGGCACTCTACAGAAGACAACTACATAAATTTCGAAACCATTGCTTTTGAAATTTTTGGCAGCAGAGAGTTAAAAAGGAATCACCGGAAGAAATTGGGCCATCTCCTGTGAGAAGTACGCGAGGCACAAGATTGTTGCAAAGTTAGTCACTCCCGACTGGAGATATCTTGTGAATAAAACATACAGCAAAGTTAGGGAACGTATAATACGCAACCGCATCACGACCACTGCAAGGCAACTAAAGCGCGAGCGATCTCATTTACAACTTTTGATGAAACGTACCGCAACCAGAAACGTGTCCTAAAGGAGAAGTGGAATGAACACGTTTATAGCCAGTTGAAAAGAGACTAGTTAAACTCGATGGGCATAAAGAAACTATCGGTAAAGTCTTAGTTGATGTGCACTGTGGTGTCACCGCCAGACACCACACTTGCTAGGTGGTAGCTTAAATCGGCCGCGGTCCATTTAGTACATGTCGGACCCGCGTGTTGCCACTGTGTGATCGCAGACCGAGCGCCACCACAAGGCAGGTCTCGAGATACGGACGAGCACTCGCCCCAGTTGTACGGACGACATTGCTAGCGACAATACGGACGAAGCCTTCCTCTCATTTGCCGAGAGACAGTTAGAATAGCCTTCTGCTAAGTCCATGGCTACGACCTAGCAAGGCGCCATTAGCCTTACCTAGTTTGAGAGGTATCGTATAAATGTCTCAAGAAGAACGTTGTAAACCAACAAAGAATAAAGTTAAGTATATTCCAAAGCTACGTATTTTCTTTATAGCAGTCATAACGTATCCTGTTCCAGACTTGACGCCAGTCGGCGTGTGTGTACGCGTGCCTTTCTTTCGGCTCCCTTCTCAGTGTGGCGTAGCTAGCTTGTTACGCCACAACAGATTGACGATGAGGATTCAAAGAGGATTACAGGAACGTGTTCTTTCTACTTGCTTTGCTCTGATTTATTTGTGTCATGGCGTCGCCACAATCTCCAGATGTACTGTCCGAATTTTATCGCTTGCAGAATCAGCAGACGCAGGCGTTATTGGATGCCCTTGGACAGCTCGTCCAGGGTCAATGTGCACTGCAACACGATGCGGCAGCCGCCGCTTCACCTCTACCGCAGCCACAACATGCAGTTGCACCGCCGTTTCGCAGTTTTAATGCGGCGCACGAATCTTGGACTGAATGGTCCCGACAGTTCGGATTTCATCTAGCCGCCTACAGAATTCAAGGTAATGAGCGGCAGCCGTTTTTGCTTTCTTATGTCGGTGTGTCCACCTACCGTGTGATAGTGAAATTGTTTCCCCGACGCGACGTAGCAACTCTGTCCTACGAAGAAATTTTGTCTGCTTTAGATGCCTATTTCAAGGAAACAGTCAATGTCGTTGCAAAACGGTATACGTTTTTTCGTACAAAACGTACGGCCGGTCAAACTAATAGGGAGTGGGTTGCAATTTTGCAAGGACTTACTAGGGAGTGTGCCTTTGACTGTGACTGTGGCCTTTCTTATTCCGATACAATGGTGCGTGATGCAATATCACAGAACGATTCTGATCGCATACGGGAGCAAATTTTGAAACTAGTTAATCCCTCCCTTCAACAAGTGATAGACATATTGGATAGACAAGACACACTTGACTGTGCTCAGGAATCTTTTGAAACTTCGCCAGCCGTGTGTAACATTAACCGGCCCGCCGGACGCGCTGCGCGTCCCGGTCACCTGCCCTCGCGCTCTTCGACGCAGCTGCCGCCGCGCTCTAAACCAGGTGTGCTGCGCCAGCCCACAAATGCAGTAAAATCATGCCCGCAGTGTGCTACTAGACATTCGCGTGAACATTGCCCGTCACGCCAAGCTATTTGCTTTTTCTGCAATAGGAAAGGACATGTTCAAAGTGTTTGCCAGAAAAAGCTCAGATCAGACACTCATAATCATTACAGGCCCTTTGCTTCGCGCCGGAATCGAACCAAGGACACTCAGGCTCGTGGACCTTCGCCCATGGACATTCATGTCGTTAATTCCACTTTGTCCAGTGCCACTTTCTCTAACAGTGACTGTGTTCGTCCCACAAGAACTGTGCGTCGACGTCGCCGGAAATCACGTCAATTAGCAAGTGATTCTGTACCTGTATCAGTTCAAATTGCACAAAACAGTCGCTCTTGTCCTCAGCGGGACAATAAACTTTTTGTAGATTTGACCTTTAATGGCAAGGTCATACCATTCCAGCTCGATACCGGAGCTGCAGTTTCTTTGCTCAATCATGACACGTACAAACAACTGGGCAAACCTCCGTTGCGTGCCGCAAATGTTATTCAGGACAGCAAATTCCAGTGTTAGGACAGTGCACTCTTCTTGCAACATACAAGGGACAAACAAAACTTGTGTCATTTTACGTTCTTCGTTCTTCTACTGCAGTGAACTTGTTTGGTTTAGATTTATTTCAGTTGTTTAACATGTCTATTGTAAATCAGGTCCTATCAGTGAATCAGACTGTGCCTTCAGACAGTGTTTCTCGTCTGTGTGAAAAATTTGCAGACATTTTTGCACCAGGCTTAGGTTGCGCTAAAAACTATGAAGCACATTTGGAACTGAAAGTCAACGCGGAACCGACATTTTTCAGAGCGCGCAATGTTCCCCAGGCATTGTGTGATGAGGTCGCAAGAACATTGAACGACTTAGATTCACAAGGTGTGAGTGAATGTGCGCAATGCCTCTTCCCTTTCAGCTCCGCTTCATCGCGTACGCCGTACAGGTGTTCCGTTCGTCTGGACGACGGAATGCGAACGCGCCTTTCGCCAGTTGAAATCGGCGTTGCTTTCTCATACTTGCCTTACGCCTTTCGATCCCCAGAAACCCCTTTTGTTGATGGTAGAAGCATCGGATTTCGGGATCGGTGCTGTGCTTGCGCACACAGTTGGCTCGCATGACCGCCCTATTGCCTTTGCGTCAAAATAGCTCTCGTCTGCGCAAAGAAATTATTCACAGATAGAGCAAGAAGCTTTGGCTCTCGTCTTCGGTGTTACTAAGTTCCATGATTTCCTGTATGGTCGTCACTTTACCATCATCACAGACCACAAACCCTTAACATCGCTTTTTCATCCGAACAAGCCTGTACCTCCGCGTACAGCGCAGAAATTCATTCGCTGGTCTATTTTCCTCTCGCAGTACCGCTACGATATCTTGTATCGGTCCACTGCTAAGCACGGAAACGCCGATGCGTTGTCCCGTTTGCCTGTTGCTGAGGATAAAGCATTCGATTCTTCCGAACTTGCTTGCATGTTCATTGATTCGGAAACCGATGAAGTGGTCGAATCGTTTCCGATTTAATTTCGTCGTGTAGCTACAGCCACAGCTGTTGACCCGGTCCTTGCTACCGTTTTGCGTTTTGTTGCTACGCAATGGCCTTTGTCAAAGTATCGGATCGAGGATCCGTTGGTTCGCCGATTTTTTGCTCACAGGGAGAGACTTTTTGTTCGACGTGGCGTTTTGTTGTTGCGTTCTGATAATGATCAGTCCCGAGTCGTGGTCCCACGTTCGTTACAGTCCTCTGTTTTACGGCTTCTTCACCAAGGACATTGGGGTATAGTGCGAACGAAACAACTTGCTCGTCAGCACTGTACTTGGTTCGGAATCGATGCTGCGATTACGAATATGTGTTCATCTTGCATGGCGTGTGCCGAACAACAATCCGCACCGCCGCGGAAAGTCTTTGCATGGCTAAAAGCCACTTCCCCTTGGCAACGATTGCACATTGATTTTGCTGGTCCGTTCTGGAATGCTCGATGGTTGGTTCTGGTAGATGCCTTCAGTAATTTTCCATTTGTTGTCCGGATGTCTTCCACGACGTCCTCCGCCACTATCCAAGCGTTGTCTGCTATCTTTTGCATTGAAGGTCTTCCGCAGACTATTGTTTCCGACAATGGCCCACAATTCATGTCCGCAGAATTTCAGTCATTCTGCCAGGCCAATGGTATTTAACATCTGACATCCGCGCCGTTTTCGTCTCAGTCAAACGGTGCCGCTGAACGATTGGTCCGGACTTTCAAGTCACAGATGTTGAAGTTGAAAGAGTCGCATTCTCGGGAGGACGCGTTGTTGCTCTTTTTGTCTTCGTATCGCTCTCAGCCCCGAGATGGTCGCTCGCCGGCTGAGTTGCTCCACGGTCGTCCTCATCGAACCTTGATGTCTTTGCTGCATCCGCCGCATCAGGTTCCTGTGCAGCGGCAGACTCTTGCTTTTGCTCCAGGCGACGTTGTGTTTTATCGCAACTATCGAGGTTCACGGCGTTGGCTCGCAGGGCGCATTCTTCGCTGCCTCGACCGCGCGATGTATTTGGTTTTGGGGGCCTCTGGCGAGGTGCGTCGGCATCTCAATCAGCTGCGCCTCTGTCGTCGCACGGGTTCTGCCGCTCCACGTCTGCTTTGAGCGACGGTGCCGTCCGGTTAGCGCCCTGGGGACCCATCTACTGGCTCGCCTCATCCCCAGGTGTTACCGACGCTGACTTCCATTTTGCCCCATGGCGACGCGCCGCCGCAGCCGCCGCCACCGCCGGCGCCGCCTGTTCTCCCGCCGGCGCCGCCCGCATTCGACGCTTCGCTGCAGCCGCCAAGCGCCTCCCTGGGTCACGCGCCGCCGATAGCTTCCCGTGACCAGCTGTCCTCCGCCAGGTAACTCTTGCCCGCTCCGGACCACATGACGTCATCGCGCGTCGGGTACCCCGACGCGATGGAGGTCGACCCTTCGGCCCCTCCTGTCTCTTTACGGGCGCATACATCGCATGTTGACGTGCACCCTGGACTAGGTTTTCAGGCGTTACCTAGCTCCCCTCGGACCGAATGGCCAGGTGCGGGTGGCACAGCCTCACCTGTTGTTAGGCTCCCCACCTCATCGCATACGTCAACATGGGGTCCTCCCCACGGCGGGCGGAAGCCTTCTCACACGACCGTTCGCCGATTTGCGGGGGAGGAATGTGGTGTCACCGCCAGACACCACACATGCTAGGTGGTAGCTTAAATCGGCCGCGGTCCATTTAGTACATGTCGGACCCGCGTGTCGCCACTGTGTGATCGCAGACCGAGCGCCACCACAAGGCAGGTCTCGAGATACGGACTAGCACTCGCCCCAGTTGTACGGACGACATTGCTCGCGACAATACGGACGAAGCCTTCCTCTCAATTGCCGAGAGACAGTTAGAATAGCCTTCTGCTAAGTTCATGGCTACGACCTAGCAAGGCGCCATTAGCCTCACCTAGTTTGAGAGTTATCGTATAAATGTCTCAAGAAGAACGTTGTAAACCAACAAAGAATAAAGTTAAGTATATTCCAAAGCTACGTATTTTCTTTATAGCAGTCATAACGTATCCTGTTCCAGACTTGACGCCAGTCGGCGTGTGTGTACGCGTGCCTTTCTTTCGGCTTCCTTCTCAGTGTGGCGTAGCTAGCTTGTTACGCCACAACATGCACCACGGCGTTTCGGGTGAGACGAAACACGTGTTTCCTTTATTAGACAAACGATACTTCATAGAAATGATACGGTAAGAGTTTTCAGGTCGAAGCGATGTCACTTCTAACGATTTTCTGTTTTTATGTTTGACAGATGTGATTTATACCCGGTATAACACTAACGTGCAGTAAATCAAACTAATGTTACCCTCTGAGAGGGTGCAGAACTAGCACTCCTGCAAGGTTCGCAGGAGAGCTTCCGTAAAGTTTGGAAGGCGGGAGACGAGGTACTGGCAGAAGTGAAGCTGTGAGGACTGGGCGTGAGTCATGCTTCGGTAGCTCAGATGGTGCCCTCGGCAGTGACACAGTGCGGATAGAGTTGCCTGCCGGCGCGCTGTGGTGCGCGCTCATGTTTGTTTACGCCGGAGCAGCTTCGCGTGTGCGGTGTTGTGAGTCTAGAACGAGATGGCACACTCGTACGGAAAAACGACTTTGAAGTTCAGTTTTGCGAACGACTATACACGACCAAAGGCACACGAGATTGAACGTTTCTTAAGAGAAGAGGTAAAAGTCGATCCACAGGAAATCGTGGAAATCAATTTATCGATCGATTCAAGCGCCGTCTATGTCAAGCTTGTTGACGAGGCTGCTTGCGAAAGACTTCTACAACGATCACCGAACGGGTATCGTTTCTGTCATGCCGACGGGAATTTTGGTGCGGTTACAGTCGATCACTCGGGAATGGGGATCCGCACTATACGAGTCTTCGGACTTCCGTTTGAGGTCCCGTCTGAACTTGTTACCGACGCCTTTCGACCATACGGTACAGTTCTATCCCATGTGGCCGAAAAATGGACGAGTATTACCACGTACCCCGTTTTAAATGGGGTTAGACAAATACGGATAGAACTGCGAAAGCACGTCCCCTCTTATTTGTACATAGGAGGTTGTCGAGCGATTATAATCTATGATTGGCAACCTCGCACATGCTCGGGTTGCGGGAAAGAAGGTCACGTCCGCTCGGAATGCCTCCAGCGACGTTTAGTGCAAACTCCACGGGATGACGTTCAGGCGCCACAACAGATGACTGTCTTACCGCTGACCTTTGTGGAAGCCCTGAGAGGCGATGTGAGGAAGATTTCCGATGGGCACCAGCAGCTGCCCCCTATAGAGAACATGGACACCAGCGGACTGGAACTCCGACCACCGGTTCCACCACAGCAGAAACGACACCACGCACGAGATGCAGCTGACGGCCGCTCCAGGCTCATCCGTGGTGGCTGCCAGTGCTTCCACCGAGAGCGTGATAGGCGAGGACCAAGACGGAGGATACGCAACCCAAGCAGCCGATGCGGAAGCAAGGCAACGGAATCAGCGTTCACCGAAGAGAAGAAAGAAGCGTTGACTGACTTCTGCTGACGATAGCCATAGTCCCGAGGGGACAGTGGACGACAACGACAGTATCGACCTGAGACCAGTCGATTCAACAGATACCGAGATGACGATGCAGGAATTACACAGCGGCGATAACCTGAACTCTCCTTCTGGTGACCGGAAGGCAGAAGTGGAGATGACAATTGTCCAACATCAGAGCGGTGACAACATTGCCTCCCATCCTTCGACCAGTTCCGGAAATACGCTGGGGGACTGGGCGCAAGAAATGGACCACCAGGAACAGAATGAAAATACGACCGCGACGATTGAGGATAGTCCTGGCCAGAGGCCGGGAGGGGTCGAGAAATGTTGAACAACTTACTGTGGTGAGGAGCGACGGGGGTGCAGATAGACGCTTAATGACACCGCCCTACAACTGATGAACACACGCCAGGCGTACCGCATTGCAACGATAAACATTAATGGCATTCGGACACCTCTTAAAATTCAAATGCTGAAAGATTTGTTACGCTCTGCGGACGTGGATATTGTACTCCTACAAGAAGTGCGTTTCGCATCGCCGCCAGAGTTCTACGGCTACGAGGCACATTATTCAGTGCACGATGAAAGTGGATGCGGTGTGGCGATTCTCACCAGGGAAGGAATAGGACTGGAGGACGTCATGTCTCTCCCTTCGGCACGTGGCATAGCGATGACTGTCAACGGCGTTCGTTTCATCAATTTATACGCGCCATCTGGCTCCACAAAACGAAGAGAACGGGCGACCTTTTACACCGAAGAGATAGCACCGTTGGGCGCTGGACGCTATGATAACTAACGTATATAGTGGGCGGTGACTTTAATTGTGTCGACGACAAAAAAGACCAAGTACCTCATCATGTGCCATGCATGGAACTGCGTGTGTTGATTACCGAAATGGCGCTTCTGAATACCTGGGAACTGCAGCATGACGACAGACCGGGTTATACTTTTGTAACGGGACACTCGGCGAGTAGACTTGATGGAGTGTATGTGACACGAGCTCTACGGACGGCGATACTGGATGCCAAAATCTGGCCAGCGGCTTTTACGGATCATATGGCGTACGTCTGCCCGATTTCACTAACGCGTCAGAAGATATGGCGGAGTAAGGGTCACAGGAAAATGAATTGTGTACTTGTACGTAACACTGAATGTCGCCGGTCGATAGAGGCGGCCTGGGAGACCTGCGTTCGCCGCCAACGAGCATACACCTCGGTTCTCCAGTGGTGGGTCAAATGCGCAAAACCAACGTTACGGAGAACGTTGATACGATACGGGCAGGACAAATCGCAGTGGAACCGCACGACTGCTGATTTTTATTTTACAGCCCTGAGGGAGCTGATGACCCAACAACCATCGCCGGAAAGGCACACGGCCATGCGCAGGATAAAAGCCAAGTTATTACAGATGACGAGACTAAAAATGGAAGGTATAATGGTCCGGGCGAGATTGGCGGAGACAGTTGCTGCCGAAACCCCCTCCATACACCACGTAGTACGTGAACGCCAACGATGACGCAGGACATTGATCAGGGAACTAATCTCTGAAACTGGCCAGCAAGTTGCGAACCAGTGTGATATTGCGCATGTGTTTACTGACTATTTCTGCCAGTTATATGGACCTGTACAAGTGAACCACGGAAATGCCGCCAGATGGAGGACCACCACTGGATGCAGAGACTTTCATCACAGCTGTAACAGAGGACGAGCTGACAGACGCAATTGCCAGGGGGGCTCCGAACAAGTCCCCAGGACAGGACGGCTTCCCAACTGAATTTTACCGCGCCTTTGCATACCTCATGGGACGGACCTGGATTCAGATGTACCGCAGACTGAGATACCTGCCGAATTCACGGAGGGTATCATCATCCCAATACCCAAACCACGCGGTGGCAGAAGGCCAGGAGATTATAGACCACTCACTCTCTTGAACTGCGACTATAAGATTTTCGCGCGCATCCTTGGGGATCGCCTATGGTCTTCAATTTCTGATAGACTCCTCATAGATCAAACTTGCCTCGGCGGTAAGAGTAACGTACATACGGCGCTCGGTGACTACCGAGATATCATCGCATTAGCAGCGGCATGCCGCGTGCGTGGGGCACTCGTCGCTATTGACTTCGATCATGCGTTCAACAGAGTGGAACATACCTTTTTGCATGCGGTGATGGGCAGATTGGGAATCCCACAGGCCTACATTCTAGTGATCATGCGACTGTTACGCGGCGTGCGATCAAAGGTCTCGGTGAAATGGCGGGGCACTGACTACATTGTTATTTCAAGGTCAGTTCGTCAAGGTTGCCCCCTTTCGATATTTTTGTATGCAATGGCTTTGGAACCCTGTCTATATGGTCTCCGAAGACGGTTGGAGGGTGTGCCGTTGCCATAACTGACCTTTCATTGCCGCGCTTATGCTGACGATGTGATGCTGGTGGCACGGACAGGCGAAGAAGTACGTACGGCATTGGCATGGATACAGTGATAGGGGATGGCGGCAGGAAGCGTGCTTAATCTACAGAAATGACGCTGCATGAATGTAGGTCGAGGGTCACAACCGGGGGAGGAAGGCCCGCTCATGTTAGTTAAGATCATAAAATGTCTAGGTATTACGTTCCACACGGATGTGCAGCGGACAGCAGCGGATAACTACCGACGCATATTGAAGCTGATGCGGACAATGGTGCTGTTACAGGAATTAAGAGCGTTGGATATGACTCAGAGGGTGACCTATGTTAACGTATACCTAGCACCGAGACTCACTCACGTAGCGCATGTCCTGCCTTTAACACGCACAATGGCATCACGGATACAAGCAACTTTCGGAACCTACGTGAGTGTGGGACACCTGTTTAAGATCCAATACACAACACTTACGCTACGAACTGGAGATGGTGGACTTGGTCTAGTGAACGTATATGAAAAGGCACGAGCGTTATTCATCAGTACGATTTTCCGACAGTGGCGCGGTCAATTTCGCAATATCTCGGGTGCATTGGCCGATGTACTAGCGCCCACTTCAATGCTGCCCCCAGTCAATGTGGGCCATATTTCACCGAAGCTGTCACATTTCCAGTCTTTTTTTTTTTTTTTTTTGGAGCTTAGCTATGTCAGAGATTCCTTCCCAACAACACGACTACCAACGACGCGAGATGTATACCAATTCTTACTGCGCCGGTGTCCCAGGATTACCCTGGAAAAGAAGTACCCAGACAAGAACTGGCGACAGATACGACGCGTTGTACGGAACGTTTACCTCCCAACGTCGGTACGCTCAACATGGTATGTGGTGGTAAATAGGAAGTTCGCAACGAATCAACGGCGGCACGCGATTCATTTGGCAGACACTCCACTATGTTTAGGCTGCGCAACAGTGGACACTGATGAACATCGTTTAGCATTAGTGGGACGGCTCCGGTGTGGCACTTGGCACAACTGATATTGGCGTTCCTATTACGCTCCGCTCCTCACACAATTTCATCAGACACACTTTTTTCCCCAAAGATTCTTATTTTCCGGTCCTAAAAACCAATGCAGTGACATGGGTACGGGGAATGGTGGTGGGCAACGTGTATAACGAATCGGAAAAGGACAAAATTGATTTTTGGCATTTTCTCCTGGATGGACACACGAAGCTGCAACATCATAAGAAATTTGGGCAAGACTTCGCTAATTACTTGCGACTTACATTTACCGACCCGCCGGCCAGATGGGGTGTGACGGGTGAGAGATGAGATAGACGAAGAAGCCGAAATAGACATCGATCACACTTACGGACCCTTAGTTAATTTCGAGAAGTCGAGTCTCGGTCCGGCACACAGTTTTAATCTGCCAGGAAGTTTCAGTATTTACACAATTTTGCACTGTAATCCTACAGAACTACATTATATAATAAACTGAGGATACTTTAGCAAAAGCCCATCCAACTTCACTTTTGTGGTTTTAGCTTTAACCTTAACTACTCCTTTTGCATTAGACAAAAACATCATTTTCGAACACATGAATGCAAGAAATTTTCATTTAAAACAGGGTACTCGGTTTTAGTAGCACTTAGGTGAGGACCCTGGGTAGGCTCGTGATCAGGATTGAAAATATGATACCGGACACAAATTTATGTTTCGTATGGTTATTACTGAAACAACACACAAATTAACTGGTCCATGCCCATATACATTACATAACTGAATGTAGGAAGATTGTGAAGCAGTGGCGAAGATTGGTGGCAGGCGACATGGCGGCTAACCGTTCTCACGGCTCTTGACGTACGAATTCTCTATAATATCTCTTCTTGGCGTCGGATTTTCAACATATTAGAGCCATACTGTGAACACCAAATAACAGCCAGATCCACATCCGAGACAAATCCTTCATAATGCTGATTCCAATTGCCTCTCTTGGCACCGTCGAAGTATACTGTGGTAAGGCTAGTCACATACTACGTGTTGTTCACACAAAGGAGCCGCTAAGTAAGACCGCCAAACCCACCTTTTATATCGCTCCACTCCACTTCCGTTGCAGCAGGACTTCCCTCCAGCTTTTACATGTTACAAATACAATTGCCCTAAGCATGAACCAGATTTTAACAAACATTTTCCTTTTGTGAACGTATTCATATTATAATAATTTACCATTTCAACATCTTCTTCCGCTTTTTTCATACATGCATTACCAAAATCTAATTTTCCTGCCCTAGATCAAGGAGTTCATAAACTGCAGATAGACAGTTACATAAAATAAACCTACTACTAATCAATATAAGTGTTACCCCAGGAGAGGGAATGTCTTCTGTGGTCAATGGAAGTCGTGTTTACCGAAAGGAAGGAAGCAAAATGTCACCCTCTGCAGCACGAGGTTCATGAGAAAGACAGACCGTGGTGCGTATGTCACAGCACATGACACTGTACGTGTTAACGAGTGCCAGCAACAGATTCAGGCCTCGAGCGAATAATTTCAGATTAATTTAATAATTCTTGAGTCCTTGTTTAAATGCATCTAAGCTCTCGATAGCACCCGACAAATGTAAGACCATTAGTGGATACCTTTTCAAATACATAATGATTTACTCCGGGCCCTGCGCGGTGTCGAGCTTTCGCGAAGTGTGGCGGACAAGCCGACTAGTATGACGTCACTAGTTTGCTGCAGGGACCGTATATGTCGTTGACCCCACTACAGCGGCGCTCGCAATTGTATTCTCCTAGAAGCGCGGTGTCGGTCATCGGTAGAACACTGAATGCCAAGGAAGAATAAAACTTCGTCACAACGTCAGCTCATCTCGTACAAGGTAGGGAACAGAAGACAGTAAATAAATTTGTCAAATACAGGGTTGGGTGAAATATACAAAATTCATGAGGATTAGATTAATTACTGACGTATTTCATTCATGTTGTTCCAGGTTTAATACTGATAAAATGTGGCTATCCATTTTGTTACTGTGGCAGCCACATAAATTAACTCTCTATGCAGCAACATTTGTTATATAAACAAACACAGGAAGTTCCAATATGAATACAAATATAAACCAGAGTCTATAATTGGAAATGTTATTCCCAGTCATTACTGTCTTCCAGATGTCACTGTAAGGGCAGCAAAAGGCTAATTAAATTTAATTAGTAATATTTTTCTCAGTCATCTATTGGCTACACACATTTGGCAGCAACCCTCTTCGTGCTGTGTGATCTGATGGGTGTGCGTTGGCGCTAATATTATCTTGGCTCATGAAAGCAAAAAGTATACTTATTAATAGCACCAGCAAGGATTTTAGGGATGATAACATTTTTTGTGACTAATGTTCCCCTTCGCTTGCTTGCAGTGCACAAAAGAATCAGTAATTCCTCTGGAATACTAAATGATGTTAAAAATCTTACATCGACACGGCAGATACTCTAGTATACCTCTGGTGTTATGTTAAGAGACATATTAGCTTACAACTAGCCAAGAAACAATGTAACTACTTGTGAGTAACCAATAGATACAAGCACTGCACAAATTCTGCAGAATTTTCCCAGTCTGAAGTTATCATCGTCGTGTATGAAGTCTATACACTATAAAAATTGCTCTGTTTCACCGTTAGTAGGTTCAGGATTCACAGAAAACTACTTCTGGTTTCTATTTTCTCTACTTCGTAAAGTCAGGGTGGACATTCCTATTCTCGCATATCACCCTTCATCTGTCATTTAAATTTTAACAACAAACCAGCGATGTTATTTTTTATAGAGATAAAACCAAGTTGTGTTTAATATTTTACTCCGCAAATTTATAACTTTTTTCACCCATATTTTCATTTTGTCCCATGACAAGTGCTGTATTTTGCACGTGATCGAACAAAGGTGGATGGTTGTAGGGGAACTATACTTTTATTTTTTTTTGGTTTGCTGGCATATGAAACGAGGCTTTCATGCGGACTTTATCTGCTCTACTTTGTAAAACATACAAGCAAATTTACATTGATTTATATAAATTCAAGGTAAGGAAATGGCATACAATATTATCTGACTTTGACGTCGCTTGATGGAAGAACGTAATAACAATATTAAATCTCGCTCGACTCGCATTCGGGAGAACGGCGTTCAAACACGCGTCTGGCCATCCTGTTTTACGTCCCTCGTGAATTCCCTAAATCTCTTCAGGAAAATGCCCAGACGGTTCCTTTCAAAGGGCATGGCCGATTTCCTTCCGCATCCTTCCCCAATCAGAGCTTGTGCTCCGTCTGTAATGATCTCGTTGTCGACGGGACGTAAAAACTAATCACCACCGTATCTTCCTCCAACAATGTAAGAAGGGAAACAGTTGCTAATATTTTGCTAAATTACTTTTTTTGTCATCTGATAGTGGGCGAAGACAACGAAAGGCTGTTCCTGAACAAGTGAATACAGATTTGCACAACATTAGGAAGTGTTTCTTTCTTAATACTGAAAGGATTTAATTGGTTATAAATAACACTTTCTGAAATAAATTCATGTAAATATTTAATGACATTCATGAAGGGTCACTTTCTTGAAGAAAGTATCCTTTAAAATGGAATTTTTCTCAGTATTTCATAGCAGGGTTGAGGGTGGATAACATTAGAGAGAAATCTCTGCAATGTTATGTGAGTCACATTAAAAATCAAAATGACAATATTAATTACAAAAATGTACATACATAGCTTAGTAAAATATAATGATGAGAACCTATGAAAAGTCATAGGAGGTCATACACAAATAGCAAACGTAACTGAGCCCTCTAGGGAGTTATATTCAGTTGCAGCCCTGTTGTTAGCACATGATAAGTGCGAGTAGTAATAGCTGCCAATTTCATACAAATTTAATTTTGTGTATGTAGAGTTTGATGAGTGAGTTTATGAGTATAAGAATATGCCACTGATATGGCCGAATTTTTTGACTGTATTGATGTTGAAGCCAAAAATTTTATACAACCAAGAGCAGAGTATATTATTTGACATAAATTTAAACTTGATACCTCTACCAATACCTGAGAAAAAGCGGTCTTATAAGATGGATCTTATAAGGTTTCCGATTTTACTGACTGAAGTATGAAATAAAAATAAATCAATGACCCAACCCAGGACGCTTGTAACATAGTTTTTATCATTTTCCATGACAATAAGGAAACTCTAAACAAAAGAAAACACAGAAATAGTGTTATAAAAAGTAGGTCCTTGAAGAACGAAAGCACAATTAAAAATAATTTTTATGGTTTTTCTGACTTCTTGCATGTTAATTGTCATAAATCCATGTTGGTGACTCACAAACGTCGATTTATCGCATTAATTTTTAATGTCAGTAATAACATTTGGTATAGATTTCTTTGTAATATTCCCTATCCATAGACCATATTTGTTTGACATTGCTTTAAATTATTCAGAAAAAATCGTTATCATGTCTTCTTTCTTCGAGTAAGTGGAACACTTCAAATGTAATTAACAGCTTCTGTAAAATACTTTTAAAATAAATTTACATAGGTTTTCTAATCATCAAACTGCTTTCAATGCTTAAGTATCACCATGCATTTGTTTAAATCAATGGAATGAACCTCTATATGCTTAATAAAGTTTATAATCACAGGGCTACATAACTGAGAGTTTTATTTATACAACTTTCACTGCAGTGCAGACAGATGATTGCATCAGGTAACTACTGGATATGACTCTGATTCTCTGCAGCTTGGGTAGATATCTGTTTCAATTGTTTGGGTAATGCTGCAGTATTGATAGTGTATCATGTATCAGTTATATGCTGAGATACCTCTTATAAGCATCCTGTACAGAAAGTCTAATCTTTTGATCTTCAGAGAAGTAACGTGTCGAAAAGGACAGGAGTAATACAAATAACCATTTTGAAAGAACTAAACACCATATATGTCCATTTGTTACATATTAATGGAAGTATTACATCCTACTTTACAAGTGGATTTCTCAGAATGAGACAACCACGTGGACAAGAAGACATACCAGTGGGAATGAACAAGGTGTATGTGCAAATATCGTACGGTTATTGAACATGCTACAGATATATTGTACACTTACAATGGAAAGCAGTAACACAGATTTTGTTGGACAAGTATGTCTTAAATTCGCCTTTTGTGAAGCTAATATATTCCTGACAAGGTCATTCTGTGGACGATCTCCAATATATGATACTTGAAGAAAACTGCTCAAGCGAAGATCATTAGGAAATCATTTTATTGGATTACCAGTTTCGACAGAGCTAGGCTGTCATCATCAGATGTGCAAGAGAATGAACAGAAGTTGATAGGTAAGTTTGACGATCAAGATACTAGAAATTGATAAACTGCTTTGTTGTATAACATAGAGAATAATAATATAAGTTATACTTTAAAATTTTTTATAAGATGTTGTCAATCAGCGTTGCAAGTTTCTTCAGTCTGTATATAGACTTCTCACCAGTATGAAAAGCACTACACATCGGCATATCAAATGTATCAATTATTATGCTCAAACATAAGCATAACTATATTGCGCCGATTATAGGTGCTCATGTTCACCACTGACTGGCCACTGGGAGAAGTGTTGTAAACACAAATACCACCAGATATGACCACGAGTTGGCAGAGTGGAGATTGACAGATTATCGTATTGTATGTAGCATGGATCATAGAAAAATACATTATTTAAGAACTTTCTTATTCACATTATTATAAATCCAAACGAGAGGAATATAGAAATTTGATATGTACTTAGCGTATGTACCTTTGATAAGTCTGTAGTACAAAATATGTGTGACATATATTAGATAACAAGAATTAGACTCGCAATATTCTGAAAGTAAAAAAAAAATTAAAAAGATATTCTGAAGGGGGGATGTCAGTATTCTAGTGTACTGTTTAATGTGTATAATTTACTCCTGAATATCCATTATTACGAATTTCTCATCATAAAGGCTAGACTATACGTTTTCTGTTTTTGTTTTTTAGAAAACAGTTCTCCACACACAATACTATACACGATCACCGTTAAAAATAATCACTCTCTATAATTTTAATCACGGAATTACGAAGTCCGTCTGCATTGCGTATGTCACCCAATGTCTACGTACTCAGTGGCGATATGAGTGGAACAACGTTCATCATGATGTACCTCTTCAAATGGAATTAAATGACGTTGACCTGTATATAGAATTTATACAGGAAATAATACATAACGAAGCAGTACATTGAGATATAGATCATCTACTGCCAACAATCATGTTGAGAAAGGAGTAGACTTTCCTTTCTTAGAGAATCTCAAAAACTGTTAAAACTGTTTAATACATTTTATATATCTAAATCAGTATCCCAGAATTATTATGTAATTTCTTCCAGAGTTCACTGGATCATTATAAGTGTTCCTTGTCGTCCAACGTCACGACTTAATTCAAGAGAAACATGCGATTGCTCTCTTAACTTGCAGCTTATATACAAATTACATCATGTATAAAGAAGGGTGTTATGGATGTTCTTAGAACACGTATTACAACTTCTCATTATAGGAAAATGTCACTCGGTGTGTAAGTGGCACTAGTAGAAGATAGCAGTCGGATGTAGACGGACATCGTAACTCTACTGTTGAAATTATTTAAGGTTGTTATTCTTAACAGTGATCAGTGTATAATATTGTGTGTATACACCTATTTTCAAAGTAATTAACAACAAAAATTATATTTTCTAGCCATTCTGATAAGAAATTCCTAATTATGGATATTCAGATGTAATATATAAACATGAAATAGTAAACCAGAATAACGACGTTCTGCCTGAAAAATTTCTCCTTAATTTCTTTTCTATTTTCTGCATATTGCGAGAATAATTCTTGTTCCATGAAGTATATCACACACATTTCATCCTACAGAATTATCATACGTAGGTACATTTATTATACGTAATATTTCCACATTTCTCTGTTTTAGACTGATTAATAATGTCAATAAACAAAGTCCATAATCTTTTGTTAAGAAGTATATGGAATTTTTGTGTTTTACGCTATATACAAGACGATAATCTGTCAACCATTACAGCTCTACATGGTGGACGTACATGATGATCATTATATTTACATCTACATCATACTCCGCAAGGCACTTAACGGCATATGGCGGAGGGTTTTTGTATCACTAACTGAGCCCTCCAACTCTGTTCCACTCGCGAATAGCTCGAGGGAAGAATGGTTGTCGGTAAGCCTCTGTATTGGCTCCAGTTTCTCGAATTTTATGCACATGGTCATTAGGCGAGACGTATGTAGGAGGAGATAATACGTTGTAAAACTCTTCATGGAAAGTGCTCCCTCGAAATTTAAATAGTAAATCTCTCCGTGAAGCACAACGCCACTCTTGTAACGTCTGCAGTTTGTTGAGCATCTCTCGTGCCGACTAAACTATCCCGTGTCGAAATGTGCCGCTCTTCGTCGGATCTTATTAGTCCTATCTGGTACAATTCCCAGATAGATGAACAATACTCAAGAATGGATCGAACAAACGCCTTATAAGGCACTTTCTTCGTGGATGAATTAACATTTCCTTCATATTCTTCCTATTCATTTGACTTAAAATCGCTCTGACACTTACTCCTTGGCATTTTGCGGCAGATACTGTTTTGAGAGGTTCGGCATCAATAGTGTAGCTATTCAGCAGTGGATTTATTTTGTATGTATGCGCAATATGTTACATTTATGTATGTTGAGGTTCAACTGTCAGACCTTGGACCATTCATCAGTACGCTGGAGGTCATTCTGCAAATCGTTACTATCTTCTGGCGTTGCTGCTTTGTTATAGACAACCGCATAATCTGCTAACAGCCTTAGAGAGCGCCCGGTGCTTTCTACTGGACCTTTTGTATATATTATAAACAGTAACGGTTCTATCACACTTTCTTGAGGTACACCGGAAATTACTTTTACATCTGTCGATTCTGTTCCGTTAAGAGCGACGTGTTGAGTTGTGTCGGTAGGGAAGTCTCGAATCCAGTCATAAGTCTGCTCCGATACTCGATAAGCTCTAATTTTTTTCACTAAATGGCAGTGGCGGACATCTAAATCTACATATACATTAAGCTAGCGACCAAGCGGTGTGTGGCGGAGGGCACTGTTAGCACCAAAGTCATATTGCCCCCCCCCCCCCCCCCCCCCCCCCTTGTTCCACTCGCGGATCCCACGAGGGGAAAACGACTATCTGAACGCCTCAGTGGGAGCTCAAATTTCACTTATCTTTGGGTGGTAATCACTGCGCGATTTGAAAGTTTTTGGTAATAATATATGCTCTACATCCTCAGCGAAGATTGATTTTGCAATTTAGTGAGCAGCCCCTTCCGTTTAGCGCGCCGTCTATCTGCAAGTGTGTCCCACTTGAAACTTCCTATGAGATTTGTAACGCTCTCGCGATGGCTAAATGTACCACTCATGAATCTTGCCGCTCTTCTTTGAACCTTCTCAATATCTAGTATCACACCCCACTCGTATGGGTTCCATACAGACGAACGACACTCTAAGACTCGACGAGCTAACGTATTGTAAGCAATATCCTTTGTTCAAGGACTGCATCGCTTCATGATTGTACCAATAAACCGCAATCTAGAGCTCGCATTACCCGTTACTTGTGTAATCTGATCGCTCCATTTGAGATCATTTCGGATAGCCACACCCAGATACTTGATGGATGTTACCGCTTCCAAAGACTGGACAACTATCTTGTATTCGTACCTTCATGGGGATTTTCGATTTGTTATATGCATTAGGTTACACTTACCAATATTGAGAGATAACTACCAGCCATTACACCAAACATTTATGTTCTGCAAATCCTCATTGATTTGTTCACAACTTTTGTGTGGTACCACTTTCCTGTAGAGTACAGAATCATCGGAAATCAGTCTAATGCCGTTGTCAATACGACCCACCAGATAGTGTATCTAAATCGTAAAATACAACGTACCTGTTACGCTGCCCTGGGGCACACCTGATGTAATGCTTGTTTCTATTGAAGTCTCACCATTCGGGGCGTCATATTGCTCTCTGTCTATTTGAAAACTTTCTATCCAACCGTATATGTCATCGGATAGACCGTAAGCGCGCACTTTTTGGAGCAAGTGACAGTGCGGAACTGAGTCGAACGCAAATGAAAGTCGAGGAATATGGCATCAACGTGGGAGCCGATATCTGGTGCCTGTTGTATAACACGCAGAAAGAGGGACAGCTGTGTCTCGCATGACCACAGTTTGTTGAAACCGTGCTGGTTTCTGCAGATGAGCGTCTCAGAGTCTAGAAAGGTCATTATGTCTGAACACAAAATATGTTCCTTGATTCTACAACAAATCGATGTCAGTGAAAATGGCCGGTAATTATGTGCATCCTATTTTCTACCCTTTTTATATATTGCTATAACCTGGGCCTTCTTCCAGTCCCGTGGAACTGTGAGTTCTAATGATCTCTGACATATGACTGATAAGAATGGTGCTATGTGTGTAGCATAGTCAACATAAAATCTTACCGGGATACCGTCTGGGACAGATGTCTTCCTGACGTCTAAGAATATTTTACAATCCCAGATACAATAAACTCCATGTCAACCATCCTTGCGTTTGTTCGATAATTGAAAGGGAGAATAGTGCTGCAGTCCTCTACCGTAAACGATTTTTTGAAATCTAGATTTAGAATTTCGGCCTTCTGTTTATCATCATCCGTTACATTACTCGTACTCTCAGCAAGAGAAGGTATTGAATTATTTGTAGTGTTCATAGATTTTATTAATGACGAAATACTTTTAGTGTTAATTTTAGGATCTTCATAAGAAATATTGCTTTCAAATTCGTTAAGAGAATCTCTCATTGACCTTTTGACAGCTGCTTTCATTTCGCATAATTTCTGTTTGTCAACGGGGCAGTGACTACGTTTAAAACGACTGTGCCAAATTCTCTGCTTTCTCAGCAACTTCCTAATATGTTTGTTGAACCAAGGTGGATTCTTTCCCTCCCCTATATTTTTGCTAGCACATACTCCTCTAGCACGTAGAGGAAAATACCTTTAAATTCCGACCAAAGATGCTCAGTATATTTGTGTCCCGCGGTCAATGCTTGGAGCTTGGAGCTGAGTATAGAGATATTCCTTATTGACACTTTTATTTGCTTTGCCCAATAAGAAAACTCTATGCTGTTTTTTTTCCACTGACATAGAAGCCACAACGACATTATGGTTGCTAATACTTTCTTCTAAAGTTACTTCCTCAAAAAGATCATGTCTGTTTGTCGCCAAGATATCTAATATGTTTCCATCTCGAGTTGGTTTTCTAACCAAATGCTCAAGGTTGCATGTTGAGAGCTCTCCTAGAATAACTTCACATGAGTCTTTACTTCTGCCCCCTGTGATAAACGTGTAATTTTCCAAGTCAATGAACGCCAGATTAAAGTCTCCACCTATAACTAATTTATAATTTGGGTATTTATTTCCTATGTGCTCAAGACTTTCTCTGACACGTTCTGTGACGTTTCTTGCGGATGCTGGTGGTCTATATAAACATCCTAATGTAATGATCACTCCTTGTCTGATTGTCAGCTTTGTCCAGACTGTTTCACAGTCCGACTCAGCATCGGTCTCTACTGCGTTTAAACAGCTTTTAACTGCAATGAACTCACCACCTCCCATACCATCAGTCCTATCCTTCTTAAACATTGTTCAATACGAGTTCAAGATTTCACTGCTATTTATGTCTGGTTTCAACCAGTTTTCGGTACCTAATACAATATTGGCATTACTACTGTATATTTCGGAGAGTAACTCGGCCATCTTGTAACAGACACATTGACAATTTACTAACATGAGATTTAGCATATTTACTCCTTGGGATTTTGCGGCAGATACTGTTTTGAGAGGTTCGGCATCAATAGTGTAGCTATTCAGCAGTGGATTTATTTTGTATGTATGCGCAATATGTTACATTTATGTATGTTGAGGTTCAACTGTCAGACCTTGGACCATTCATCAGTACGCTGGAGGTCATTCTGCAAATCGTTACTATCTTCTGGCGTTGCTGCTTTGTTATAGACAACCGCATAATCTGCTAACAGCCTTAGAGAGCGCCCGGTGCTTTCTACTGGACCTTTTGTATATATTATAAACAGTAACGGTTCTATCACACTTTCTTGAGGTACACCGGAAATTACTTTTACATCTGTCGATTCTGTTCCGTTAAGAGCGACGTGTTGAGTTGTGTCGGTAGGGAAGTCTCGAATCCAGTCATAAGTCTGCTCCGATACTCGATAAGCTCTAATTTTTTTCACTAAATGGCAGTGGCGGACATCTAAATCTACATATACATTAAGCTAGCCACCAAGCGGTGTGTGGCGGAGGGCACTGTTAGCACCAAAGTCATATTGCCCCCCCCCCCCCCTTGTTCCACTCGCGGATCCCACGAGGGGAAAACGACTATCTGAACGCCTCAGTGGGAGCTCAAATTTCACTTATCTTTGGGTGGTAATCACTGCGCGATTTGAAAGTTTTTGGTAATAATATATGCTCTACATCCTCAGCGAAGATTGATTTTGCAATTTAGTGAGCAGCCCCTTCCGTTTAGCGCGCCGTCTATCTGCAAGTGTGTCCCACTTGAAACTTCCTATGAGATTTGTAACGCTCTCGCGATGGCTAAATGTACCACTCATGAATCTTGCCGCTCTTCTTTGAACCTTCTCAATATCTAGTATCACACCCCACTCGTATGGGTTCCATACAGACGAACGACACTCTAAGACTCGACGAGCTAACGTATTGTAAGCAATATCCTTTGTTCAAGGACTGCATCGCTTCATGATTGTACCAATAAACCGCAATCTAGAGCTCGCATTACCCGTTACTTGTGTAATCTGATCGCTCCATTTGAGATCATTTCGGATAGCCACACCCAGATACTTGATGGATGTTACCGCTTCCAAAGACTGGACAACTATCTTGTATTCGTACCTTCATGGGGATTTTCGATTTGTTATATGCATTAGGTTACACTTACCAATATTGAGAGATAACTACCAGCCATTACACCAAACATTTATGTTCTGCAAATCCTCATTGATTTGTTCACAACTTTTGTGTGGTACCACTTTCCTGTAGAGTACAGAATCATCGGAAATCAGTCTAATGCCGTTGTCAATACGACCCACCAGATAGTGTATCTAAATCGTAAAATACAACGTACCTGTTACGCTGCCCTGGGGCACACCTGATGTAATGCTTGTTTCTATTGAAGTCTCACCATTCGGGGCGTCATATTGCTCTCTGTCTATTTGAAAACTTTCTATCCAACCGTATATGTCATCGGATAGACCGTAAGCGCGCACTTTTTGGAGCAAGTGACAGTGCGGAACTGAGTCGAACGCAATTGAAAGTCGAGGAATATGGCATCAACGTGGGAGCCGATATCTGGTGCCTGTTGTATAACACGCAGAAAGAGGGACAGCTGTGTCTCGCATGACCGCAGTTTCTTGAAACCGTGCTGGTTTCTGCAGATGAGCGTCTCAGAGTCTAGAAAGGTCATTATGTCTGAACACAAAATATGTTCCTTGATTCTACAACAAATCGATGTCAGTGAAAATGGCCGTTAATTATGTGCATCCTATTTTCTACCCTTTTTATATATTGCTATAACCTGGGCCTTCTTCCAGTCCCGTGGAACTGTGAGTTCTAATGATCTCTGACATATGACTGATAAGAATGGTGCTATGTGTGTAGCATAGTCAACATAAAATCTTACCGGGATACCGTCTGGGACAGATGTCTTCCTGACGTCTAAGAATGTTTTACAATCCCAGATACAATAAACTCTATGTCAACCATCCTTGCGTTTGTTCGATAATTGAAAGGGAGAATAGTGCTGCAGTCCTCTACCGTAAACGATTTTTTGAAATCTAGATTTAGAATTTCGGCCTTCTGTTTATCATCATCCGTTACATTACTCGTACTCTCAGCAAGAGAAGGTATTGAATTATTTGTAGTGTTCATAGATTTTATTAATGACGAAATATTTTTAGTGTTAATTTTAGAATCTTCATAAGAAATATTGCTTTCAAATTCGTTAAGAGAATCTCTCATTGACCTTTTGACAGCTGCTTTCATTTCGCATAATTTCTGTTTGTCAACGGGGCAGTGACTACGTTTAAAACGACTGTGCCAAATTCTCTGCTTTCTCAGCAACTTCCTAATATGTTTGTTGAACCAAGGTGGATTCTTTCCCTCCCCTATATTTTTGCTAGCACATACTCCTCTAGCACGTAGAGGAAAATACCTTTAAATTCCGACCAAAGATGCTCAGTATATTTGTGTCCCGCGGTCAATGCTCGGAGCTTGGAGCTGAGTATAGAGATATTCCTTATTGACACTTTTATTTGCTTTGCCCAATAAGAAAACTCTATGCTGTTTTTTTTCCACTGACATAGAAGCCACAACGACATTATGGTTGCTAATACTTTCTTCTAAAGTTACTTCCTCAAAAAGATCATGTCTGTTTGTCGCCAAGATATCTAATATGTTTCCATCTCGAGTTGGTTTTCTAACCAAATGCTCAAGGTTGCATGTTGAGAGCTCTCCTAGAATAACTTCACATGAGTCTTTACTTCTGCCCCCTGTGATAAACGTGTAATTTTCCAAGTCAATGAACGCCAGATTAAAGTCTCCACCTATAACTAATTTATAATTTGGGTATTTATTTCCTATGTGCTCAAGACTTTCTCTGACACGTTCTGTGACGTTTCTTGCGGATGCTGGTGGTCTATATAAACATCCTAATGTAATGATCACTCCTTGTCTGATTGTCAGCTTTGTCCAGACTGTTTCACAGTCCGACTCAGCATCGGTCTCTACTGCGTTTAAACAGCTTTTAACTGCAATGAACTCACCACCTCCCATACCATCAGTCCTATCCTTCTTAAACATTGTTCAATACGAGTTCAAGATTTCACTGCTATTTATGTCTGGTTTCAACCAGTTTTCGGTACCTAATACAATATTGGCATTACTACTGTATATTTCGGAGAGTAACTCGGCCATCTTGTAACAGACACATTGACAATTTACTAACATGAGATTTAGCATATTTAAATCCCTTGGAATGACCTGTTTAGGCGAACTAACAGTTTTTACAGTTGTCAAATGCCTTCCTGAAGGCATGGAACACAGCATCAACCCGATCCCTGTTGTCTACGGCATTTTGGATCAGAAGGAGGAACAGAGCGAGCTGACTTTCGCAGGGTTTCTGTTTGCAGAATCCATGTTGATTTTTATAGAGTAGATATTCATTCTCCAAGAGCAATTCTTGAGCATAAAAACATGTTCCATAATTCTACAACAGATATGCGGCAATGATATAGCTCTATAATTCTGTACACCTATCCTACCTTTCTTCTTAGAAACAGGAATGACCTATCCTTTCTTCCAGTCGCTAGGCACCTTTCGCTGTCAAGCGATCAGCGATAAATTACTTCTAGAAGGGGAGCAAGTTCTTCCACATAATCTAAGTAGAATCTTATAGGTATCTCACCTGGCCCTGACGCCTTTTCACTGCTAAGCGATTGTAGTTGCTCTTCTATTACACGATTTGCAAACTCAAGTGGCAGACTCTGCAAGAGAGGCGCTCTGCATCGCGGTGTAGCTTGCTCGCCAGGTATCGAGAGGGTGCGTTTATGGATGAGGTATCGAATATATTGCTTCCCCCTACTTATAGATCCCGAGGAGATCACGAATGTAAAATTAGAGAGATTCGAGCGCGTACGGAGGCTTTCAGACAGTCGTCTTCCCGCGAACCATACGTGACTGGAACAGAAAGGGAGGTAATGACAGTGGCACGTAAAGTGCCCTCCGCCACACACCGTTGGGTGGCTTGTGGAGTATAAATGTAGATGTAGATGTAGATCTTAGTATCTGAAATTTTGACGTTCGTACGACGATTGAAAGGAGCGTCCGTGTTACGATCTACCGTGGTGAAACAATTTTGAAAGACGAATTCGGTACTACGGCTTCTTCTCTGTCATCTCTCTGTCGTTTCGGTGCCAGAATGGTCACTGAGTGAATGAGTAGATGATTTTGATCCACTTACTGATTTGACATACGGCCAAATCCTCTTAGGGTTCTTAGTCATATCGGTTCACAAAGCATTACTTTCAAAGTCATTGAACACTTCTCTCGTTGCTCTCCTTACGTTCATTCTCGCTTGTTCAGCATTTGTTTATCAACTAGGTTCTTACCTCTCTTGAATCTCAGGTGAAGATGCATTTGTTTACGTAGCAGGTTTCTAATACGGGCATTATACCATGGTGGGTTTTTCCAATCACTTATGACCTTACTCAGAACATATTGGTCTAGGGCACCTTGCACGATTCCTTTGAATTTTTCCCATTTGTTTTCCACATCTTTGTCCCCATTTCCGAATATTTGGTACTGACTGCTCAGACACTCTGACAGTTGTAACCTGTCACTCTTCCTAAGCATAAACGTCTTCCTACCTTTCTTGACATTCTTTGTCAAACCCGTTGTCATATATGCTATCACAACCTAACGATAACTGATACCTTCATCTTTGTTAAGTAATACGATAAGTTCAGGTCTGTTTTTTGCAAGGAGGTCTGAGACGTTACCGTGGCGAGTAATTTTCGGGCAAGACATGCAGAACAACGTCTCACGAATCCCAGTTGCTTGCAACAGTTTTGATAGTGTTACACTCTCAGTCTATACGTGGCAAGTTGAAGTCATTACAACGGTATTATCATGAAAATTACTAACGACATTCAGCAAGTTCAGTTTGAAGCGCTCTACCACTAGAGCTCCTGACCTAAGCATCCAATTACCATTTCTGACCGATCTTTCAAACTTTACTTCACCGAAATCAATTCGCAGTCGAAATGCGTGATAACCTCGCTAGATGTTATCGAATTCTTTTCTGCAGTAAACACGCACCTACCAATGGCGACTAACTTATCCGTATCATAAATATTCAAATCCGAACTTAAGATTTCATCGGAATTAACGCCCTGCGTGAACGATCTTTCTGTTCCTAATACTATCTACGCTTAATAACCTTCAGTAAGCTACACTAATTCCGGGAACTTCCTGAGATGCTCCTGCAATTTACTAACGTCACTATACCCTTTTCGATCTCTTATCTGTGACGACGAACGTTATCAGAGGACATTGTGGCTAATTTGTCAGGCAAGTCGTCTTTGGTGGCCGGGGTGGCCGAGCGGTTCTAGGCGCTTCAGCCTGGAACCGCGCCACCGCATCGGTCGCAGTTTCAAATCCCGCCTCGGGCATGGATGTGTGTGATGTCCTTAGCTTAGTTAGGTTTAAGTAGTTCTAAGTTCTAGGGGACTAATGATCTCAGATGTTGAGTCCCATAGTGCTCAGAGCCATTTGAACCATTTGAACCAAGGGAGGGTCTCTCTAACCTTAAACCTGCTTCTCTCTCAGTTGCCAGCCAGCTGATGGCAATATAGTTATGTCTATGTTTGTACGTAATACTTTTAATTTCATCTGTCGATGTAGAATGATATTGATGTTAATGGGAGGTGCACACTGATCAGCGAGAACATTATGACCACTTTCTAACACAGATAATGCTGGCGAGGAGTCGTGGTATAGAAGCAGTGAGATCTGCATAGGTAGTTGGAGGGAGTTCGCACCACGTGTGCACAAGCGAGTGATCTAATTCCCGTAAATTCCAGGGAGGGGGTGATGAGATCTGACTCCACGTTCAATCCCATTCCAGATAAGCTTTATCGGATTTGGATCTGATTAGTTTTGGAGACCAGAACGTCAACAGGAAATCGCCACTGTGTTCCTCGAACCACTCCATCACACTCCAGTCCTTTTGACATGGTGCTCAATCTCATTGAAAAATGCCACTGAAATCGCCATGAAGAGGTACGCGTGATCTGCAACCAGTGTTGATACTTCTTGGGCAACAACTTACATTGTACGACCTCCACTGGACCCATGTATGCATACGTGAAAGGTCCGCAGAGTATAATGGAGCCGCCGACAGCAGTTGTTTGCCAGGCAGACCACAGATTCGTGTCCTCCCGCTGCCATGACTAAGAAGGTATCGTGATTCATCTGACCACGCACGCTCTGCCACTGCGCCAACGTCTAGTGTCGATGGCCGCGTTGGGATGCAGTTTCAACACGATACCACAGTTCATCAAGAGTAGTGACTGGCGTATTGTGAAAAGCCAGTTGCTCAGCCACCATTGACCAGACGTTTTCAATTGGAGAGAGATCCGGAGAATGTGCTGGCCATGGCAGCAGTCGAACATTTTCTGATTGCAGAAAGGACCGTACTGGACCTGCAGCATGCGCTCGTGCATTATCCTGCTGAAATGTAGGGTTTCGCGGGGATCGAATGAAGGGTAGAGCCATGGGTCGTAACACATCTGAAATGTCCACTGTTCAAAGTGCTCAATGCGAAAAAGAGGTGCCCGAGACGTGTAACCAATGGCACCCCATTCATCCACGCCGGGTGATACGCCAGTATGGCGATGACGAATACACGCTTCCAATGTGTGTTCAACGAGATGTCGCCGAACACGGATGCGACCATCATGATGCTGTAAACAGAACCTGGATTCATCCGAAAAAATTATGTTTTGTCATTCGTGCACCCACATTCGTCGTTGAGTACACCAGCGCAGGCGCTCCTGTCTGTGATGCAGCGTCCAGGGTAACCGCAGCCATGGTCTCCGAGCTGATAGTCCATGCTGCTGCAAACGTCGTCGAACTGTTCGTGCAGATGGTTGTTGTCTTGCAAATGTCCCCATCTGTTGACTCAGGGATCGAGACGTGGGTGCACGATCCGTTACAGCCATGCGGATAAGATGCCTGTCATCTCGACTGCTAATGATACGAGGCCGTTGGGATCCAGCATGGCGTTCCGTATTACCCACCTGAACCCACCGATTCCATATTCTGCTAACAGTCATTGGACCTCGACCAACGCGAGCAGCCATGTCGCGATACGATAAACCGCAATCGCGATAGGCTACAATCCGACCTTTATCAAAGTCGGAAACGTGATGGTACGCATTTCTCCTCCTTACACGAGGCATCACAAGAATGTTTCAGCAGGCAACGCCGGTCAACTGCGGTTTGTGTATGAGAAATCGGTTGGAAACTTTCCTCATATCAGCACGTTGTAGGTGTCGCTACCGGCGCCAACCTTGTGTGAATGCTCTGAAAAGCTAATCATTTGCATATCACAGCATCTTCTTCCTGTCGGTTAAATTTCGCGTCTATAGCACGTCATCTTCGTGGTGTAGGAATTTTAATGGCCAGTTGTGTACATAGACAGTGCGTGTATTCGACTTGCAGTGATGCCTTACCAGGTGACGCTGAAGCTATGGATTCCCCTTTCTCGCCTATTGCAACAGACTCTTTCATGTAAGCATCTGAAGGTCCAATCCGCACCACTACGCCCGGGCTGTTGGTTCCGATGTATTGATGTTACATTCGTTATCCAGCCACGTGAAGAGGAAGAGCTACGAAATATCCACAAACACCTCAACCAGCACCACAGCAGAATCCAATTCGCTATGGAGACAGAAAAGAATGGGGTGCTGTCATCCTCGACGTGGAAGTTTAGAGGAAGCCTGATGATAAACTGGGCCATAGAGTGTAAAGGAAGCCATCAAGTACTGCCAGTTACTTACATGCCTCCTCTCATAATCACCCTAAGCACAACAAATCCGCCCAGCACAAGAGGTCTCGCAGGATCAGCGATAAGGAACACTTAAAGGGTGAACTACATAACTTCAAGTCCATTTTTGATGTCACTGGTTATTGGATGAAACTAATAGAGAAATTTATAGCGACAAAAAGTAAAGGCAATAGAGGAGGGCAGAAGGAAGCACAAAACATCGCTCTATTACCATTTTTAATGATATCAATAAACGGGTTGGCAAAATTCTTCGCCGAGCAGGCATCAAGTTCCATTTTCCGAAGCAGTAACAAAATAAAAGCAGTTCTTCCCACAACGAAAGACGCTGTTGACAAACTACATGCTCCGGAGGCTACAAAATCAGGCGCAAATGTGAGTTAGTGTATGTAGGCGAGGCAGGGCAACCCATCAGCACACGGGGATCTGAACACGAAAAATATATTCGACCAAGACAGCACACCAAGTCAGCGGTGGCAGAACACCAGGATGAGTGCGACAAAGAGATTGATTTTGGTGACGCTCGCGTACTGGCGAAACAGCCTCTTACTTGCGAGGAGAATATTAGAGAGGCAATAAAAATAGCCAAGCGACCCGCCAACGTGAACAGAGAAGACAGGTTCGTCTTCCGACGTCTCGGCTGCCAGCAATAACAAACAGCGTTACGGGACGACAGCTCACGTGAAGCAATACACACAGGCGCGCCGGAGACCGCAGCGTCAGCCGGCGCTAGAAAGCACGAAAACAACCCCACGTCACAACTGCAGACTGCTTATTCACACGCCGATTTCCACCAATTACAAGCAGTAATGCAAACACCAACCAAAACGTCGGGTTTCCATCAATGAAAAGAAACAATAAGAACACCACTAAAGAATTCCAACATACCTCCCCTTTACCCGTAACAGTTTGTCAGAATTAAATAACAGCCACGTCTGCAGCTATATAAGAAAGATTTCTCATTCAGGAGTAAACAAAAACACCCTGGCGAAACTCACTTGCAATAATGACCGAAACGTCGCTAGTTTTACATACTGACAATGCGGTCACAAATCTGGAAAAAATTTATTCACTGGGCACAGCGTACTTGTTACAAAAAAAAGTGTGTGAAATCTTATGGGACTTAACTACTAGGGTTATCAGTACCTAATCTTACACACTACTTAACCTAAATTATCCTAAGGACAAACGCACACACTCGTGCCCGAAGGAGGACTCGAACCTCCGCCGGGATCAGCCGCACAGTCCATGACTGCAGCGCCCAAGACCGCTCGGCTAATCCCGCGCGGCGTGCACTTGTTATTCAACCTTACATATAGGGACAATATTTGCACACTTACCTCCCGTGTACTAGTTGTGGATCTCAGAAGCTGAACTATGCTCGCTTGGTCGAAATATGGCCAACGTTACGAGTATAGAAGGAAAGCATAAACTGTCAACATCAGTTTTCTCGGAAACTAGGAGACTTCGTATGAAATGCCGCTATCAAGGTTTTAGGCCGCTACCCTCTACAACATAGCGAAGACTCATCAAATTCTGCGATCTGATGGTCTCCCTGTCAACCTGATAAACGCTTTTACTACAGTTTCTACTATATCATCCCTCCACTTCAGGTCGCACCGGGTGGTAACTCTTAGGTATTTTTGGATTGATATATATTCTATCGATCTTTCACGAACATCGTAAACCGAAACACCCTAATAGATCATTTCGCCTAATTATGTGCAATATGTTACAATTAGTTGTGTACATGATCAACAGTGAGTCCCTGGAGCACTCAGCGATCCTCTACATATATTTGTAGATTTTTCTACCGTGTAGTGACTTTGCTGTAGACAACAGCATCATAAGCAAAATGCCTCGGAGAGCTTTTGACGTTATCCAGTGGATCACATAATCACATTTTAAACCGTAATGACCCTGCAACGCTCTTTTGAGGAACTCCAGAAATTACCTGGTTAACACTTTGAATATCAGTGGTTTCCTCCTGAAGTCACCACATTTTTAATTTTGTTCTGTAGTACCAGTGCTTTTAGCGTTAAACGACCGGTACTCTCGCCAGACACATACGTCTGTGGTACATTGGGAGACGTCTGCGACTGCAATGCATGGTAGCAGTCGCTTACAACGGCCAAAGCAAGTGTCGACGCACAAGTTGTCCTATGTTATTTTTGTGTATTGTGAGCGTGTTCTTTTTTAAATATTTTTTATATAGTGGTGATATTGTTTAGGACTATAATTTATTTTTGGAATTATGAATTAATGGAAGTTTCGGGAATTGGGAATGTGAGTTGGAAAAATGAGAATTAGCCTTCAAATATAGCACATGAAATAATGGGTGGTTGAAAACTGTATTGCATAGTGTTTCCAAAGTGAAACTGCCTCATTAAAACAATTGATTCTTTGTATTTTACCATTTCTTCTTGTTTTCGTTGCTTATTATGATAACGGTAAATTTTTTGAATAATTTCATAATTATGCTTTTTGCATTATCTCTGACACGGAATCCAAGTTGGTTTTTAAAGAGGATATTTTCTTTCTCCCCATTATGCTAGACTAAAACAGTGTCAGGGATACAGACTTATAATCCCTTCGCTGCCACGTGCCCTCTGCATTCCGTGCACAGGGCGACTTTCGTTACTGCTGTATTGTTCGCCAAAAGCTGATGCCTGTGCGGCGAGACGGCGTTGCGGCATACATGAGATGCTTACCATCAGAATTTTAGAAAACTATTACGTGAAAAAATTTAATTTTTTTCACACCTAACAATCTAATGTCTTCCCTTTCCGTTATCGTTCATAATGCGCTGCATAATATTAATTAACACACTCAACGAAGTCTTGATGAGTTTGCAGAGGTAAAATCGCAATGCTGAAAGTTTGCGTGTAGTTGATTTAGCTCGTCTGGTCTTTTCGGACATATCCGAAAAGAACAGACAACACGTATTTTCAGTTCAGACGAGAACGGACAATGCGCAGAATGGATGCGTAAAAGGCTCGCCGAAATGCCCTGAGTAATGAGGATAATTGGCTAGGGGCACCACGTTCGTAGCGCGTGGACAGGTTCAGAAGTTGGGTCTGACGGTAAGCGTGCTAGTATAGACGGTGCAGTTGCCATTACCACTGTGTCTGGATAGCACAGTAGTCAGAGCATCTTCCTAGTAAATCAGGAGACCAGGTTTCGAATCCCAGCCTGGCACAACTTTCCCCCTTCCCCACTGATTTAAATCAATGCCCAATCATAGTCAATTTATCTAACTGCTTTTTGTCTTAATTCATAGTGGTATCTGGATCAAAATGGTGTTTGAACTTTCGGACATATCCGTAAATAACAGGAACCACATGGAGATAAAATATCGTATGTTCATAATACGACTTATTATATACTACTTATAGCTGTCATAGACAGTGAATGACGTTACTGATTAATTAAAAATAACTTGTGCCTATATACTACCTATTTCACACTACAGAGAAAAAAAGAAATTTAAAATGCCGAAAGCGATGTCGTCGAATATCGGCATTCACAGTAAAACCTGGACCTCGGCAAAGATGCAGCAAGCCAGTGCAGCTTCCATGTTGGGGCAATCCGGACGAACGTCGGGCCACGCCCCTCGGAATATCCAGGCGCCACCGCCTCGCGGCCGTGTCATAAGAACGACTGCAGCAGACAAGCAGCTCTGCTGATTCCCTAGACGTCTCCTCGCAAAGTGTTGAAACTTCTCAATTAATTTTTAATTAAGGTTAAATAACTGAGACGGTGAAACTTCTACATTATTTAATACTGAAACTGCTGAGTGAAACAGAATGCAAGTGAACAAGCTGAAACTGCTGAGTGAAACTGAATGTACTATCACTTACCTTGTTTTTATCGTTTCATATCTGACCTACAAAATCTGCTCTGACAAACAGAACTCAAGCTTTTCCTATTCATTAATTACAATATTCACGGATAACTTGATCTGACTGGCCGGCAGGTGTGGCCGAGCGGTTCTAGGCGCTACAGTCTGGAACCGCGCGACCGCTACGGCCGCAGGTTCGAATTCTGCCTCAGGCATGGATGTGTGTGATGTCCTCAGGTTAGTTAGGTTTAAGTAGTTCTAAGTTCTAGGGGCCTGATGACCTCAGCAGTTAAGTCCCATAGTGCTCAGAGCCATTTGAACCATTTTTTTTATCTGACTGCTCAAAAATGATAATCTGACTTCAAATAATTAATACAAAAGAATGGCCCTGTATAAGAATAAATCCTAACAATAACCTATACATTACATAAGTCACTTACCTCATAAAAATCTTCATTACCCGAACTACAGCAATGTCGCAAGCACCAGTACCGCCAGCTAAATAAAAGATTCTAACTACTGAAAGCTCTAACTACTGATAGGCATGTGGTTGCAAATGAAAGATTTTGTTGCAAAGCAAACAATGTATGTTTACCTTAATAATGTGACACCCAGTTTTTATATATATATATATATATATATATATATATATATATATATATATATATATCGTCCGTCACTTCCAGTTTCAAAAATTATATAATTATCGACAAATTACATTTCCATGAAGGACACACGTCCAGATCGTCCGCTCGCGCTAACACCTCAATCCTTTGACCCCCCTCACCGCTGGCTACTCACTGCCGCCGGCCGGTGTGGCCGTGCGGTTCTAGGCGCTTCAGTCTGGAACCGCCCAGCTACGGTCGCAGGTTCGAATCCTGCCTCGGGCATGGATGTGTGTGATGTCCTTAGGTTAGTTAGGTTTAAGTAGTTCTAAGTTCTAGGGGACTGATGACCTCAGATGTTAAGTCCCATAGTGCTCAGAGCCAGCCACTATTCAATGCCAACTTCCATCACTGCTGGCTGTTAACCTTCAACTGCTAGTCCGACCAGCCACAGAGTCTCATACAGAGAGCGCATAGCGCTGTCAGAATCATTAATGGCAACATACAAATACATAAACAGCCTACTTCCAGTGTGTTTCGAAGTGTTAACCGTCGTCGAGTCAATTCAGCGTAATGTTCTCAGGCAGACAAGAGGAATAGCTCTACATACAGTTATTACAAGTGTTCACTGTATTACACTGTGTTTTACAGTATTGTGTACCTATTCATCTGCAGCAGCGGAGTGGACCTGTCAAATCACTGCTACCGGGCAGCACAGTTGTTATTTGGGTTGGGTTGGGTTGTTGTGGTGAAGGAGACCAGACAGCGAGGTCATCGGTCTCATCGGATTAGGGAAGGACGGGGAAGGAAGTTGGCAGTTCCCTTGCCAAGGAACCATCCCGGCATTTGCCTGGAGCGAAGTAGGGAAATCACGGAAAGCCTAAATCAGGATAGCCGGACGCGGGATTGAACCGTCGTCCTCCCGAAGGCGAGTTCAGTGTTATTTGGACACCAAGTATTAAACAACCGCAAACAACTGTAAACTGCAGTGACGACACATGAAATTTAAGTTGTTTATTAATTAATAAAGTGCTTGTAATCGTACAGAATTTCATGCCACTGTGCCACTGTCGTGACTTGCGCAGTCTGTTCTTATTTAATTGTCTGCTGACGGTGTAGTGGAGATAACAGTAAACCTACAGTCTCTATGCTATTCAGAGAAAGAGCTGTGTTTCCAGTTATGAATGGATGCCGACCTCGTACACTGTTCATGTTGTCAACATGCCTCGTAGGGCATTCTGTCATTTACAGTCAGTTATCTGAGGGAGTATACACACCAATGCTTCGTTACGCGTGGCAGTACGCTGGCTACGATATTGGTGAACCAGTGAACAACTTCAAAAGTGTCATTGACGTGGCGTTCATGAGCGCATTGAAATTTTAGGGTAAGAAAGGACTGTCAGTATGGGAGATGGCGCGCCAAAGCGGCGTACGGCCCAGGAACGTCGTTCAAACATATAACTGCTTACCGTGTCATACGGAACACTGAACACGCTCACCCCAGTAATAGGTCATCCGCGGTCAGCAAGAGAAACTCCTCGTCGCCACATAAATGCAATCTACAAAAAAATTTTCGTCAGCGGACAAGACTTATGATTACTATTTCGAAGAATTGTATGATTCATTTAAGAAAAAGAGCTTCACAAATTGAGCAAGTCAATAACACGTTGCTCCATCACTGGCGTTTGTGCAAGCAGTTATTCGGCGTGGCATTTATTGATAAAATTGTTGGATGTTCTCCTGAGGGACCCCGTGCCAAATTCTGTTCATTTGGATCGTCAGATCGTCAAAATCTCGAGACAGTTGGAGAATGCTGTAAACGTTTTTAACTGGAGAGAGATCCAGTGAACCTGCTGGCCAAAGATTTGTCAAGCACGAAGATAAGCAGTAGAAACACTCGCCGCCGGCGGATGGGCATTATCTCGCTGAAATGTAAGACTGGGATTGTTTACTATGAATGATAACAAAAAGGGGCGTAGAATATTGTCGAAGTACTGCTGTTCGTAAGTCTTCCGCGGAAGTCTGGGGAGTCTTCAGTCACGTCTTCGCTGGTAACCTGGGCTCGATTCGAAGCGGGACTTATCAATGAAGGCAATTCTACTTCAGTCATTGAGATTCCAGGCCGAAGATGTGTCTGGTGACTCCCCAGGCATGACTGGTATCTAAACTGACTGGATCGATAACCAGCAGTGATGCATGGCCTGGGATGATATTCATTTTCATCGCAGGACCTTGTAATGGTTCTTTATTTACGTGATCATTACGGCACTCCAACCCCAGTTCTCGGTACGAGTAATATCGTACTACTTTTCTGCGCGGTAACAGACATATTTTTGTGACAATATTCACATTTGGTTTTATTAATGTATAGGTACTACGATGTATTGCAGTGATATGGTTCTTGTGTGTAATCATTTCTGTGAGACTGTCATAATCTTTCACTTACTTATAACCGTTTTGGCGTGAATGGGCACGGAGCAGTCTTTGTTTCACTTTGCAGAAGTTAAGTTGTTATTTCGCTTTGTAAAAGAACAGTCAGGTCTTGTGTTTGGTTAAAGTGGAAATTAAATATATGAAGATTGATATAAAACTGTTTTCCTGATGATGTGACAATTAAGGAGAAGTAAATGTGAATTTACAAGAAATTTAATAAAAATATGGATCGTAAACACCAACTCAAAAATTATTTCTACCATACCATTGTTCTGATCTGGGATTGTTTGATCATTAAGAATTTCCTGAAAAATTGCTAATTTCCTGAAAAATTGCTAAAATACAAATCTGGACCTTCTAGCATTCAAAGTGGAATCACCCTAGAATCAACAAGATGAGCCATAACAACTTCGACGAAATCTATGTGGGAATCCATTCAAGATAAGTGTCAAAATTAGTGACTTTTTTATAGTGACTTCATTATTTCCATTCTGACGATACCATCCACAGTCAATAACTTTGTTGTTGCCCGATAAAGCGTGAGCAACATTATTGATATGATTTCTAACCTACTTTGCAAGTGGTGGTACTGTTAGAATCTGTTTGTCATCCGCGGCACTCATACGACATAGCGGTACGTCGGCTATATTCTACGCCCATCCAACCATTAAAATGGATAAAATTTCGCACGATATCCCTCAGGACTAGATGCAACAACTCTACCAGTCAATACCACACCGAGTAATAGCTTGCTTAAGGGCCAGAAGTGGACCAATGCATTACTGCCTTGCTCAATTTGTGAGCTCTTTCTCTTGAAGAAATCATTCAATAGCAGGTGTTTTTTTGCGTTTCCAACCTCTCCAGCAAGCACAGAAATATTTATTTTGTACATAAAAACCGCCTTTTCTTTGTGCACTGTATTTTATTTTTCTCAGATGCATTGAGTATATTTTCTTTTTGCTCTTAGGCTTCTTCAGTGGTATCTAGAACGATACAGGTTTGTTTTGATACGTGTTATTTTTAGATTGTAAAACACTTCACGTCTCATGTTTTATGTAAGTAAGTGACTACTTACAATTTTTTACATTCTTTGTTTGCATCTGCGCTTCCTCTTTTTAAATGAACAGTGTGAACAAAAAAGGTCGGAGTATAAAAATGTACTTATGTTTCGTGAATGAGGTGGCAGTGTGACCTCCAGCATGTGACCAGATGGGAGGAAACGCAGACACCAGTGAAAAACGCGAAGAAATGTAAGTAATAACTTATTTACATAAAGAACGACACGGGGACTGTAAATCTTAAAACAACACATATCAAAAAAAAAAAAAAAACCGTATCGTTGTAGATTCCACTGAAGGCAAATTAGAGTAAAAAAGTCGAAACGTGTCTGGGAATAATAAAGTACCTTGCAGCATGAAAATGCGGCTTTTATTTACAAAACAATCCATGTATTCAGAAACTGAAATCATTTATTTGTCTATACATGTACATCACGTCCACCGATTCCCGTCCCATTCGGATAATTCCTTCTTGGTGCGTCGTTATTTTAGTCTCAGAGGGCATTACAGCTAGCGGAAACATGTACACCTCCTTTGCGGTTGCAACGTGGAAAGTTATGTCAGTCACGTGGTACACAGCCATCTTGACACGATCAGTTATGCTTCTATAATCACACGTTAAGAAGGTCGACCATTGAATATTGGGCTGCACTATGAGATACGTTTAATTGATGACAATGTTTCCATTGATCCCAATAATAGGTTTCAGAAAACTATTAATTATTTCTTGGTTCTGTGAAGACCATTAAGTACAATGAAAGCAGTGAAAAAGTTCGCATAGGTATAACCGTTTTTTCTGAGTTTTATGTAATTAGGGAGATCATTCTAAACTTTTATTTATTTAAGTTTCTAAACAATATATCGATGTTTGTTTCAACACGAAAGTATTAACTATTCAACAATAGAAACCTTTCTACAATTTTTTTGATTAAGGCAGTGAGATGACAATTGTAAAACGGTACACCTGTTGTTAGATTCTTTACCTCCTGATTTTCCCTCAGATTACTCAACACTGTTCACAAACATTACGTTTGACTACAAACTTACGACTGTATATTATTCTTACCCCTATCTCCTATATATAAATAATTCGCCAAATAACAAGATTTTCTTCATTTTGGGCCATTATATAGAAATCAGGATGCAAACTTAATATTTCGCTTTCCTGCAGCGCATCAAACATTCATAACAAGGAGATTACAGGACAGTAGTTTGAAGCGCAGAGCACACTAGTAGTAATGAACGTGACCCGGCCTACGCTTGTGGATGATGGTACTGCTTCGCATTAAGTGACTCGGCAATCGGAATTTCACATTTGTTAACTCTTAATGAAGGAATGAATTAGTTCCGAATAACACTCTGCTGGTGAACTGCTATTAAAGAGTCACTACTGCAGCTACAACGGAACGTTCTGAAGGAAAGAATACACTTTTGGCACATTATTAACATCCTAATTTCACTGATCTACGTATCCATATCGGACTGCGAGAATAACTCGATGGCTGCTAGTCATAGTGACAAGATAGGAATTTAAATTGATAAAAAATAAAGGATTGAAGAAGAAAAGAATGGTGAAAATCAGCTTTGCTGATGATGACTCTCACCTTATTAAATGTTACAGGTAATTGTAAAACTATGCCAGCTACAGCTAAGTAATTATACATAACTGACAGAACAATTCATAAAAAGGTGTTTATTTTTAGGTGCTAAAACTATTAAAAAACACTGAAGAGCTAAAACAATTATCACCAACTATTTACTGTCCGTCTGCGGAACGAAATACATAACTGATTCCGCACTGAGGGATCCGACAGTTTGTTGATAGGTTTGTGAAGATATGTAGCAAAAAATGTCTACGCGAAGGTCATGTAATTCGCGTAAATAACTGGCCGCTCATTTGTGTGCGGTGTGATGGCGCACCACAGCGACCTATATGGGTTCAGTAGTACGTACATCAGGTGAATTTAGTCACCCAGACATAAACATTACTTCACTACAATGCTCCTCAAACCACTGTAGCACGGTTCTGGTTCCTAGAAACGAACAGTTATACTGTTGAAAGATGACATTGCCGGCGGCGAAGATATCAAGCATGAATGGATGCAGGCTGGTCTCAGCTGTTACTACCACATATCCCATGCCAGCGCTGGAGAATGTCTCCCATAGCATAAAAAATACCGCTCCCACCGCCTGCGTCTGTGGGGCGCTGCACCTTTGCAGCCGCCGTTCACCTCGATGATGGCGTTTGAGTAGACGACCATCGACCTAGTGTAGGAAAAACGTCATTCACTGGAGAGCCGAGTCATTACCATTAGTACCACTGATCGACGATCGAATCCCGATGGTTCCCTGCCCTTTGCAATCGTAATTGACGATGTCATTGGGTCAACATGTGAACACGTCGAAGTGCTCCGCTACGGAGTTCCATGTTCAACAATGAACGATGAACGGTCTGCTCCAAAACACTTGTGTGTGAACCAGCATTTCGGCAGAGATGCCATACATCACCATCTATCCTACTTTACAGATCACATTAGCATTCCAAAGCCACATTCTGTGAAAAGTCGTGGACGTCCAACCATTTAGAGCCTAGTGGTAGTTTCACTACCCTTCTACCTTTTCCTGTAGATGCTCACAAAAGCAGCACGTGGACATTCGACCAGCTTCGCCGTCTTTGAGGTACTCGTTTAAAGGCTGTGTTTAAGAATAATCTACCCTTCGTCAGAGTCGCTCATCTCGATGGATTTTCCCATTTGTAGCCCATATATTCGCTAGGGTGATACCCCGTCCGTGTCTGTTCCGCTTACAGTACTTTTGTTACCGCGGCACGTGGCCTCAACGCCACCAGGTGGCATCCAATGTTGCGGTGCGCAGTGTTCATAAAGTTTTGGCTTATCAGTGTGTAAGACTGAATGAGCTTGAGAACTCTTCATACCAGCTCAGCTTCCAAAAGCTGTCCTCGACAGTTCGCGGTCTCCTCTTACCTAACCTCTGCCCGATTTTCCACTTTTGTCGTCCGTCTATTCGACAGAGCCAGTCGAACAATCACACTATCTCCGAGTGGTATAGGGAGGCCGTCTTCTGGAAGACCGTGTGCTCATTCTTCTTGCGACACGGTAGCCCTGAGTCCACGTCGTCGCAATTCGTTCCGCAGACACTGAATTATATCTAACTGACAGTGCAAAGTTTCGGTAGGGTACACAAATTGCCTCAAGCCAATGAGTTGAATCTTCTCCTAATCCGCAGATAGATACAAACTATCTGTGCCTGAAGCCAGTCTTATTTTCATCTCCACCTGGAAAAGTAACGTTACAGCCATCCAGCTGTGTTCATTCACCATCACTACCTGCCGTCTACAAGAAAGGCTTGTTCTGTACTGAAAATACCGACACTAGAGCCACATAAAAATAAAATTTTCATTATCATATTTCTGTTACAGTTTGGTAATGGCCAATGAAACTGTTCACTGGGTAAAAGTTTCCATACTCATTAGTGTATTAACAGAATACAGCTCAGTCTGACAGCATCTTACGACATAGTATGTTGCAGAGGATCGGTGGCGAATAATGGACATTCGCTGGAGAATCAACAGGCTAAACTACCTCTCCTCATTGGAAAGACATTAATCAATACGGTCGTCTTAACAATGAAGCCACTTGCTCCTTCTTCAAGCTATCGATGGTCGTCAGTCATCAGATACTCACGATTACTTTCTGTTCCTCGAGTTCTCATGGTCATTATCATTTACTCTGTGCCTTATGTCTTTTAATATGATTAACACTGTGCAGACAACTTTTGTGTTTCATGTACGAGTGTTGCAGAATTACAATTTGTATAGGAGCCGATCTACATTTCACTTATGAAACAGATTGCGTTTTGGTGCTTTACGACCAAGCCAATATAAGAGAAAATCCTGTCTATTGAAAATCTATAGACTCTATTGACCATTATTTCTGCTTATTTTTATCTGTAATATAGGTTCTTCAATTCCCTAGAAAGACGGACATATTATAAAGTGCATTTGTAGAATAATTGTACCTGGCCAAATGGAATAAATAGTGTTGCCTCATCTACGCTGCAGGAAAAAGAATTGAGCACGCTTTTAGCAGTTTACAGTTCACTCAAGATTTATTGCAACAGTACATAGGGTGTACAGTGCATATGGTGTACCTGGAGACCATTTGCGGTTATTGATGGTCTACATGTTCCCAAACAACGACAAAAAATTAATAGCTCAAGCAGTTCTGAGATACCAGGTATCGACCCCTGCAGAATACCCATATTAGTACGTGCTGTATACTCCACGGACTGCAATACAGGCACTGTCCCTTGCATCCATTCGATCGTACAGATGGAGAATGCTGTCCTGAGATACGTTATGACACTCCTGCTAGACCTGTTTACATAGTTCTGTACGGATGAAAATGCGCCAAGTTACTGGGCCACAACTGTCCGCGATTGTTTTGAAGGACATTCTGAATAATTACCCAACCAAATCGCCCGACAGGAATCCCATCGAACATTTTTGGGGCATAATGTAGAGGTAAGATAATGAACAAAATCCTACACCGGCAACACTTTCGCTATTATGGACGACTATAGAGACATATTGGCTCAGTATTTCTTCAGGGAACTTTCATCGACTTGTTGAAGCAAATCCATACTGAGTTGCTGCACTACGTCGGGAAGCGGGCGACGTAGTACAGTGGTTAGCACAATGGACTCCCATCCTGGAGGACGAAGGTTCAGACCCGCGTCCGGCCATCCTGATTTAGGTTTTCCGAGATTTTCCTAAACCCCTTTATACAAATGCCGCGATGGTTTCCTTGAAAGGAAATTTCCGGCACCCTTCCCGATCCTTCCCTAATTCGATGGGACCGATGACCTGATTGTTTGGTCCCCTCCTCCAAATCAACCACCCAACCTATGCTGGGCAAAAGGAGGTCCTACACGATATTATGAGATATCCCAAAGCTTCTGTTACCTCATTGTATCTGCGCTGTGGTAGCTGTACGATATACCACTGCTACCCTTCCAATATGACGATCCTGACGCAGCGAGGACGTCCAGAACCACGTCTAATGAAGTGAGAATTTTCACGTAACCACTGATACCAGAATTGTTGCACGAACCGACGCAGCTCGTCGGAGTTGTGTGGTAGTTCTATGATAGAATAATCCCGCCACTTGGAAGGCCACAATTTGTCCTCTTTCAAACTGCTCAGTTGGTTGTAGGAAGCACGAATGTGTCTCCGTAGAATGGTTGCCTGATTTCTTCACAAGTTTGCAGCACACCGAGACTTGTGGCTGTGAGCTTTCCCTATAAATCGATAGACACAGATAGCTCTCTGGAAGCTATGCCACTAAGGTATGTGTTGGCGGACGACTTTGAAACCATCTCCCAGGTGGCATATGCCACCATCGGATCAAAATCCACATCGTCTTTCCAGGGGTACTATTTTTTACGGATGTTTTTTAATATTCCGCGATCACAAATCAATTCCAAGTCTAACGGAGCTAAGCAAGTGTGGCTTACTCAGAGAGCTAACGTAGAAGCAAACCAGCTCCGAACGGCATCTTGATGAAGTTATTGCTTTGTTCTAAACACATGCTGTGTGAATTGCCGGTAGAGGACATGAAAACATACCTCTTCCCCTCACTTTCTTGAGATTCTCTGCAAGTGACAAATCAGGAGACCTTGCAGGACACTTAAGGCGTCTCTGTTTTGCATTGCTAAGAGTAGTCCTGTATTATCGTGATCGAATGTGATCTTTGTCTCGTATCTTGGACCCGCAATAAAATCGATACGGATAACTTTCGCGAGGTACACTGATACACGGTTGACATTTACGCTGCAAATATGCCCAAGAAGTGGTTGTTTAGCCTACGTTCTCTGCCGGAGTCCAATGTACAAAACCGGCTCCGCAGTGAGCTAACAGTCAGAACACTTTTGGTGAAGCTTACAGACACGCGCCTGTGGCATCGAGTAGACTAAACTCTTGTTTTCTCTCCTTGTTTGCTATTGGAACTCGGTGCCTGGCTTTTGGCGGCTCGTGAGTTCAACATTTTATTTCTATTTTCTAGTGCGACACTAAAATTGGGCCCATTGAACAACAAGGGCGTGAGGACAGAATATACCATTCTTGTCTTTGCTGCGTATCTCTTTTGATTAAACATTCTTCACTTTACGTCTGTGGTCACAATGTTTTTGTCATCAGACTACCGGGTTCGGTCTATAATGCCCATCTTCAGATTAGTTTTATATAAACATGCCTTAATATACTTGCGTCATGTTGATTTAGCGCCATGTAAACTCAACACACATAGGGAGATTTATGGATTCAGTCAGTAAGGTACTCCCTGGCATACATTGACAGTATTACCAATATGTTGCTTTATGTGTACGTCCAAGAAAGAGAACGGGTAACTACATTTTAAGATTTAATATATATTGCGGCTTAATTCATTCTTTACTCGACAGCGTACGTTTGTTTTGAGACTACACGTGTATCACAGGCGCTAGTGGTAATATAACGGTAATTGGTAACAATATTTTAAGCCACTGGGATCTTGTTACTACAATTACTCGGTAAGAAACCTCCGTGACGTTGCCTTTATATACTTAAATAATAACTAAATGCACTCAGTCTGCAAGCTGCATATGTACTACTATTTTCGTAAATTGGTTACGTATATTTAAATAAACCTGGTTTAGCTGTTAGAATGTAACATACATCCGGAGATTCTCTACGAAAGACAGTCTTAGTCACGTACAGTTACATGGAATTTAATCAATAAAATCATTTGCATTTTCTTACCATACTGGCTAGAATCTGTAACAGCGTAAAAAAAAACTATTTCTTTAATCTGTTCGTATCAGCCAGAAACAAAAGTAACTATAATCCTACAAATGTTGAAATTGGATAATAGACCGTGCTGAGTGGATGACCACTTGTGGAAATGTCAGTCTTTTTCCTGTTTGAACTTGAAATTATTTCTTTGTTTTTTTTTCAGTAGTGGTATAACATTCTAGACGATTTACATAATTCATTCCCAAGTAAGCCCATAGACTTTTCCAAGTGGATTCCCTATAAAATAAAAAAAACACATATTTTATGCTTTCCGGCTCCATTTTCATCCACCAAACAGAAAATACTAAACCATTTCAGGCGCGATCTTTCTATCCCCGTCTCATTTTAATGTTTTACTACACAAGCTACGCAGGTCAGGAGCTGCCAACAATATTTCAGGACATATGAAACGCCGTATTTGTTTCATACACGTTACCACAAATTGCTAGATAAGACAGTCTCTCGCCGAATCCTCGCCTTCCGTAAAAGTAGCACTGTAGACCCTTCATAATGTTGACCAGTCACCGCCGATTTGCAACCAACCAGTCTGCAATTCTCGTTGCGGCCACGAGACATTCCTCCATACACACACATTTACGTGACACATTTGTCACCCCAGTAAAAATAACCACTCTTCTAATGTCTGTTCCTCGATGTGCACGTCTCCTGATACGAATACCTTAGAATATAGAATTTTCACCTTAGGAAAACGAAATGGTCGCAAATGGATTCATCGCTGAAGTCACAGATTATGGCTTTGTTTTCCAGTGGGCTCTGGATCTACTTCATGGAATTCTCTTACATCCAAGGTAGGAATGCAGGGATAAATGACGGGTGACGACTGAAAATCTCAACCCATTTCTCAGTACTCTGTTCCCGACGGTCCGTAGTCTTGCTCTGCTTGTCGGTATGCATGCGACAGTATGTTCTAAAATGCCGCGCATAAGAATGGCGTTTTCCGGTCCTCATACCTCGGTTTCTATTTATGATAAAAAGGTTGGGTCAAGCGTTTTGATAAGCCCATGGGTTGGAGAGAATTTCTGTACCCAAAAGAAGGATCGTCTTAGTGTCACTATACTACAGCACTAGCTCAAAGTATGAATATTATATACTTCCTCCAGCTTAGGCAAATAATGTGGTGTAAGGTGGATTTGATGGAAACACTTTCAGCTAGTATGTGGTTCCACGGATAACCCCACAAAAGGGCTCTTTCAGTATATTTTTGCCGTCCCCAGTGGACCATAACATATCCGAGCGCTCCAAGTCGGCTATTCACAGCAAATGGCTGAAATATTTGCGCTGTATTCCTAGGATCCCCATTTAGGACAGCTTTGAAAATTTTCCTGTTATCTTCATCCATTTGCAAGATGCAGACGTTCAAAGTTATCCTACTTCTACACCTAAATTCTTTGTGAGGTCAAACGTAAATAATAAATAACAGCAACTAATTGCTCAAGTTTTAACGGTATATTCTATAGGTGTCCGTCAGGAAGAGCCATCTCCCTGATATAAAAAATCTGTATCCGTTATCGCCGGCCGGAGTAGCCATGCGGTTCTAGGCGCTCCAGTCTGGAACCGAGTGACCGCTACGGTCACAGGTTCGGATCCTGCCTCGGGAATGGATGTGTGTGATGTCCTTAAGTTAGTTAGGTTTAATTAGTTCTAAGTTCTAAGCGACTGATGACCTCAGAAGTTGTGGCATAGTGCTTAGAGCCATTTGAACCATATCAGCTATCGAAAAACACCCAAAAAGCTAGTTTTTTGGGTACCAAAGCTAGCCGTGGATTCCGAGGCAGCTGTTCACAGAAAACGGCTGTAACTTTTACGACGTATTCCTAACACCCTGATCTCGAACCACTTTGAAAATTTTCTTCATGTCTTTATCCATTACCGAGGTGCAGAGGTTCAAACATACCTTACTATTACCCGTTAAATGTGCACGTAAAATCGGCTGAGACCCGAAAGCGTCGTTGTAAATTGACGTAGCACGGAGAAATCTGCTGTAGAATGTCTCCGTTGTCATATGAGAACCCTATGTTGTAGTACCGAAGCATATAAAAAAATTTTTGCTCGTAAAATCCAGTCAGAGGCGTTAAATAAATTTTGCGTCACTTAAATTTCACCTGTGTAAACTATCAGCACTTTACTGAGCAATACACTATTTTTCATATGAGTTGCATGCCTTGCTGCAGAAGGGAAATGAACGGGATGAGTAGAAAATTGCTGCTATCAGAACATAAAAATTGGGAATGTGTTCGTGTTTATTTAAAAGACTCTGACTGAAAAGTCCACTTTTATCCAGCACCTTTAAAATGTTCCCAACATTTTTGCCAAGTGAACATACTACTGAGAGAGAAGTGACTGTGGCAGTGGCAAAGACACGAAAACGCAATAAATACTGAATTGTAGTAGACTAGTTATGTTATGGAGAGAGGAGACAATAACAGTGTACGAGAAAGAATTGGTCACAGTGGCAGTAGAAGGTAGTTGACAGTGACACAACAAAGCTAGGAAAAGATTGATGGAGACAGCACCAGGGGGGTTCATGAATAAAGAGAAACTGGAAGTGTGTGAGAGACAGTGATTATGAGAAGCAGAGTATACATCCATGACAACGAGGAAGAGAGAGATAGCGACATTTCCACTGATGTGATTACAGGAACTTTTCTCCTAGTTTTGTTCGATGCTACAATCCGTAAAAAGTGAGATACTTCTTTAAACGCCCAGTATATACGAGGATGAGTCAATAGGTAAGTAGCACACTGGGATAGAGACATCAGAGCTGCTTATACTAGCCTGAAATATATTTTCCTTTTCAACGTTCATCTCCTTGTAAACGTTTACACTTACCCCAACGCTCGACAAAGCGTTAAAAGTTTGGCGCATACAATTCCTATGACAGCTTTCGCATCTAGATAGTGACCTCTCGCAATAAAACACACCGAGCGGGGTAGCGCAGTAGTTTCCACACTGGCTTCACATTCGGGAGGATGACGGCTCAACCCTGCGTCCGGCAATCCCGATTTAGGTTTTCTATGGTTTCTCTAAAACGCTTAACGGGATTTATGGTCAAGAAATTTTAAAAAAATCGATTTCTCATTGCAAATTTCGGTACTTTATATTATGGATAACAAACCGTTTTTTCTGTGAACTATTGCACATAGTCGAAAAATATGGACACAGGACCGGTAGCTCCGCGTCGTCGAGTGCCTATGGTCGGTGCTCGGAGGCGATCGGACCTGTATACGAAGACCTACAGAAAGTCAGTTTACTGGAAAGATGTACTGGAGCGAACACTCAAAACTGCGAGTCGATAAATTCGCTGATTTGGACGCTTTCCCCGAAACACGTATTTTCCGGTAAAGAAAATTTCAATCAATTTTTCTACACTTATCTTCAACGACGGCTTCATTGGATTCGCACAGACAATGAATGTCATAGGCATTCAGCTTGGCAACACAACGTTCGAATTTTGAAGAAGGTGCGACGCGGACCGCATTGTACGCTGAGAGCAACGAGCATCTACGGCAGTAAAGAAGCCTGATCTACGGCCCGGGAGGAAGCGGTGCACGAGAACGAGATTTACGACATCGAGGAAGGCGTACTGAATGCTCCAGGCGTCTATAACTGATGATAAGTCCCAAAAAACCGACGAAAACCTTTTCCTAAGCTTTAAACGCGATTACCTAAAAGTAATATTCTTTTTGCTGGCCGTTTCGATTGCTGAAAAGCTACTCGCACTATTTTGATACCGCTTTGCTATTTCTGTATAGAATTCAGCTGGCTGCAGGGGGAACCTCTAGAAGTTAAACGATTTTCCAAATATCGACTTTTTATGTACGCTTCAATGCCCAAACAAAGTTGATTTTTCTTACTTTTGTTCAAATAGTTGCCAATTTGCGACATTTTTTTAAATTTTCAATGCTTATGACCATTGTTACACTCATATACAATAATAATTTTTTGTCGGGTGTGTTTGAGACCACCCAGTAATCTGAACCAGGTCTTCCCGCCTACCGGTGCACGGCGTGCATTGCCATCTTCGGCACCATTTTGATTAACTGCTCCTTAATAATTTTGGACAAAAAGTTTTTAATGCCAGGAAAAGAGGTATGAATAAAATGATATAAGCTTTGATCGCATATCTTATGATTTCACCTCAAGAGAAGATGTTGAAAATATAAAAATCGAACCCCTAGACCACAAAACCTGCTTATGGAAACGGCCAGGATGGTTCCTTCGAATGGGCGAGGCCGATTTCCATCTCCATCCTCCCCTAATCCGAGCTTGTGGTTCGTCTCTAGTGACGTTGCTGTCGATGGGACGTTAAGCACCAATGTCCTCCTCCTCCTAATCCCGGAGTATAACAGGTTAATTTCGTTCCTTAAATTGCTACAACCCCCATGACCGATGAGACCTGGGAGAGAGAAATACCCTTAGAACGCTCCTTGCTTGTGATTTTTTTTGTTATTTGCTGAATTCCTGTATCTTCCCGAACAGAAATTTCTATGGGATACAGCTTTTCCCATATCCGGAAAGGTTCCGCAGTGGAAATGCTCAGCGGACAGTGTCTCGGCTCTCAAAAATCGCATTGTTCGAGTTGGTTACACACTCAAATCACATATGCCACGTTGATCGATCTGCAGGTCATTAATCAATGGCTACAGAAAAATATGTCTCCGCTGTCTTCCACGCTAAATGTGCTTCCACCTTCTCGATACGTATGGACGCGAAATTATAAACGATATTGCCTATTCTGACGTTTGCGACAAGTTTATTGCCTTATGCTTGTATTTATGATATTAGTAAGTAAATTCTGTGAGGCATCTGTTCTTATAAAGGTGTGTCAGCTGACTTTCGTTCTGTGTGTAACTGTTGTTGCAACTGTCAGATAAAAGAACTCCCCATTGTAGTGTTCTTTGACATCGCTGGCGTGACGCTGTAACCAGTGCATTAGTGCATATGCGGTTCTATCATACGTGCTAGGCTAGCAGCGTTCTGAGTTAGCAGCTGGCAATCTCTCAGCGACAAAGAGACAGCGCTGTTCAAATACGCTCAGCGGTGACCCCGCTGAATGCCGCATTCACACATGGAGCGACACGAGATCGCGCACCAGTTGTATAAGCTACATCCGCAGCAGCGGCGGCTACATGCCGCCTGTCGGTAAACATTTGTGGAAGAGGGAGCAGCTGCGACGGAGTTGCGGAGCTATAATGTCTCCGCTACATGTAACAGCGGACGCTGCGTGTATCACTGAAACCCGGCCAGATAATGCACGGTCGTTACCCGGAATGGAAAGAGCGCTTTCAGAAAAAAATTTGCGCCAGTGTCGAGACGTTAATGTACGAAGAAAGTTCTGAAACTGAATTACGACGTAACAAGGCTCTTGCGGTAAATTTAAATATCAGCCACTTTTATCCCAGACAGAGACTTCACGTAAATTTAAAAGCTGCTGCCTCCACAATGTAGTTCATTTTTTGTCATAATGGAGAGGCTTGTTTAAGCTCCTCATTGCAAGCATAGCGGCTACACATAGATGCTGCCCACTTACAACGAATAAATCCTTCAAATTAATTATGCAGTAGAATCATAACTTTTTTCTTTTGGCGTAGTTTTGTTGAACAAAAATGTGGAGTATCAGATTCATTTGAATTGTATCATAGCTCTCCCAAGTGTACGATGAAAATTTCCCGTATCAAAATAAGATAAGAAACATCGGGTTTTGATATTCTATCCATTACAAGTCTTGACAGATGAAGTACAGTCCTTGAGAGGAGAAGGACGAGTGCTCTACCACTTGCCCGCGAAAGGCAAAGGTCCCGAGTTCGAGTCTCGGTCGGGCACACAGTTTTAATCTTCCAGGAAGTTTCAATACCCTAGTTGTTATTCCTTTACGAGAAAGCATGCTGCGCATGGCTCGTTGTAGGTGATTCTGTGTGACCTAAGTCAAATGGATTTTTCAAAATTTTTCACTTTTTACAGTTGATTTTAATAACACTAGTGATGAAAACGTAATTTTCGTTTTCTTGTAAAGATAAAATTTATATTACCAAAACCGTCATCTAACTAAGAGTTAGAACATCTGGAGCGGCTTTTTGTGTTTACAACAAAAGGAAGTGGCTCTCATATGTTCCGTCGATTTTTTCCCAGCATTCCTCCAAAAGCCTCAAATAAAATTTGTTGTTTTCACCGCTTGTTTCAGAATTGCTCTTGTCTCTTTATTGGATTTCATCAATATATACTTTGCGGCTGTATTTTGTTGGAACTCATACGAAGTGTCAACATAAAAGCCGAGGGCATCATCCGGACGTGATATACGTGTACGAATGGTGTGTGCGTTTGTGGATTTGTGTGAATGTGAGTGAGAGTATATACTAGAGTGCATTTGAATTTTTCGCGCACTATGGTCAATTTGTTCTTCTTATCGCCCGTAGTGTTGTTGCAGGTAGTTACTTACCACTTGCAACGAAAATAATCTATAAATTAATTTTTTCAGTAGAGTCATTTATTTCTACAAGGCTTTATTTTGCAGAATAAAAGGTAATATATACAACTACAGGCTAATTTCAGTATCACTGTTATCTTAAGTGTATATAAAATACATAAGCGTATGATCACAATTTTCCGCTTCAATACGATTAAATGGATGTGTGAGTTTTAGTGTCCCCTCAACGGCGATGTCTTTAATCAATGAGGACGATCTGAGATAGGACAAAAATTGATCTGTTAATTGGCCATTTTTTTTATTTTTGTTTTTATTTATGTTTTTTCGTCAGGCTTACAACATTTGTAAGTGAATCTCGACGAACTTTACTTTGTGTGGACTCTTAGGGATTTGAAGCCCCCTCCTGAGGTCTTCTACATATTTTACTGTTTTCAAATTAGTTGTTATTAGACGAGAGAAGAAAACGCTAGTGTCCACGAAGAAAAAATAATAGATTGGTGTGATGATGTCCATAAAAGTGGACAAAGATTGGAATCCTTATCTGCCCTGACTTCGAAGGGCATCTGGTAAATTACAGTCGACATTCAATTGTTTTGCGTTGTTTTTCTTCAGGAAGCTTCATACTTTATGTTTAAAATGTATTGTAACGTCTGCAGTTGTTCAAAATGGCTCTGAGCACAATGGGACTTAACTTCTGAGGTCATCAGTCCCATAGACCTTAGAACTACTTAAACTTAACTAACCTAAGGACATCACACACATCCATACCCGAGGCAGGATTCGAACCTGCGACTGTAGCCGTCGCGCGGTTCCAGACTGAAGCGGCTAGAACCGCTTCCACTCCGGCCGGCTGCAGTTGTTCAATGTGCTGCTTCCATACAGAGATTTCACACTGTACTTGTTTCTTAGAGGCTCCTCTACGTTTACTGGGCTTCACCACTATTTGCTTTGTGGTTTCTTAGAACACGACAAATCAGTGGTGAAACGTGGGCGCATTAATGGTATACAAGCAAGCTTTACTTCCGTTATTTATTTTGTTCCTGCAATTTCTACCATGTTATCTGATGATCTAACTATGCCCTAATATTCTGCAGTTCTTTGTATCCTTTCTCTTCCCTACAAGCAATAAAGCTCATGGAGTAGAGTATTTGTATTTACTGTATCTACTCATGTGTGAGGACTGAATATATTTTAAAAATTAATAATAAAGTCGTTTCCTCAGAACAAGGGTATATTGGTTTAAAATTCTGAGCACGTAGTTACTAGTTTGTGCAAAACATTCGGTAGTGGAGAACCCCTTACAGAAGAAGAACAGCCAATCGTCGAAATCTGACAGTAAGCACCAGTAATAACCTAACAATTCAAGCAGTTTTACAGCTTCTTGGTTAATAGAAAGCCTAGAATAAACGATGTGTATTTTGAGGGGTCTGCCGGCCGAAGTGGCCGTGCGGTTAAAGGCGCTGCAGTCTGGAACCGCAAGACCGCTACGGTCGCAGGTTCCAATCCTGCCTCGGGCATGGATGTTTGTGATGTCCTTAGGTTAGTTAGGTTTAACTAGTTCTAAGTTCTAGGGGACTAATGACCTCAGCAGTTGAGTCCCATAGTGCTCAGAGCCATTTGAACCATTTGAGGGGTCTAGGAGTGATATCTCTGCTCCGTAATGAAAACCTCGTCGGTCCAGGATTGCGACACACCACTATTGAAATTTTGAATAAAAATCATTTGCAATGGCTGCCGGGAACCCCCAGCAAAAGTTGTCACTCTCATTCAGTCAACGGCGTTGTTAAAGGCAGTGGAGCAGCGGACCGAGGTCCAGGGCACTGCCTTGCCATTTGGAATGTAAACTGTCCCTAAGGGCTGAAGAATCAACAATGATCAACGGCATGAGGATGCAGAAGGCAGTGAAAATCACAGCATTAAAGATACATCATGTGTATCCACAGGACGTGCGGCTTGCAATAGAAAAATGTCATAAAGATCTCTCCATTGGCAGAGGATTTCGAACTAGTCCCCTATTCGGATCTCCGGGAAGAGTTCTCAATCGGGAGATGATCATTTAAGAAAGATTCAATACACAAGGAAAGTATGACGTTCTACGGTCCGAGGCGTGGAATATCAGAAGTTTCAACGTGATGAGGAAGCAAGAAAGGGAATGCTAAAACTAATTCTAGACATAACAGCTATTAGTGAGCTGAAATGGAAAGAAGACAAGAGCAGTGTAGGGTAATATCAACAGCAGCAGAAAATTGTATAATGGGAATGGGATTCGTTAAGAATTGGAAGGTAAGTCAGAGAATGAGTACCTGTGAACAGTTCAGTTATGCGGTTGCTCTCGTCTGAATCGACAGCAAACCAACACCGACATCGACAGTTCAGGTAAACATGCTGACGCCGCAAGCCGAATATGAAGAGGTACTGAAAGTATACGAGAATATTGAACGGATAGTTTAGTACGTAAGGCAAGATGAACATCATACTCATGGTGAGTTGGAATGCGGTTGACGGGGAAGAAGCACAAGAAAGGTAAGAGGAGAATATGGATTTGGTAGTAGGATCGAGAGAATAGAAAGACTGTGTTCTGCAACAAATTTCAGCTAGTAATAGCGAATACTCTGTTCAAGAATCACAAGAGGAAGAGGTATACTTGGAGAAGGCCGGGAGATAGGCGGTTATTTCAGTTAGATTATATCATAGTTAGGAAGAGATTCCGAAATCTAATACTGGGTTAAAAGTGGCACCCAGGAGCAAATGTACGCTCAGGTAAAAATTAGGTAATGATAAGGAGTAGGCTGAAGTTTAAGAGACTAGTCACCAAGAACTAATGTCCACAGAAGTTTGATACGGAAGTACTAAGTAATTATTAGATACGCTTGAGGTTCTCTGAGGCTATGGATATTGTGATAAGAAATAGCTCAGTTGGCAGTTCAGTTGGAGATAGATGGTCACCTCAAAACAGGGCAAATACTTAATTTGGAAAGAAAAAACACATTTACAAAGAAGGCAACTGCTAAAGTACCATGAGCAACAGGGAAAATACTTCTGCTGATCGATGAAAACACCTAGCACAAAAATTTTTAAGAAAATACAGAAATAAAGAATAACAAGTAACATCTTGGATATCTAACTTCTGTACAGAAGTTAGATAAACTTCGGAGGAAGAAAGGAAAGCTGTTGAGAACATCTTGGATATTCGGGAATCCAGCCGGATGTTCGCGTCGTTCTCGCACGATATTTCAACAGCGTGCCTCGCTGTCTTCTTCAGGTGCTACCTGAGACTGGTCCTTGAATTACAAAAACAAGTAACTTGGAAATAGATTTACGAAGGGTAGGGGAGCTAAGGCAAATGCGTGCATTAAAAATGTGAAGAGATCGAAAAAGAATTGATTGTCGGAAGGACTGTCCCAAAATATAGAAAAGTCGAAACAGTCTTCGGCGAAATTAAAAGCGAAAATGGGAATGGCACTGTTAAATGCAGAGCAGAGAGCAGATAGGTGGAAAGAATACATTGCAAGTCTCTTTGAGGTGAGAGACTTGCCTGATGACGTGATAGAAGGAGAAACAGAAGTCGATATAGAAGAGATAGGAGATCTAGTATTAGAATCAGAATTTGAAAGTGCTTTGCGAGACTTAAGATCGAAAGGATATGAAACATTCCCTCATAATTTCTAAAAGCATAGGGGGGGGGGGAGGGGGGGGAGTGGTAACAAAACTACTACACACGATGGTACGCAGAATGTATGAGTCTGGCGATATAACATCTGACTTTCGGAAGAACGTCATCAACACAGTTACGAAGATTGCAAGAGCCGACTAATGAGTGAATTTTCGGGCAATCAGCTTAACGCCTCATGCATCCAAGATGCTGACCATAATAATAATCAGAAAAATGGAAAAGAAAATTATGGATATGTTAGATGACGACCAGTTTGGTTTTAGAAAATGTACAGCGACCAGAGATGAAGTTCTGATATTGCAGTTGGTACTGGAAGCAAGACTAAAGATAAATGTAGACACGTTGGTAGGATTTGTTGAACAAGAAAGAGGCCTCTAAATTTTCAAATGGTGCAAGATATTGTAAATTCTGAGAAAAATAGGATTAAGCTATAGGGAAAGACGGGTAACGTACAATAAGTACTAGAAGGAACAACAGGAGTAGAAGATCAACAGTTAAATACTCGGATTAAAAATGTGTAAGACTGGAATGTCGTCTTTCGTTCTTTATAAATCGAAAAGGCAATAAATGAATTTAAAGAAAGATTCAATGGTGCAATTACAGTTCAAGGTGAAAGCGTACCAAATGAAAAGCCTCAATTATGACGTCGCTGCCCTCAGCAGAATGGATAAGTATTAGGATATCTTCTGAATTGAATGAACAGTTTAAGGAATGCAAAATATGCACTGAGATGAAATCGAAGAAAAACGAAAGTAATGAGAAGTTCCAGAAAAGAGAACATCAACAACCTTAACACCAGTATTGGTGATCACGGAGTAAATAAAGCTAAGGAATTCTCCAAACTAGGCACAAAATAACTCTTGACGAAAGGAGCTAGAAGGAGATAAAAAGCAAATTAGCACTGGTGAAAAGGGATTTATGGCTAAGGGAAGTCTAGTAGTATCGAAAGTAGGCCTTAATTTGAGTACAAAATTTCTGAAAATGTGGCTTTGGAGTAGAGCATTGTACGACACTAAAACATTGATTGTCGGACGACCGAAAAGGAAGAGATTCGAAGCATTTGAGATGTGGTGATGCTGAAAATTAGGTGGACTAAGGAGTCAGAAAGTTCTCTGGAGAATCCATGAGGAAAAGAATATATGGAAAAAACTGACAACAGGGACAGGATGGTAGTACATTTGTTAAGGCATCACAGAATTACATCCATGGTACCAGAGGGAGCTGCAGAAGGTAAAAAATGTAGATGTAGACAGAGTTTGTAGTATATCAAACAAATAATTGAGGGTATAGGTTTCAAGCGTTACTTTGAGATCGAGAGGATGGTACAGGAGATACATATTCTTTATACTGGTCCAGTAGTCCACAGAGACTCCTTATAGATTTATAACATAAGTGTCATTGTTTGGTTTGTTACCAAAATTTATTATGTTTCTGTAAATATGTCATCACAACAGTTAAATAACTTCTAAAATGTGATCACCAAAATGTACAGCACAAAACAGAGTAATGCAATAATCCTTGTTTGCAAACGTACAGTGAATCGGATGTGGTCGCAGAGAGAATAGCAAAAAGCAGCAGCAAAGCACTGTGTGCTGCTATTCCATTGCGTTCAGTGAACCGATACACGAGGTACGCTTTGGCCGGTTCTTTGTCAGTAAGCCATCTAAACTGCTATCATCGCTAACGCTCAACTGTCTCTGTTGTAGAAACAAACCGGTGGGTTATCGAATGCAGGACTGAGGACAAAAGGGTGAAGTGGGTTTGACTATTACCATCGGCCACTACCGGGACTGAATGGAGCAAGATTGGTCCAAAAAAGACACACAGCATAAACTATCAACAATTGCTCTGCTGTGCCGATATTTTTAGTGTAACGCAGATACAAAGATAAATGGTAGTAAAAAAGTTGTAGTGTAATTACCCTGTGATGAGCGTCCCTAGCTGACGTGTCTCTTAAACAAATGCATTCATAAAATATCTCCCAATACTCTTGGAAACTCTGAGGAGTTCTGGTTTACCCTCAAAAATTTAAGGATTTAAAAACGTGTAACACTCTTCCATAGGGTACCTGCAATAACGTGTATGCTTTAGCATTAGGTGCTGCGAACACTTAGCTGCCGTAGTTACGATCACAACAGGTACAGAATAAGGATGTACATCTCTTCGCAATGAGAAAATATTCACCTGCGCCGGGAGTAGTTGATTACTGTTGAAACTCTAGGTTACTGTAGATAAAATATTGTAACAGAATGAAGCGTACGTCCTCCAAACAGGTCCTGCAAAACTGTCCAACCAGGAGCTAAAACCTCACGCACCCAATTTCAAAGTCGGGCTCGCACATAGCTGGCAATGGCCGCAGAGAACAGATGACTATAAGGTTAACACCAGAGAAGAGAATTAGTCACGCAAGGGATGTGAGAGCTCCGTGCCAACCTCTTTGGCAGTCTCGTGGATAGCACATTTACTTCCCTGTGCTGACTGCAGAGGGAGAGGCTGTTTTAAGGAACGCTGCCTGGGACAGACTTCGTCACCAATAGCCTGGCATTGCATGTATGATACTGTGCTTGTGAGCACAAGACTGAGAATTAACATAGTACTTATTTTACATACACCCTCTCATTTCAGGCTTCGGTATCAAATTTCGGCGGAAACACTAATGTTAAATGCATATGGAACAGTTTAATGATGAATTCGCATCTCATCCTAATTAATACTTAAACAGAAAAAAAATGTGCTAACAGATATGTTGTGACTGTATTGTACACAATGCTGCTATCTGCCCTTGGCATAACACGTTAATAATTTTAAAGATTTTATTGATGATGTGTAACTACTTTTGTTTCGTCGTGAACGGATTTTCTGTTTGTTACGCCGTCTCCCAAGAAAGAAATGACCGATGCAACCATACGTAAAGTAAAAATAAGGGAGAAAGATCTATCTCATGGCACAAAAGATTTTTGAAATCGTATATGCAGATTCGTAGAAAAATAAACTGTCACATTCTTGAAAGAAAATTATAAATACAGAATCCCCAATACTTGAATACATTACGTTACTTTTGTCCCTTGTACATAACTGATCGATCATTTATACGGTATAACACAGGTGTTTACATGCTGGTATTGAAACTTTTTAAGGGGAATCGTCCCACGCTACCTATACGCTGCTGAACTGAGTATATAACTGCCCCATTTTGTCAGGAACTTTTCCGTATATAAATATGAGATTTTTACCATATGCTCTATCATGTTTTGTTAAAGTATTGCTCTACAATCACTTTAAAGTGACCCTTAGGGAAAAGGTACGATATTTTTACTGACGCATATATTTTGATGCAAATTTTCACAATTTTAGTTTCTTGAATTCTAGCTATTAGAGTAAACGTTACTAATGTAGTCCTACAGCAACACTGTACTATCTATGCTGAGGTAGGTAATTCATAGGTGTAGAAATTTCTGAGAAAAAGGGCAATTTAGCAAATAATATTGTTTTGAGAAAACTGCGTTTTAAAGAAAAAATCTGAAACACAGCCAACTGAAACAACAAAATATGTTAGAATCTTCTGACTGGTACTCCTGATCTTTTTCATTTTCCTCACATACTGGTGCCCTCCTTTCCCTGGGTATAGCTTGTTTTTCGTATTATTTGCTGCAATTTCCACCTTCATGATCCGCAGCTGATCCAAGTCCATCGCATCCTGTGGTGTTTTAACTTTTATCAACACCAAGAAGCTCCAGAACCTGTAGTCTCCTGGAACATCCATCATCAAAACTAGGAACAGTGTCAAAACCACCAATTTCACAGACTATCCTTCCCACAAAACCATTTTTGGTATTCTTGACCACACAACATTGTTAAAAGATTCGTTGACTTTTGTGTTTTGCCTTTCAGACATTTCTTGAATAGTTCTGACTGGGCAAGATCCAGAAACACAGGTTGCATGACAAGGACAGCAGCATTTGCTATAATAATTGTATGTGAGGAAAGGTCTAATATATCTTCCCCATCGGCAATCAAGTATTTACAAAACTCAGTGGAACTCAGATTAGGGATTGGTTCAGCATCTGTAGGGAGCTTGTGGAAATAAGCTGCCCAAACAACTCTCTTCATACCATCTAAATTATCTTAGTAACTTCTAGTAGCCATACCATAATATTGTCTAATCTGATAATTTTCTTTATCAGTCACTCGACAACTTACTATTAGATCACTGATAACTTAGTACTTCCTAATTGCTGATTTAGTCTTCGCAGTCTCGTGCCCATCCTCTTCTTCACATAATTAATACTTTCTAGTTTTATAGATGACAATTCACCATAGGGTTTACTCTCCACCACTGATGCAAAACAAAATTTGGAGAAATATCTGTGCAAGATTATTTTCAAATATTGATTTAAAATAGTAAATATCTGAAAATTTCAATGAATCAGACACCAACGTAAGCATAAACATCCAAACTTTCAGAATGTGCATAACAGTAAAACTGCCAGATCTACTCATTTTGGGTGGTACGACTTCCCTTAAAGCATGAAACTGAATCTAAAGTCCAATAGACAGTGATAGTTGTGTATACTGAAGTCGATTAGATCGACACATCTGGTTTTGAAACTACCAAGTTTCCTCTGCTGGTGTATATAATACAGTGTAATTTGGTATAGGCAGCTATTACAAAATGCGGCAAAGTAACGACATAGCTGGCAAAGTTCTCAGTCTTGTTTAATTGATAAAAACCATCATCAAAGATGAATGGTGAGCCTGTGTGAACATCACGATGAACTGTCATGACCTGACTGATTAAACTGTATTCCAGGTGCCTATATTAAGCAATGGACATTCACCTCTAATAATGGTTTTTACTAATGCAAGATGGCTGAGAACCTGGCGCAATCACGCCATCTGTTACTTTGCGGAACTCCGAAATAGCTCCCTTCACCGTATCACATAGCATTGTATGCATCAGAAAATGCAATTTAAAAGTTGCGGAACCGGTTGTGTGAGTGTATAAATGACTTCAACAGACACAGATATTGTGCACAAGTGGACTTTTCATTCAGTTTCATGTTTTTAATACCTGTGTGTAAACACCAGTGTTATACTGTGTGGTTGATCAGTCAGTTATGTATCAATACTTTAGCTGTGGCTGCCCGAATTTTGAAATTATCTGTTTTGTACCTTGGTTAACAAGAGAAAAGCTGTTGTTGTTGTTGTGGTCTTCAGTCCTGAGACTGGTTTGATGCAGCCAGTTTTTCCATTCGTCTGTAAAGAATTCGCGTTAGTATTTTGCAGCCGTGACTTATTAAACTGATAGTTCGGTAATTTTCACATCTGTCAATACCTGCTTTCTTTGGGATTGGAATTATTATATTCTTCTTGAAGTCTGAGGGTATTTCGCCTGTCTCGTACATCTTGCTCACCAGATGGTACAGTTTTGTCAGGACTGGCTCTCCCAAGGTCGTCAGTAGTTCTAATGGAATGTTGTCTACTCCTGGGGCCTTGTTTTGACTCAGGTCTTTCAATGCTGTGTCAAACTCTTCACGCAGTATGGTATCTCCCATTTTATCTTCATCTACATCCTCTTCCAATTCCATACAATTGTCCTCAAGTACATCGCCCTTGTATAGACCCTCTACATACTCCTTCCATCGTTCTGCTTTCCCCTCTTTGCTTATAACTGGGTTTCGATCTGAGCTCTTGATATTCATACATGTGGCTCTCTTTTCTCCAAAGGTCACTTTAATTTCCCTGTAGGCTGTATCTATCTTACCCCTAGTGAGATAAGCTTCTACATCCATTCATTTGTCCTCTAGCCATGCCTGCTTAGCCATTTTGCACTTCCTGTCGATCTCACTTGTGCGACGATTGTATTCCTTTTTGCCTGCTTCATTTACTGCATTTTTATATTTTCTCCTTTCATCAATTAAATTAAATATTTCTTCTGTTACCCAAGGATTTCTAATAGCCCTCGTCTTTTTACCTACTTGATCCGCTGCTGCCTTCACTACTTCATCCCTCAGAGCTACCCATTCGTCTTCTACTGTATTTCTTTACCCCATTCCTGTCAATTGTTCCCTTATGCTGTCCCTGAATCTCTGTACATCCTCTGGTTTAGTCAGTTTATCCAGGTTCCATCTCCTTATATTCCCACCTTTTTGCAATTTCTTCAGTTTTAATCTACAGTTCATAATCAATAGATTGTGGTCGGAGTCCACATCTGCCCCTGGAAATGTCCTACAATTTAAAACCTGGTTCCTAAATCTCTGTCTTACCATTAAATAATCTATCTGAAACCTGTCAGTATCTCCAGGGTTCTTCCATGTAAAGAACCTTCTTTCATGATTCTGGAACCAAGTGTTAGCTATGATTAAGTTATGCTCTGTGCAAAATTCTAACAGACGGCTTCCTCTTTCATTTCTTAGCCACAATCCATATTGACCTACTATGTATCCTTCTCTCCCTTTTCCTACTGTCGAATTCCAGTCACCCATGACTATTAAATTTTCATCTCCCTTCACTACCTGAATAATTTATTTTATCTCATCATACATTTGTTCAATTTCTTCGTCAACTGCAGAGCTAGTCGGCATATAAACTTGTACTACTGTAGTAGGCATGGGCTTCGTGTCTATCTTGGCCACTATAATACGTTCACTATGCTCTTTGTAGTAGCTTACCCGCACTCCTATTTTTTTATTCATTATTAAACCAACTCCTGCAATACCCCTATTTGATTTTGTATTTATAACCCTGTATTTACCTGACCTATAGTCTTGTTCCTCCTGCCACCGACCTTCGCTAATTCCCACTATATCTAACTTTAACCTATCAATTTCCCTTTTTAAAATTTTTAACCTACCTGCCCGATTAAGAGATCTGACATTCCTCGCTCAAATCCGTAGAATGCCAGTTTTCATTCTCCTGATAACGACGCTAAAAGCTAAGGAAAACAAAACTGAATTTTAAACTAAACTTGGAATTTATTTGTCATGCTTAATCGTTCATAATATAGTTGTCAAAATTTAATTTGCGGGAAGGTATCTTAAGTTTTTCATGATGATCTAGTGCAAACTGTAAAGATATCATTATGTACCCATACTAAAAGACCTCTGAAGCAAGGTAACATCGCCCAATTGCAAGACAGCAGAACACAAATTCGGAGAAAACTGCAATACTGGTTGATAGTTCAAAGGTGAGTTACAAGCAAATAAAGCTACTATAGTCTTATCTTTACAAATTCTATGTTATGAATGATTTCACTTTTTCACATCAAACTGCCAGTTATCAGATATTAATGATGATTTATCCCGACATTTGGACACACAATTTTGTATTTACTCCGAAGAAGCACTATTCAGCATGCCCTGATATGTGATTTCATGTAACAGGTAAGAGAAACCACATGAGTACGTTGGGGAGCTATTGTATGATACTGAGATCCGTATTTCATGTGCAGACAAAGGAAAGTATTTTTTTTTTTTTTTGGGTAGACTCTGCTGACATTAAAGTAACGGTCTTTACTTTTTTTCCGATAACAGAATCACGATATGGATGACTTTGTATTAGGATATTCTCATGAGCGCCAAAATAATTTTTTTCCCTCAGCGGCATCTGCCGCATTATGAGCAACTAAATGGCACGATTCTGCCAGCATGTTTTAAGGGTGATCCTGTTTGCACTATATTTTACTAAATGTTTCACTTATATTTAGTGTCGATTGATATCGTCACTCATTTATTTTTACTGACATCTGACCAATATACCTGTTTCCAGGCGCATTATTGGTGATGCTTCGGAAGAAATTAGCAATTTCGCGTTTGCAGCGTCGATAGAAAGCATCGGTTTGCTTTCCGTTATCAGAAAAATTATCTTTAATGCGGAATTTTACGTGCACATTTGAAAGAGCAGCTCAAATTCGTCTAGTGCCACCATCTCTTTATCGACATATATTAGCAGGAACATTCAAACATTATGAATAACCAGTACTCTAGAAGCGGCTCACATGGGCTCTGAGCTTACAGTAACTTCTGCTAGCACATAGCAGCGCTGCTCATTAGCTGCTGGAATACTGCTTTTTCATAGTGTTTTAATGTTTCTGTTATTATGTGTCGATAAAAAGAACGCCGCACTAGACTAATCTGAGCCGCTCTATCAAATGTGCTAATAAAATTACTATTTAAAAATCGTTTTGTTTGTATTGGGAAGCACACTGACAAATCCCGTAAATGCTACGTAATGCATCAAAGACGTGGCGAGCTGAATTTGTTCGAGATAACTACTAGCAGACACTAGGAAAGAAAACTGGCAGCTATCTGCCGGAACAGTATACAGAATCCCGCTGACGACTCCTAACTGGGGCGCCCTGGATAAATTAATACTAATATAAGAGGAACTGAGATCTAAAACAAGAGGTCTGAATTATTCCCGTCCCTTTTCCAAAAAACATAGAAAAACTTCGAGTGAGTAGGTAAGCGGTGCGTTTGACTCCACACATTTCCGATGGAAAGGGATTCCCAGCACCGCACATTCAAATCGACCTGCTTGTCGTGGTACACCATCCATTGCACAGTATGGCTCTGACATTTTTAAGTATGAGAGAAGACATGCATACGAACGTAAGAACATGATAACTGTGTAGCTGACTAACATTAATTAGGCGCGTAATGCTCGCCATTTGTACGAACCGGTGGCCTAATATCAAAGAATACCAGAGATCTCCAGTATAATAGGCATCATCCCCCAGTATTTAATAATGGCCTTATAAATCGCTGATGGTTACCTGTGTGTCAGGCGTGAACATAAAGTTTAACGGTTTCCATGGTACTGTTCGAAATATACCATTTACCCTACAGCAGCTCTCATCTAAGCAAATTCATACTATCTGTATGCTGTAATAACAATCTCGTACGTAAAACGAATACACATCAAAACCAGGACAGGCTCGATGTAAAATAATTACCTCAACTGGTAGTATTCAAAAGAATGATTGCTATGCTCCAAAGAGTATGGGCTTGTGTGTGTGTGTGTGTGTGTGTGTGTGTTTGTGTTTGGAGTGTATGGGCGATCAACGCCGAGGTTATAAGCGCCCGTAGACATATTATCTTAAAAAAAAAAAAAAAAAAAAAGACTTTCACTTACCCCGTGCTTATCATTCATCCCCCAGACCTGTGTATGACAGCAAATATTTACGAAATACGTTATTCAAATACTTTTCTTTCCCTCAAGGGACTTCATTTTGAATACTCTTCGAAATTCTTACCAGTTTTCAATAATAGCTTCACAAACAAATTTCAGAGACTTGTACAAGTAATACATACACGCAGAATATTTGATTGTGTTTCCTACGTTAGCTAAAAGCAGTTCCGAAACAACACATTATGTGAAAGCGGATTTTAACATGCCCTTCGTTGTAAATGTGAATGAATTGCAGCAGAGTACTATAGTTCCTTACGCACCAGTAACATCATTTGTAGAGAGTGGTAACTTCCTTTTTTAAGTGAGAGCTGTACGTTGTTTGTTTACCTTTGCTAGAAATGACTTTGTAAGAAATACGTATTCGGTCGCTTGTTCGGAATCGAAATCACACCCATTTCACAAAACCAGATAAAGAGATAACGACAAGACCTCACATTCAAATTATAATTTCCTTCCTGGAAACATGCAGACAATCAGTCCACGAGTGTACAGAGAGATTTCAGTGTGCTGACTCGCTGACAAAAGACATCAGACGGTGTTTAGCAGGTTAATGATGGGAGGGACTCTCAGTGATATATAATTTCTGTAAAGAAACAACGATTAATCCACAATAAATGTAAAACTAAGCATATGGCTATAAACAGAGAGATGCCGCATGGAACACTGTAGATAGGGAATGTGAGAGGATCGAATCGACAGATCTCACGGAACCCTAAGATATACTTGTCACAGTAAAGGCTGTTACTTTGATTCGAAGATATTGTCCAGACACCCATATAGGGAACAAGAATTTTAATTAAGTGTGGTAACGCAACAGCAGAAATGTTGAACTCAATTATCAACTATTCCTTCAGAAAGGATCATTCACAAACATGTTGACTTAACTTCTTGTGCCACTGCAGAATTTATTAACTCACCTGTTTCATTGAGGTTAAGAAATAGCAAAAATTAAGCGAGGGTACAGGTCTAAATGGAGTCCCTGTTTGTTTCTGCATCGCATCTGCAGCTGAGTTAACGCTTACTTTAATGATAATACACCACAGAAATTCGAAGAAAATCTTTGTCCACATATTTAAATGAAACAGTTCCCACACGCGTCAGCAAGACGGGTAACAGAAGTGATCCGCAGAACTACCGTTCGTCTGTTGTGGAATCTTGGAACATATTCTGATTTTAAATATGACCTCTTCCATGCTAACTAAGCCAACAAGCATACCGAAAACATCTATTATGTGAAACTCAGCTTGTACTTTTTCACAAAACACGCTTAAAACAATGGACAAAAGCACTTAGGTGTCTGCAGTTTTACTTGCCTCCCGTGAAGCATTTGACTCATGATCATACTAACGGTTAACAAAGTTTTTTCACATGACACTCTGAAAACAGTGTACCAAGACAGTGAGGTGGATGCAGTTTTCCTTAACTTCCGAAAAGCATTTGACACATAACCACATTAATGGCTCAGAAAAATACGGCCATAGGGGGTCTCAAACATATGCGATTGGATGGAAGATTTCTTAATAGGGATAACGCGAAATGTTACCTTGGACTAAGGGTCAGGACAGAAGTAGAAACAACTTCAAGTGTGTGCTCGAGAGGTGTGATGAGACCTTTGTTATTCATGTTGTCTATTAATTATTATGCAAATGAAATTAATAGTAACCAAATACTGATTGCAAGAGATAATATAGTTATTTACAAAAGAGTACTGGCTGAAATATAGTTGTACCAATATATAGTTAGATTTTGAAAATAATTTCCAAGTGGTTCACCACAGCGCAATTGCAAAACGCACAAATGCGTAATCCTATGACTACAAGATCAATGAATAACAAATGCAATCAGCCAACTAATGTGAATGTCTCTGTACAATGTTTTAGAGAGATGTGAAACGGATTTGACCATATAGGCTCAATTGTGTGCAAGGCATGTGCCGGTTCATAGGCAGTTTACAAGAATGGCTGATTTAACATCACTTGCGTGTTCAATCCTAGAGAATTGTTCAAATGTTAGGAACCCATACGAAACTGGTCTAACTGAGTATATTTAATATATACATAGATAGTGTCATCGAGCATCTCTATACATATCGTTCCAAGCTTTGTTTTAGATTTGCTGCCCAATTTTGTTTAGGAATTTCTTTACAGTGGTTATATAGAATCCCCCATTATGAAGTCTAAGTATGGGTAAATACCAATAAAGTATGTGATTAATTATTATTCTATAATTTCTCTACTTGTTTCCACCCAGAGATATATTTCTGAAGTTCCTCCTTCGATTATTACCACCCTACATCTTCTTCTTTGTATTTATTTTGTACCTTTGTACTTTGGTAGTGACAGTTCTAAACACTGCCACCAAGTCATTGAAACATATATCAATATAGACATCCATAAAGATGGAAAGTGCATTTGCTTTCATTTACTAACTACATGTTCTGAGTACGTCTCAAGAAAAGCGTTTGTGTTGCTTTACAAGAAGTCTTCTCAAGCCCACCACTTGCAAAATGGTGGTCATGTCTATGTTTTTTTGATGATTAAAGTCTCCTCCAGTGATGACCGAATGTGTGGGGAGAATCAGTGAGCAGAGGATGTCCATAGTTTTCGGTTACGTTTGTGGGAGATTTTGGAGCCAGACAGAAGAATTCTGTTAGACGTTCATTGCCTTTCTTCTCTTGATAGCAGGACGTCCAGAAATGGTGTCAAGTGCAGCTACAAGTGCCGTTTTGGGGCATTTGAATTTATTTTCACCTGCAACAAATAAAACATTTTCTTTTACGATATCCGTATCGTTTCACGAATCATTCCGATTCACTCCAAAAATCTTACTACTACGAAAACTGGCGTTTTAGGCGACTAGTATTACGCAAGTTCGACATAAGATTCTGTAAATTTTGGGGCTTGATTAGGTACGTTTCGCCAACTGCTCAAATTAATTTTAAAGTGTTATCTGTGGAGGTAATTTCCTGATATTGATTGGCGACTCCATGGAGTGCTGTGTGCACAACGACCATATACGTGAAATTAGAAAGAAGGTCAGCGTTGGCCGTAATATTGATGGTTTATTAATAGCAAAATGGATTTTCAATCACATAGTGATCATTTTCAGTGCTTTGGCGTACAAATTAAACTCATAGCACTGGTATCAAGTTATTATCAGTACGCAAAGCTAGGAAACGGTCACAATAACTATGTGATTGGAAATCGATTTTGCTATGAATAAACCATCAATATTAAGGCCAACGCTGAACTTCCTTCTAATTTCCTGACATGTTGCACTAATACTTCAAAGTCTCCCACAGCTGTAAGTATCTAAACTGAATGGAAAATGCCTTACCGAATAAAAAAATAAATGCCTTTGATATGTAGGGGCATTCAGGGGACTTCATAGTTCTCTATTGTGCAGAATGCCGCAGCGTATCTTGTCACAGAGAATTATGTCTCAGATTTAGGACTATTGGCACGTTTCTAGGGAGAAAGCTGCATTTAGGTAGGAAGATCATTCCGAGCTACCAAAGAGTCCAGCACTCAGTTGCAAATGATGTTTATTCCATATTTAGATTTTAGTAACTGTGTGGCCACCTTTAATGTTAAAAAGAAACATGTAAACAACGAGTCAGAATTAGATAACATGCCGGCTTTATCAAATGTACAGTTTCGTAAGATTTAAATGTAAGTCAGCTATAAAATTCACACCAGTCAATGTAAGTTAAAACATTAAAACCACTTTTGTATGAACACGGGCCCAACTGAACTACTCATGTCAGAGGTTGAGTTGATACTGTAGCTGCTGTTTACAGTAATAACACAGCTCACTTAAATGTGCGTCATATATATAAAATATTCCTTTTAGAACATTTTAAAGAGCATGAAACGGCTCTGTGCTAGAATGAAGCACGCGTCGTATCAGATGAACCTGCAAATACCTAGACAAAAAAACTAATATAATATCGTGTAACCGCGGGAAAGAACACAAAACAAATAACTAAACCGAACGGGACATACATCAACAAAGTCGAACCAGCAAGCCAGAATAGTGCAATGATAGGAAGACACTCACAATGTAGTGTACTCATTTAAACATAATACACAGTGCTGCCGCAGTAACTTCACGGCAGGTGCGTCAAGCGAGCGCACAGGCAATGGAATGAGGCTTGCATACAACGTTTGCAGAGGACGCACAGAGGTGGCACTCACAGCAGATACGTGACAGTCAACATATTTAATACTTATCAAAAAGATCTAAAAATGGTCAATTCACTGTAATGAAATTAAGTTTTATTAAAACCGTGCTACAAGCTAAGCACAGTGAAGGAACTGGGATAGGTAAGATTGTTGTACAATCAGCGGCTTGTCGAAAGGCTGGAAACCTGTATACTTCAAATTGTTTTGAATTGTGAGGTCCATATACAAATTCATTATAATTTACAGTTTCAGGTGTCAAAACTAATAAACTGTCAACCGCAGATTCGATCTCGGAGGAGTGTGACCATAGCTAGATCACTATCGTCAGATCAGTGCGTCTTTTGAGATCGACGCTTAGTGGCTGAATTCCAACGATTTTTCAACAGTTATTATGAAGATGGCCACACAGTGAACGAAATCTAGATATGCAGCAAACGTTATGGGTGGCTGATTACTGTAATCTTTATAGCTTGAAATGTATACAGTAGCTGGGTACAACTGTTTCCCTAGGGAATCACCCCTGATAAAAAGGATCACTCTTTTCGCCATCTGTCAATCACTGGAATAACCCAGCTACGACCTTGAAGTTCCATCAAATAGTTTCCGTTCCTGTGTCCCAACCGTCAGCTCTTTGTTTATCCCTCGTAAAACTTTGTATTTCGACATAAAAGGCAGTAAACTGAACGCTGAAGTAAACTTGATTTGGGGTCAGTATCGACAGTTCCTAATACTCTGCTGACGTAGATATAAATATAGCAAATGAGGAGGAAAGAAAGGTCGAGACGAGCGCTGCGAGGAAGATGTGAACTGAGCACCGCTGCCGCTCCTCCGTAATTCCACCCGCCCTTATTCGCTGTGCCGTGGACTCGGCCGGTCTTTTTCTCTCCCTCTCCGTCTGTCCCGTCCGGACGCCTTAAGACAGACGACGAACTGCCGCCTCGTCGGGCGACAGCGCATCAATCACACGTGACTGGCGCACGCGAAGGCGCCGACGCCGACGTCGCCCGCCGCGCGCAGATGAAGGGCCGTCCGTATCTGCGCCTCTGCAGGCGCTCGGGGAGAACACGCTTCTGCGGAAAACAGGAAAGGTCCAATTAGTACGATTATGCCTGTTGACAGTGAGCAAAGAAAAATGGCGCATATGTCATTTTTCTTCTTTAAAGTCGTCAATTTCCTGACTGGTTTGAAGCGTCCCGCTACGAATTTCTCTCTTCCGCTAACCTCTTCATCTCAGAGTTATAACTGCAACCAACGTCCTCAACTGTCTATTGGGTGGATTCCAATCTCCCTTTCTCCGCCGGCCGGAGTGGCCTTGCGGTTTTAGGCGCTACAGTCTGGGCATGGATGTGTGTGATGTCCTTAGCTGAGTTAGGTTTAATTAGTTCTAAGATCTAAGCGACTGATGACTTCAGAAGTTAAGTCGCGTAGTGCTGAGAGCCATTTGAACCATTTGAACCCTTTTTCCCTGCAGCTTTTAGCTTCTAAAACTGCCTGCAGTACCATGGAGTTTATACACTGATGTTGTGACACATGTCCTATCATCCTGTCCCTTCTTCTTGCCAATATTTACCTTTCTCATCGACTCTGCGGTGAGTCTCTTAATTCCTAATAAGTCCACCTATTTTGTTTCCAAGTTAGCAGTGTTCCTTGACTGCTTCTACTTCGTTATCATTAATTTTGACGTTAAGTGTCGCTTTGTTCTTACTTCTGATACATCTTATTACCTTTGTATTTTTCCAGTTTACTCACAATCGTTATACTGTACTTGCTACTCTCTTCGTTTTGTCAAAAGATCCTATTATTCTTTTTTATTTTCACTCCCATTGCCACTGTCATCATTGATAGCCTTTCATCCTGAATTTAAACCCCGTTTTTGAAATTTTATTTTCGTCATTGTTTCTTCGATGTAGAGACTGAACAGTAGCGATGAAAGACTGCACCTCTGCCTTGCACCGTTTTTATTTCAAGTTCTTCGTTGACAGTTATTCAGTCTTATTGTTCCCTATTGGTCCTTTTACATATAATATATTACTCGTCTTTCATTATATCATATTCCTGTTTTCTTGAAAATATCGAACTTCGTAGACCATTTTACACCGCGGAACGCCTTTTTCTAGTTTGACAAATTCTACGAGCATATCTTGATTTTTCTTCGGGCTTTCTTCCATTATCAAGCGCCACAAGAGAACTGCCCCTCTTACAACTTCAACTTTCCTAAGTTAAATTATAGCAATCCAGCTGGACTCCAGTTTCGTTTTCCTTCCTAGTTCACATAACTCTTTGCGGCAGCCTGGATGCATGAGCTTTTAAGAAGATTGTGCAATAGTTTTCCCACCTACATGCCCTTGCTATCTTCCGAACTGTCGATTGGATTCCCCCAGCGCCAATGAGTTTAGGAATTCCGATAGAATGGTTAATATCCTTTCTGCCTAATTGCATCTCAAGTCTTTCACATCCCTTTTAAATTCTAACACTAACACTTGATCCACTATTTCTACCATGCTGACGCCACTTTGCTCCTCTGTCACGTCGAGAGAGTTCAGTGTAATCTTTCCACATATTCGGTCTGCCCTGTCCGACTAACGGTGGGGTTTCCATGGCGTCGTTTGTGCTAGTACCGTTCCCTTTAATTTCAACAGAGACTATTTTGACTTTTCTATATGTTGATTTGGCCACCCGTCTATCATTTATTTTTCGTTTACCACCATTAAAGATTAAGTCCGTAACTATTTGTTCTCTAGTCATCAGAACAAATATCCACTTTATCAATACGCCTCAAAGCCGTGAAAAGAGCGTTTGTTTCCTCATACGTTATTCCATGAACATTATGAATTTTAAGTTGATGGATATGATGTGTATTTATCATTTGTTATTAGTGATATTTTTTTTATTTCGGATCTGGCCGTGCTACAACTTCATTTCGTAATCTTCATCTGAAGTTTCGTGTGTTTCCTTCGATCGGGTCTACGCAGTTCATTCCTTCATCTCGATACCATTCCAGCCAGTCACGTCTTACCAGGTCTTATGGGATGTAGGTCACTCCGAGCTTCTTTAATCCACGTTGTGGTGGTGTGCCTGTTCCACAGATAATCCAGTATTCGTCTAGGTGGTGTATTTTGGCCATGTGGTATTGGTGTCCAAGAGTACCAACCTCCTCTTCCTGACGGTTTCCGTGATCTTTCCACATTTTGATGAGTTCTCTGTTGCTCCTGTGTGCAGCCGGATTCGGTCCAAATTGTCTCCATAGTTAATTGTAAGAATCTATTTTCCTGGGACTCCTCTAGTTTGTAGTTGGTGCGGGTGTTCTGCTGCGACCACAGTATTATGTTATCTTAATATGGAATGCCAGGAGATGCACGTCGTAACAGTTTCTAGTCAGTCCATGAGCTACCTCCATGTGTTACTATTACTGTTATTATTACTATCACTTTATTGTTATTATTTTTCTGTTGCATAACGGAATATACACAGATACATACGCACTTCCTCAAGGTATAGACAAAGTTCCCACATGCGTTTCTGATGTTAGTCGCGACGGGGTTGAACAGACCCTGCATATTTCCTCATCGAGATCTCAATTAGCTGCGGTTTCTGAAGTGGGTGTTCCTTCCAGCGTACTTCCGAAGACGTCTGTGGACAAAGACCTATTCAGAGATGGCTTACGTGACTTCTGTCTGATAGCTGGAGGATCCTGGAAAGCACTGTTAAGAACAGAACTCTCACGGCATTATTTTTCTCTTCAAGAATTTGCACCATGACGGTATCGCCCATTAACTTTTTTCAGTGCTCGACGTTTCGATCCACCAGTTAAGATCTTCTTTACGATAACTGGTCTTCTTGGATGGCTGCGTGTTCAGATGCCGAGGGACTCAACGAAAATCCCGAAAAAATGCAAGCAGAATCGTCGATCGCGGAAGAAGTGTAAAGAGCTACTTGACGTGGCCAAAAAAGTCAAAATATTTGACCGTCAGTGAAACGACCACAATATTCTCCAGAATTATGTACATCTGGCCAAATTGTTTATGAGCTGCTATCCCACGCATGGACACAAAATTCAACAGCTTACTACACAAGTGAAACTGGAGCATTGTACAGACTATCTAAATCTGCCCCCCCCTCCCCCCCCCCCCCGCCACCATTTGTTTCCTGTTATTTTGAAGAGCAGATGGTCTTCCGTCACGCTTTCTCCCAAATTTCGTTTAGTGCTTTATTTTTGTGGCCATCTTGTCCGCAGTTATTTTACAATTATTGAGGGTATTTTTGTTCTGTGATTGCAACTACAACAATGCGTGTTTCTTTCACCAGGCTTGTTTCGGTTTATTAAGGTAAAGCACCATCTATGGTCTGTAATTTTGATTTGCTTTAAGATCGAAAAACAACAACGATGTGCTAGCAGACGGCATTTGCCGATGAAAGCGAGAAATCAACTGAAAATCGCCGTAAGTACAAACCAACATATTGATAACGAATTGTTTTTCGATCTTAAAGCAAATCAGGAGGTAAATAACTTAGTTAGAGACCACTGATGGTGCTTTACCTCAATAAAGCGAAACGGATCTGGTGGGAAAAAAGCACGCACATTTGTAGTTGCAATGAGAGAACAAAAGTGCCCAACAATCGTTTAATATTGCTTAAAAGACAGTATCCAGCAGAGGGTGATACCTAGGTACTTAGAGCGAAAGTTACGTGGAACTTCGGCCGCATCATGTTGTACATGTATCTTCTTGTTTCCTCTTTATTATGTAGATGGGACATTGACACTTGTACTTCTTTGGTTTGGTTATAATACTCATTCAACATGGCTGAGTCACATGACTGTGCACTCAATATCTCTGACGTATCAAGTAGTATGATCTAAATATTGGAGTTTATTGAAATTGCTTGTCTGTCGTATATATATGTATAACCCGGGACTGAATCGTGAGATAGACCATTGTTAAGGTCTCTCAATTTTCCATTATTTCTCGTTGAACTAAGTTGAATGTTTACCTATTTCCTACGCAGATGAAAGTGACTTGTATGTATCTAAGAGTACTATCATAAACCTAGGACTCGAATAGAAGTGAGGGCTGCCAAGCGGAAATGACTGAATACAGTCAGTAATTTCTGAAAATTGCTACATTGGCCGTGGGAGCTAAATGACCCTAAAATAGGCGGAAAAGTCGGCGACACCAGAGCAGGGGCCCCTAAGGTATTCTCGTAATAATTACGGTACGAGATACTTCATACAATTTTGGCACTTCACTCTTATATCATAAGTCACGTGGCAAGTTTGAAATGAAAAAGTTTTTCCAAAGATTTAACTAACCTGCTAGCACTTTTACGTGTACGAGATCGGAAAGTTAATTTCACAACCATTCCTGAATGAGTAATGCATGATCCATTGTTTCGGAGGGAGCCTTCAGCTCATTTTTCGCTCTACAGCTATTCCAACGAATAAGGGGAAGCACGTATGCTCTATTTTCGCTGTACGTTACGTACTATTTAAAAGGGCAACGCCTCTAGTCTAATTAAATCATGTTCACTCATAGAAATATACATACATGCACTCCTTCCCCCACTCTCTTTCTCACATACATACACACACGCACACACACACACACACACACACACACACACACACACACACACACACACACACACACATTGTATTATCTAGAACCGTGGATAACGTTGGACCGAAATACATTATATATTGTTTCTAACCCAATTTCACGAAAGAAAATCGGAAGGTCTCTCTTGGCTTTTCAGCAAATGCCGGACCTGGTAATCGACTCGAGCCCTCTTAATCCCAGTGTATTTGCTTCCTTGAGCGCAACTTCAACTTTTACTGCGTTAGGATGAGGGTCATGTTAGTTATTATTTTAAATGCATGCGTAACTAGGCTAAGCATTCACATAATTTCTGCTCTGTAAAGCATCTCTTTAGGAAGGTTTCAATATTCCATGCAAATCGGTTGTTTGTCAATCGGGCAATTCCTGAGGACTAAAATAATGCTGAGTGCGAAGTACTGTACAGCGGAGTGTCAGTCAGGGCCAACCTATACACAATATAATATTTTGAGAAATCAGCCTCAGTTGCACAAATTTTCTGATCTTTACCAGGTTTCGGCTAAATTAATCTAGCCTAATTCAGAAGCATAAAATTACTGTAACATGCTAGACAGCTAGAGTAAGGCACAGTCAACTTTAAAATTAAAACCTATGGTACCGTGGTACCGTGTTGAATAAACCTACTTAGCTGAAGTTGGGGGTTGGGTTGTTTTGGGGAAGGAGACCAGACAGCGAGGTCATCGGTCTCATCGGATTAGGGAAGGACGGGGAAGGAAGTCGGCCGTGCCCTTTGAAAGGAACCATCCCGGCATTTGCCTGGAGCGATTTAGGGAAATCACGGAAAACCTAAATCAGGATGGCCGGACGCGGGATTGAACCGTCGTCCTCCCGAATGCGAGTCCAGTGTTTAACCACTGCGCCACCTCGCTCGGTTAGCTGAAGTCCAGCCCCGCGTGGTGAAGAGATGCCGGGGCTGGACTTCAGCTAAGTAGTTTTATTCGACATGGTACCACGGTACTATAGGTTTTAATTTCAATGTTGACTGTGCCTTACTCTGGCACGTAAGAGTAATTTTATGCTTCTGAAGAAGGCTAGATTAATTTAGCCGAAACCTGGTAAAGACCAGAAAATCTGTGCAACTGAAGCTGATTCCTCAAAATATTAATCTATCACAGTTGCTGGCGGGGCTGCAATATGCTAAAAATTCTTATACCCAATATGATGGAAGCAAAGGAAAGTGGAAGTGGCCACATGCGCTCAACGTGGTTTGAAACCTTGTTCGAGAACACGTTATTCTGCAGGAAAAAAAAGTAAGTAGCCCCTCGCACATAATCATTCACTACTATTTCTGCAATATTGTCGTACTGGTATTCTGCAGCTACGTTTGTAAGCTTCAAAGTCAAAATGAATAACCCCAGGCAGCTGAAAAATTATTCTGATATGAAGGTAATGACTCCGATCTACATATTAATCATACCAGTTACGCTGAAGAACAACGGAGCTCCTACAAAAGTACTTACATTACGAGTGTTAGCTTTAAAATCCGAGGAAAATAACGTACAATACCGATATCAATAATTAAATAGTGATACTGTGCCTTTTGAATGACGTGCATTTACAGAGTGTTTGTTAATCGCAACAAAAGAAGTTCAAACAAAAGATACCTTTCTCTGGTGGCAGCTACTGGTTAGATACCACACAGTGTGATAGATTCAACAAAGCATGTTAGCAATGACGAGACAGTATTATACAGACCTGTGACTCACTCCACTGCACAGTGCTTTGCTCTCATGCATTACTGTATGGGAACTATAACTTGCGAAGCGGGCCCCCTAGTTCCGAATCGGAAACCATCGGCAGCAGCCGTTAGATTTCGTGGAGTAGCGTATGTACCTGTCGCCATCTGTGCAGAGTAGACTGCATTTGTCGTGTGCTTTGTTGCCTGCTATGTCGGTCGCTTAGCTATGCTGTTGCTGTTAGTCTGTAGTAGCTGTGTTTCCACAGTTTCGAAACGGAGTGATGATCCGGTTGCTAGCTTATCGCTGGACTTATTGTCGACTCCATTTCGGAAAATTTATAAGGAGCGCTTGCTGTAAAATGATGATGAATGTGGTGAAGTGCTGCGATAAAGAAAGAAGACGAAAAATCACTGTTACACCCGATTTTGCAGTCTTCCCTCAGAGGTGCGACGTACACTGGGAAGAGCCTGCGTAATATTGCGAGCATTAGAGAATTGGCTAGGAATCACCCAGACGTATACCAAGGAACTCCTGCCAAAAAGAGGTTACTTCCATTTATAATACTATTAGAGGTTATTTATAAATAGCTCCACATTTGGATATAATTAATTTAAATTCTGTACTCTTTTACTGATAGACGCAGTAGAAAGACAGACGCTTACAGTAATGGCTAATCGTACACTTTGACCCATTCCTGAAAATATTCGAATGCAATTTCAGTTCGTAGAAAAGACGTTTTCTTCTCTTCAACTTAGGAGAAAAAGCGAGGAAATGGAAGCAATTTTTGACGACTGCAACAAACGAGTCATTAGGGACACAGTGTGGCCGTGCGGTTAAAGGCGCTTCAGTCTGGAAGCGCGTGACCGCTGCGGTCGCAGGTTCGAATCCTGCCTCGGGCATGGATGTGTGTGATGTCCTTAGGTTAGTTAGGTTTAAGTAGTTCTAAGTTCTAGGGGACTGATGACCTCAGAAGTTAAGTCCCATAGTGCTCAGAGCCATTTGAACCATTAGGGACACAATAGAAGAGTTTTAATTTGTGCAAAAGGTTGTGCCCACTGTGCAAAAACTTCTGCCGGTTCTTGAAGATTGGTTGGAGATGGATTACCACGTCTCTCAGAAAAGTGTTAAAGTCCATTTGTTTCGTGTGGAGAAAGGTTTAAACGTTATTATTATTGGAACGTGGCGACATTGTGCATTGGCGGTCCCAGTTCCTCCACACTCTGTAGTAATCATGGACAATGTTGTCACAGCAAACAACTCAGCTAACCTCCCGCCAAATACGATAGGAAGGTATCTATGATACAGTGGCTGCAGAATAGAAAAATCCGATGTTGTGAGAGTGTGACCAAGGAGGCTCTGTACTCTCGGATTCGGGAGAATAGGGCGGCAGCGAAGTCGAATACAGTTAACACACTGGCGACAAAAAAGGGCCACAAAGTAATTTCGATTTGAATGCCATTGAGCTAGTGTGGTCAAAAATAAAAAGACTCAGGTGACATCACATCTCAAAATCTGTTGACTGTTGCAAGCGCTTATTTTCAGGCTGTTACTGTGGAATGCTGGAAAAGTTAGTGCAAAAAGCACAACAGCTTGAGCAGGAGTTCTGGAGACACGATGGTGTGATGGAAATAGGCATTGACAACCTCATTGTCGACGTCAGCACTTCAGATACCAGTGACGTGTCAGAGAAAATGATTACGTGCGAAAGTGAAACTGTTAGTGCATCGGAATTACCTGAAGCTTCAGCAAAATTCGTCTGTTTCAGTCTTGTTTTATTATACGTTTGTGTTGAATGTTTTACAGCTTTGCTGAAATGTGTGGCATCCAGTAAAATAAAAAAATAAACAGTAAGTTATTTTCCATTCTTATTGTCGTAAATTGTTCTTTAACCTACTTCCAATTACGCATTTATTTTGATAAGGTAACTGATAAAGTATGACGTTAATGTCTTTATTTAAAGTGTCAGTAAGGACAGTGGTCTTAATTTCAATTGCACGAAGTATTTAACTGACGATTAACCCTGGCCTACACACAGCTGCTTTTGTTGAAGTTTGAGAGACACGTTTCTGTTGCTTGCAATGCGCTCTTGTGGTACATGGAAGTAGAGCTTTTCCTCTCCTCACCCCGCCTCTCCCCTCAGCAGCCCTAGTGCTCTCTCCCGCACCCCTCTCTTGGAGATGCCAAAGAAGCGGCTTTTGTGGGGCAGAGCGAGTGACAAACAAACGGTGTGCACACATCTTCAAAATCTGTACTTTCAGAAGGTCGTAACTATGAACTGTTAGAATTATGGGCCATATTTTTGTGCAAAATCGACTGCTTTAGCTGGTATGTTTCCAGCGTGCTTTTCTCTCCTTATAAAATGAGTTCAAGGTGGTAATGTTTCCCTGTGAGCTCCAGAGGAATAGTTGGTAGCTAACGTATGTATGTATGTATGTATGTATTGTCGTTGTGTCATCAGGGATCGAGCAAAATAATCAGACAAATAAATACTGCAAAACCTCGTCCTCATAGAAACCGCTGTACGTGCAGCGACCAAAAGTCATGCTAATGCACTGGATGTAGCGTTAATAATCAGCCGCGCATAGTCGATCATTCAGATCTGCAGCAACCAGTTGAGACGTGGCCTCTACGAGAAGTTGTAATCGATCTGGAGAGATTATATCCACACGTATCTATCAGAACTACTGACAGTTTTCTTGTGTAATTTGCTCTGGGTTCAGTGATCGTACATATAGTCACGTCATATGGAAGGGGAAGTATTGATTCCGTGTCTCTAAATTTCCAGAAGGCTTTTGAAACTGTACCTCAGAAGCGGCTTGTAATGAAATTGCGTGCGTACGGGATATCGTCTCAGTTAGGACACTAGATTCGTTATTTCCTGTCAGATACGTCACAATCCGCATAACTAACGAAAAGTCATCGAGTACAACAGAAGTGATTTGTGACGTTCTGCAAGATAATGTTATAGACCCTCGGCTGCTCCTCATCTTTATAAACGATTTAGGAGACAATGTCAGCAGTCTTATTAGGTTATTAGCAGACGATGCTGACGTTTATCGTCTAGTAAAGCATTAGAAGTTAAAAGAAATCGGAAAGAGATTTAGAAAAGCTATATTTATGATACGAAAAATGAAAACTGATCCTAAATAATGAAAAGTGTGAGGTCACCCACATGTGTGGTAAAAGGAATCCGTTAAACTTCGGTTGCACGGTAAATCAGTCAAATATAAATGACCTAAATTCAACCAAATTTTTAGGAATTACAATTTCGAACTACTTAAATCGGAAAGAACACATAGAAAATGTTGTGGGGGAGGTGAACACTTAGAAGATGCAACAGGTCTACCAAACAGACTGCCTACACTACGCTTGTCCGTCCTCTTTTGGAGTACTGCTGTGCGGTGTGGGATCCTTACCAGATAGGCTTAACGGAGCACTTAGAGAAAGTTCAAAGAAGAGCCGCAGGTTTTTAACTATCGAGATGTCGGGCAGAGAGTATCAACGGATGCGATACATTATTTGGGGTGGACATCATTAAAATACATCTACATCTACATCTACATTGATACTCCGCAAGCCACCCAACGGTGTGTGGCGGAGGGCACTTTACGTGCCACTGTCATTACCTCCCTTTCCTGTTCCAGTCGCGTATGGTTCGCGGGAAGAACTACTGTCTGAAAGCCTCCGTGCGCGCTCTAATCTCTCTAATTTTACATTCGTGATCTCCTCGGGAGGTATAAGTAGGGGGAAGCAATATATTCGATACCTCATCCAGAAACGCACCCTCTCGAAACCTGGACAGCAAGCTACACCGCGATGCAGAGCGCCTCTCTTGCAGAGTCTGCCACTTGAGTTTATTAAACATCTCCGTAACGCTATCACGGTTACCAAATAACCCTGTGACGAAACGCGCCGCTCCTCTTTGGATCTTCTCTATCTCCTCCGTCAGACCGATCTGGTACGGATCCCACACTGATGAGCAATACTCAAGTATAGGTCGAACGAGTGTTTTGTAAGCCACCTCCTTTGTTGATGGACTACATTTTCTAAGCACTCTCCCAATGAATCTCAACCTGGTACCCGCCTTACCAACAATTAATTTTATATGATCATTCCACTTCAAATCGTTCCGCACGCATACTCCCAGATATTTTACAGAAGTAACTGCTACCAGTGTTTGTTCCGCTATCATATAATCATACAATAAAGGATCCTTCTTTCTATCTAAAAAAAAATAAAGACGTGTCTCGTTGCCGTGGGATCTCCTCACGAAACTTGACTGACCTACTTTGTCCTCTGAATGCGAAAATATTTAGTTGATGCTTACAATACGGGAAATCAAAACTTGCACCGATACTCTACGGAGTATCCAGGAGATGTAGATGTAGACGGTAGTGAGCTATTGGGAGTATCAATAAAAACCTCTCTGTTCAATCAAAGAGCGGTGAACTGTTGCGGCATAGCACCTCTATCGGGGCACTCTAACTCCGGAACGGGACTCAGATGGTCAGCAACAACGGTAGTACAGTGTCTTATTAGTCTCTGGTTTTGGAAAATAATGACTAACTGCGATCAAGTAATCATAGCAGAGGCCAAAACAGAAGCACCACTTGCCTGAACACCACCTTGTTTGCTTGCAGGACCCATAGTTTCACTGTGCATTCGTTACACACTCTCTACCGCACATGCACATGAATCCAGGATTCACGTATCATGCTACACACAGGCACTGATCATTGATCCACTGTTGGCCTCCCATATCGACATGTCAGCAAAGACACGAGGGTAGGCAGTCGGATACTGAAAGGCAGTGAGATACATTTGTCTTCGTACATTCCTAGCGGAAATGAATTCCTGACACCCCCCCCCCCCCCCGCCCAATTCAAACAGAAGACCACCTGACTCAGAGTAGATCGTTGCTCACGCACTGTGACTCTACGGAAGTCCGCTAAAGGCTTTCGGTCATGTGTGTCTCAGGTATGTTAATGTTTGTCTGAATGGTCTATCTTTTCTTTTCCCTTCGATTCTTCTAAAAGTAGCGTGACTGTGGTATTCTAATTGCCTTGATTATTTCTCTCAGATCAAAGCAGTTCCGTCTGGTTACACAACGAGTAACACCAGTGTGCATGAGCAAAAAAGAAATCTGCAGTTACATACAAACGAAACGATACAGCCTACTTGCTTCAAACTGTGCTGTGGTGGAGAAGGAGATTAGCGTTTAACGTCCCGCTGACAACGAGGTCATTAGAGGCGGTGTACAAGCTCGGATTTGGGGAGGATGGGGAAGGAAATCGGCTGTGTCTTTTCGAAACCATCCCGGAATTTGCCTGCTATGACTTAGGGAAATCTCGGATAACCTAAATCAGGATGGCCGGACGAGCGTTTGAACCATCGTACTCCCGAATCCATTTCCAGTGTGCTAATCACCGCACCACCTCGCTCGCTATCGTAACACGTTAACTCAGTTTATCTCGAAGTTTTTTAAGTATCGGTGCATTTCTTTTCTTTCAGGCTGCCGCCGTTGTAGAGTACTAAAGAGGAAAATGGCAAAGACACCCCCACAGAAGAGCTGATCTGTCCATCTGGTTCAAAGAAGGTAATTGCTGCTCAAGGAGCATTTCGTAGACGCTTTCACAAGCAGCCACCCAGCAGAGTCTCTGTTTATGCCTGTTATAAACAGTTAGAAGAGTAGGCCTGCATTTGGAAAGGCCAAAGACCTGGCCGGCCTTTTGTGTCGGAGCAAACAGTGATCAGCTTCGAGCAACATTACAGTGGAGCAACGTTACTGCTAAACCCACTCCAGTCAACACTTCAAGCAGTTCATGAGCTCCAGATCAACAAATAACCATTCCCATAACCCTGTCTTAACGCCTGTACATGAAGCCACACAGGTAGCAGTTGGTCTAGGTACTCCCTCCAGAAGGTCATACTGCGCTACCTGACTTCTGCACTGACAGGATGGACGAAGAAAACGATAATCCAAGAGGTTTATGTTTAGCGACGAAGCCACATATCACAAGTTTCGGAAAATAAAACCCTCACTTCTCCATGGAACACAAACGAGATTCCAAGCGTGCGTTCTGCTCAGTGGCGAGGGACAAGATTTACGATCACTTCATTTTAATGGAGAAAACAGTCATAGGCATTTGCTACATCGACATGATTTCATTATGGCTTCTTCCTTATTTTCAAGAATCTCCAAAAACATCATGTTACAATAAGCTAATGCACCTCCTCATATCCACTTCCCTATACATAACAAGTAAACATACAACTGCGAGGACGATGGAGCGGCTGTGCAGACCCTGATAATGACATATGGTGCACATGCCCACCATCATCACCAGACCTCAACCATTGTGACTTATTAACGGTTTTATGTGAAACAGGGAATTTGCCTCACAATGAGGTCGAGTCTATCACGACCCACCTGTTGTAAAAGCTTTGGAGAGATTGTGAATATCATCTCGGTTTTTTGCTCTGTGACTGAAGAAAAACGTATTGATTCTCTTTAATCAGTAGAGAAACTTCCAGAGACACACTATTATCAGGATAAGTTTTGAAGCGAATTTATTTTACCACCGAGTTTGTATGAAACATTAATAATGTAAAGTTGTTTGCGCACGCCCTCCACAATTTGTTTGGCGTCAGTCTTTTGTGCGTGCCCTTACAGCATGTGTTTTGTCATTCGATATTACGCCTAGTCGGCTTTCTGTCCAATCGAGGACCATTCGTGTCCTATTTATCACTGTCAGCTATTATACATGTAGCTGATTCAGAGGATCCACGCGCTGCACATGTACGAGTATGTGACTTCCCGTCATAAATAATAACTGCTTTATAACCCTGTATTGTGACGTGTGATGAAACGTGCTGTTTTAAACACCACGAGGAAAACAGGCCGTATCTGCACAGCTGCTCAACGGGAACTCTCTGCCATCTTCTCAGTTAGCTTCAACTCTCAATGGGTGTGAATCAGTAATTATTAATTTTAAAACAAAACTTGCATTTTTCAGTTGCTTCGTTAGAAACAGATCCCGAATAATAAACTTTTACTTCCATTAGAAACTGACTTTCCCTATTAACTTCCATGCAGCTTAAAATGGTGCACCAGACTGAGGCTCGCAATCTGGAATCTTGCCTTTTCCGGGCAACACCATTATTGTCTGAGCTATCCAGGTACAAACATATACTAGTCTTCGCAGTTTTAGCTCCACCAGTCTCCTTTTACAATTTATTAAAGCTGTGTCTTATTTCCAACCACACATTGGGCTAAACTACAACACCTGGAAGAAAGGTTGCACGAAGAAGCTGTGAGGATGCATCATGGGTATTGAGAAGCTCAGTGGGGGACTATGCTAACTGATAACTGTCCTCATCTGTCACTATTCTCTAAAACAGCTCACACTCCGATGTTGTGTGAAAGCTTCATTCCGACACTATTTTTGTCTGAAATACCCCCTGGTATTTAATCTGCAATGTGAATGGAACTGTACTTGTAAACCAAAAACTATAACTGCAAACATATCCTCGACTATCTGAAGGGAACACAGAATGCCGATCACATTAACAGAAAAAAAACGCTTCTCTAGAGGTTATTGTCACCATGGCTGACAAGGAGAACAGTTTAGTGTTACTTAATAAGAAAGAATGCACAGGAAAAGTGTTTGTATTCTGCAACCCCAAACCCGTAGAATTTCCCCAATTACTTAATGATCTAGCAATGAAACATGGTATCAAAGTGCAGAGCGGTATTAAAACCTCGCGCTTCATATTTACTGATAGTGATTCCGGATACCACAGAAATATGAACGCATTGTCACCCACACTGTATGTGTTACCTTAGCATGAGAAAGGAGGTATTCTAATAATGCCTACAGTTCTTCAGTTTCAGCACCTCGTTACAAATTAGCCAAGCAATTAGATTCATTAAATAAAACAAAAACTAAATGTCAGACAATATTTGGAATCCCCAATTCGATTGCATTAGTGAATAAGCAAAAAAATTCCACCTTGTGCTAAGCTAACCTCATTTGATTTATGCATTTTTTTCTTAATATTTCTGTTGGAGAGGCTATGAAAATATTAACGGAATTGTTATAAAAAATCAAAACAAATCGAGTGGAGACAGAGGATTTAAGACTGTCAACTGAGACGTGCTTAAGTGAAAACCATTTCCAGTTTCAACAATCTGTGTACAGATGGGTTAGCTTGACAGCCCAGTCCGAGCCTCTTATTAGCTGAGGTGTTTACGGATGGTTATGAACAAACAGTTTTAGATAAATAGTCTCTAAGTTCTAAACCTCAAATCTGGAATAAGTGTATGGACGATTTACTCTGCTTGTAGACAGACACAACCTTCTGGTAATTATATTTTCTCAATACTTAAATTCACCCCACAATAACTTTAAGATTACAATGAAGTTAGAAGGAGACTCACCAGTGACATAAGCAAGCAAATGCATTTAATTAAGATATATTGAGAGAAGTAACTTCTAAAGACACTGTAATACCTGCCAATTTCCAGCATCTCGTAACATACCAACGTAAAGGCTTCCAATCTATACCACACACAAAATCAGATTTTTAAAATTAATTAAAAATAGGTTAAAAGTAGCATACAGCAACAGTCATAGTTCTTCCCTTACAGATAAAAGACTCAGTGGAAAGAAGAGGCAGAGCATGACAGCACTTCTGTATCCTACTCACAAAGCACTAAGCCACCCTAATAATAATGTCGGGTAGACCTTTCGCAGGGTGCAAGTCTTTCGATTTGACGTCACTTGCGCGTCGATGGGGATGAAATGATGATGATTAGTACAAAACAACACCCAGTCACTGAGCGGAGAAAATCTCCGACCCAGCCGGGAATCGAACCCAGGCATTTAGGATTGACATTCCGTCGCGCTGAACACTCAGCTACCGGGGGCGGACTCCACTTTAATAACAAATGAGTTCTAGAGCAATATTGGTGGCACTTCAGAGGTACTTGCAGGAAACTGAAATCCAGGAAATATACTCTGACTATTTATACTAGGAATACTGTTGTTCACATTCTCTTCAATAGTAAACGTAAGATTCCACCATTAGAATAGAGTGGAATTTATGAGATTTCCTCCAATCTTTGTGGCTAGTTATAAGTCAGTAAACAGCTGTAACTATAAGACTCGCTGACCATATAAGGCACTTGGAGACTGTAAAAGAAATATTACACATTTACTGAAAATGCTGTGAATGAATGACATTGCTATAACACTAAATGTGATGGTCTCTATAGAGGAAATAAAGACAGAAGTGAGATATCTCGAAATTCCGATTATTAATAAAAATCAACCAAAGAATCCTCAGCTGAGCCTCAGTGACCACAGGTTCATTAATCACCCTTACTAAGTAGTATAAGGCAGTTAATGCTTTTTTCGCCACTAGATAATACGCATCTTATAACTATTCCACACAGACACGACATAGATTCCTTTGTCCCATCCTCTCCCGTCCCACTATTTCTCGGCCTGTTCATTACATTCACCTGTTTGTTTAGTCTGCGTCATAATTCATTTGTACAAAGTTTTTATCTCGTACATTCCTGTACTTTTAATCTTATATTATAAGATAAAATTTATTTACTCAGAGTAGTTTTGTGAGTTTCATTTTGCCTGTGTGTTCGTAGCAGCATATACCTGTACAAATTCCTCTAATTATGGTAGAACAATGTTTGTACACCTTAGAATTTTGACTATTATATGAACTACCTGTTCAGTAGTCAGTTATTTGAGGATGACCTACAAATTCGAAAGCTAATTGGTTCATAACGAACTATTAAGTAACTATTGTTGTGGAACATCAATCTGGTGTATTTTTGTTCCTAATATATTTATGATCCTTCAAGTACCAATGGACATTCCACAAATATTATCTATGTTTAAGAATGTGTATTTAATTAGGTCATTTGTCGTCTTCTTTAGGTTCCTCGGGACACGCACAATGTATACAATCAGACTTCGTGTAGTCTTTCCCGCGATAGGTGCAATCAGTATACTAGAGATCAGGGCTACCTTCACGATACGTTTCCACTGCTCACTGGGATTCACTTTTAATCCGAGGAAAGTTTACCTGGAATGGTTCATAATCTTAATTGCTGCAGTGTTTGAAGCAATGAACTTAAAAGGAGAAATATATTTCCAGTGGATATTAGTCATAACCAGACGAATATATTGAAAAGTATAACAAAGACAATCCAGTAGAAGTTAGCATTGCATTTTTTAGTTTCTAATTCAAACCACATACTCCACGTGTGAACGATTCGATGTTTTATTTAAAGTACAAGAAGCAGTGAAATCGAACTTTCCAATGTTTACATAGCAGGAAAAGTATTTCTTTTCTTTAACTAAAAAACTAGCCATTTTTAGCTATTGTAATAGCTGTGTTTGCTTTCTTTGATGTTTAATATGGTAGAGAATAATGTTGTACGTTACTGGAAAGTACCGTATTGCTCGCCATTCTCTTTCTCTCTCTCTCTTCCCAGACAACGAAAGCCTTCCTTTCGCTCTGCTGAAATTGACATTTAATTTGCACTATACAAGTGTCGCTATTTTGCTGTTACTAAAAAATATTTAATTACTGAGTAGACCATGTATAGCAAACAGGAATCTAATTAATTTTGAGCAACTAATTTTTTTGTACCTCGATTTGTAATTATTTCGGCACGCAATAAAGGCTATTACTGTGAATGAGCAGTTCACTGCCAACATTGTAGGTTTATTCTCATTGTAATTGCGAACGGATTGTAGACTGGTATTATATTAAATTACGATAGTCCGTCTTAAAAAGATTTTAGTTCTTCGAAAGTTGAAGACGTAAGCTCTGAAGAAGCAAATTAAATTATTCAGTCAGAAGTTATTTAACTGTTACTGAAACGTATTTATGCTAGTTTTCAATCAAGATGGATGCTAACTGTAGGATTTTGTCGTAGCTCAGTGGCTGCCATCTTTAAAATTTGCCATTATGAGTGAATGAAAATTGAATAACTAAAGCTTAAGTGAAAGTAATTGCAAAAACTTCAGCATTAAGTGAATTAAGCAAGCGACCAGGTAATCTTATTTCTGTTGGTCTATCACGGACCGGCGACATCAGCTGCTTAAGCAATTATTAGTATCAATGAAATTCTGCAACAGCCGTGTAACTAAGATGTTATTTTACTTTATTCTGACGGCAACCAGTTTCGGCAATCCACTATGCCATCTCCAAGCCCCATATACATTTCTCAAAATAAAGCCATACAGTGCCATATCTCCCTGCATTTCGTAAATTCAAACCGTTTCGCAAGTGCTTCATTCCAATACTTGGCAGCATCGTAGATGGAAGTGGGACATTTCAGGCTTTCAATAACCGAAAGTTCTGGAGACGACTTTACTACAAAATACCACTGCCAGACTGTTCGATGAATTTTGCACAGCAAACAAACCATACTTACAGGTGTATGAAACTCTAGAAGTTTCCAAATCTATTAAAAACTGTGGTAAAAATTGAGATAATTAACTACAAAATTTAATTTTTTTCTAAACATAAAGTTTAAAACGTAACAGCTCATTCATTTTTTCATACATTAAATAGAATCTAGAGTTTCAGACACCTGTAAGTATGGTTTGTATGCTGTGCAAAATTCACCGAACAGTCTCTGTTACTTATGAAGAAAAGTGTACCTATAGCAACAAATGCAGATAATAGTAAGTGAAAAAATGATGAAATTTCACATGTAAAAAAAAATTATTTTGTTATGTTTTTGAACTTCCGCTGCTACGAGTGTGAATCCGGAATCCTTCGTGGTCGTGCTGACGAAGTTTTATGAATTTACTTGTAAAAGTTTAGACAGTGGAAATTAAAATGTCCTGTGGTGCCTCTCCTGCTCCAACTCGGCCCGTTTGACGTCCTACTGCACTAAGTTAAATTAAGTAGTGCGTAAGCCTAGGGACCAATGATCTAAGCAATTACGTCCCATAGTCCACACCAAAAATTTCCTTTTTTACTACTGCCACATCAACTTTCGCTCGTTTATGGTTTTAGCACTCACAAAATTTTGACGTCATCAGATATGGCACAGCTACGTAAACACACCAGGCGACACTGCTTACAAACCGAGCGAGCTGACGTAGTGGTCAGCAGACTGGAGTAGCATTCGGGAGGACGACGGTTCAAACCCGCGTACGGCCATCATGATTTCGGTTTTCTGTTGTTGCCCTACATCGCTTTAAGCAAATGCCGTGATGGTTCCTTTGAAAGGGCATGGCGAATTCCTTCTCCATCCTTCCATAAACCGTTGGGACCGACGACCTCGCTGTTTGGCCCCTCCCCCCAACCAACCCACCAACATGCATGCAACTGCTTCCTTTTCATTTCGTTCCATCCATTCTGCGCCACATAGCTCCCAGGTTATCCACAAAACCTCCTGTTGAAAACCCAGAATACATTCCCGACTTCGTTCTTTGCTTTGTCAAAAGTAAAATATAATTTCAAATATCGTATTACAATACAGTCGCTATAATTATAAATACCATTCATTCTGATTTCGTTAAACAATATCTGCTATTTCATGTACGTTTAACATATTCTCGTAGACATTTAACGTACAACCATACTCATAAATGAAGGATAAAGCTGGTAAATGGTGAAACAACGCTCTGGTGGTCAGTTTGCGGGTTTAAATCATCTCGGGGTATGAGCATGAGGTGGATTTGACCTGCGGTCGTCGCACGGTGGCGCTGGCAACAGTCCACATACGCAGAGGTGTGTTGGTGCACGTCAGAGTACGATGCAGCGAGTAAGCCTGCACACGTTTTCGGACGTGCTAATGGTGACTGTGTGTTGAAAATGGCTCCAAGAACACATATTGATGACGTTATGAGGGGTGGAATACTAGGGCGACTGGAGGCTGGTCAAACACAGCAGGCCATAGCACGGGCCCTCCTTGTGCCACAAAGTGTGATCTGAAGATCTACATCTACATCCATACTCCGTAAACCACCTGACGGTGTGTGGCGGAGGGTACCTTGAGTACCTCTAACGTTTCCCCCTTCAATTCCGGTCCCGTATTGTTCGTGGAAAGAAAGACTGTCGGCATGCCCCTGTGTATGCTCTAATCACTCTGATTTTATCCTGATGGTCTCTTCGCGATATATTCGTAGGAGGGAGTAATATACTGCTTGACTCCTCGGTGGAGGTATGTTTTCGAAATTTCAACGAAAGCCCGTACCGAGCTACTGAGCGTCTCTCTTGCAGAGTTTTCCACTGGAATTTATATATCATCTCCGTTACGCTTTCGTGATTACTAAATGATCCTGTAACGAAGCGTGCTGCTCTCCGTTGGATCTTCTCTCTCTCTTCTATCAACCCTATCTGGTATGGATCCCATACCGGAGAGCAGTATTCAAGCAGTGGGCGAACAAGTGTACTGTAACCTGCTTCCTTTGTTTTCGGACTGCATTTACTTAGGATTCTTCCAATGAATCTCAGTCTGGCATCTGCTTTACCGACGATTAAGTTATATCGTTATTCCATTTTAAATAACTTTTTTATTACTTTTTATTTATTTATTTATTGTTCCGTGGGACCAAATCAAGGATAAGTCTCCATGGTCATAGAATGAGTCAATACATGGAAGTATAACACGATAGTAGAAACAGATTAAATGAAATACAAGAAACGTATTCAGGCGACAATTCCTAAGTTTAAATACAGAAAATCAACAATGTAACTCTGGAATTTGCTTAATTTTTCAGCTCTTCCAGGAGCTCCTCGACGAATAGAAGGAGTGAGCCATGAGGAAACTCTTCAGTTTAGACTTACAAGCGTTTGGGCTACTGCTAAGACTTTTGAGTTCTTGTGGTAGCGTATTGAAAATGGATGCAGCAGAATAGTGCACTCCTTTCTGCACAAGAGGCAAGGAAGTGCATTCCACATGCAGATTTGATTTCTGCCTAGTATTAACTGAGTGAAAGCTGTTAACTCTTGGGAATAAGCTAATATTGCTAACAACAAATGACATTAAAGAAAACATATACTGTGAGGGCAATGTCAGAATTTCCAGACTATTGAATAGGAGTCGACAAGAGGTTCTCGAATTTACATCACATATAGCTCGAACAGCCCGTTTTTGAACCAAAAATACCCTTTTTGAATCAGAAGAATTACCCCAAAAAATAATACCATATGACATAAGCGTATGAAAATATGCGAAGTAGTCTACTTTTCGTGTTGAACTGTCACTTATCTCAGATACTGTTCTAATGGTAAATAAAGCAGCATTTAGTTTCTGAACAAGATCCTGATGCCTACTCCCAGATGATTTATGCAATTAACTGCTTCCAGTTGATGACTTGCTATAATGTAGCTACATGATAAAGTATCTTTCTATCTATGTGTTCGCAGCACATTACACAGACATAAGATTATGGCAACGATTCCAGCAGACAGGAAACGTGTGTAGGCGCTACAGTACGGGACGTCCACAGTTCACGACATCACAAGACGACCGATATATCACCATCAGTGCCAGCAGACGGCCACGGAGTACTGCAGGTAGCCTTGCAAAGGACCTTACCGCAGCCACTGGAACAGTTTTCTCCAAATACACACTCTGCAGACCACTGAACAGACATGGTTTATTCGTCCGGAGACCTGAAAGGTGCATTCCACTGACCCTGGTCACAGGAGAGCCCGTAAAGCCTGGTGTCAAGAACACAGTACATGGTCATTGTAACAGTGGTCTCGGGTTATGTTCACGGACAAGTCCAGGTATAGACTGAACACTGATTCTCGCCAGGTTTTCATCTGGCGTGAACCAGGAAGCAGATATCGACCCCTTAATGTCCTTGGAAGGGGCCTGTGTGGAGGTCGTGGTTTGATGGTGTGGGGTGAGATTATGATTAATACACGCACACCCCTTGCATGTCTTTGACAGAGGAACTGTTACAGGTCACGTGTATTGGGACGTCAATTTGCACCAGTATGTCCGCCTTTTCAGGGGTGCAGTGGCTCTCACCTTCCTTCTAATGGATGATAACGCACCGCCCCACCGAGCTGCCATCCTGGAGGAGTACCTTGAAACTGAAGATATCAGGCGAATGGAGTGGTCTGCCTGTTCTCCAGACCTAAATCCTATCGACACGTCTGGGATGCTCTCGGTCTTCAAACCCCTAGGACACTTCAGGAGTTCCGACAGGCACTGGTGCAAGAATAGGAGGCTATACCCCAGCAGCTGCTCGACCACCTGATCCAGAGTATGCTAACTCTTTGTGCGGCCTGTGTACGTGTGCAAGGTAATCATATCCCATATTGATGTCGGGGTACAAGTGCAGGAAACAGTGGCCTTTTGTAGCACATGTGTTTCGGGACGGTTTTCTCAACCTATCGCCAATATCGTGGACTTAAGGATCTGTGTCGTGTGTGTTACCTATGTGGCTATGCAATTAGCGCCAATTGTGTGTAGTGCCACGTTGTGTGGCACCACATTCTGCAATTATCCTTATTTAATGAGCATGAGTGTAGTTAGAAAACATTGAGATATGTAACATTGTTTGAAAGAATCAATACTTTTATGTATACATTTAGCCAGTGACAGTTAAATCGAAAATTTTAATGAATTTTGATCAAATTTAAGCTGTTACATTATAAGTTTTCTTGTACAGAGTCAACCATATTTTTACATAGGTGGTCAGATAGGAATCATTTTATTCTTTAAAAAATTGTAGACTGTGTATTGCACTAATTAGTGATTTTTGATCTGCCGCTAGTGAGAGAGACCAAATGTGCTATTACAGCCTGCTGCTCTTATCATAGTAATCACTGGTCTAAGATAAACTACATTGCGCCTATTGACATCGTCAGTAAATTCTTCTCGTTCAAATCTTCTGGGTTATCAGCCGAGTTGTCGTGTCGTGTTGTTGCTATATTTCGACGAATCTCCTCCTCCTCAGCTGGAGTCGAAGTGTCGGCTCAGTCATGTACACTGATCAGTCAGAACATTATGACGACCGCCGGCTATGGTGGCCGAGCGGTTCTAGCCGCTTCAGTCTGGAACCGCGCGACCGCTACGGTCGCAGGTTCGAATCCTGCCTCGGGCATGGATGTGTCGGACGTCCTTAGGTTTGTTAGGTTTAAGTAGTTCTAAGTTCTAGGGGACTGATGACCTCAGCTGTTAAGTCCCATAGTGCTCAGAGCCATTTTGAACCATTATGACGACCTGCTCAATAGCTGCTACGTCCACATTTGGCACGGAAAACAGCGGCGACGCGTAGTGGTATGGAAGGAATGAGTTCTTGGTAGGTCGCTGGAGGGAGCTGGCACCAAATCTGCACACGCATGTCACCTAAATTCCGTAGATACCGGGGAGGGGGCGATGAGCTCTGATGCCAGGGAAATAACATCCCATATGTGTTCTGTTGGTTTCAGATTTCGCGTGTTGAGGGTGAGTGGGGGGAGGGGGGGGGGGACAGCACATGAACTGGAACTCTCCACTTGTTCCTCGACCCACTCCATCATACTCCTGGTCTGTTGAAACATGCCACTGACTTCGGGAAACATGATCGTCATGAAGGAGTGTTCGTAGTCTGCAACTAGTCTACGATACTCCTTGACCGTCATGGTGCCTTGCACGAGGTCCACTGGAGCCACGGAAGCTCGTGCGAATGTTCCCCCGAGCATATAACAGAGCCGTCACCAGCTTGTCTCCGTCCTGCGGTACAGGTATGAAGAAGGTCTTCCCTTGGGTGATGAAGGATTCGCGTCCTCCCATCGGCGTCATGAAGAAGGTATCGGAATTCGTCATACCATTCAAAGCTCTGCCACTGCGCCAAGGCCAAATGCCGATGGTCAAGTGACCGTTTCTATAGCAGTTGCCGATATCGTTGTGTTAACAGAGGCACATGAATGGGTCTTCGGCTGCGGAGGCCTGTCGTTATGAGCACTGGGTGCACTGTGTGTTCAGATACATTTGTACTATGAACAGCATTAAAAACTGACGGAAGCTCCGCCGCAGTTCTCCGCCTGTCCATTTTTACGAGCCTGCCTTGTCTACGACGTCCGACATCCCACTATGTCTAAACGTGGTTTGACATTGGTTTGGCCACGTTTTGAACACGCTCACCACAGCACTCCTCCAACACCCGCCACGTTGTGCAGTTTCCGAAATGCTTGTGCCGAGTCCCTTTGCCATCACGATCTGCCGTAGGCCAGACTCAGATAGATCGCTCTCGTTCTCCTCTCTACACAAGGACAGGACTCACGTATACTATATGCACCGTGCGTGTGTGTGGCTAACAGCCATTCCTCGCCAGGTCATGCTGCTATCGCCTGGGTGGCATAATGTCGATAGTAGGTCGGTGGTCATAACATTCTGGCCGATCAATGGAAATTCACTGCATCGCGGAGCCTACGCCCAACGCTCAACTAGTGGGACAACCTCGTGCCTCTGAAAGAAAAGCCGTTGCCGATAGTTTTGAAAGGAGTGGGGGTCACTGCCCGGCCAACGGCTGATGGTACTGCCCGTCTATTATTCGTTGCTGCCTCCGCCGGTTTCAGATCGCTGATGATTTGTTAAAGGCACGTCTCAAGTGGAGCTAAGTTGGAAACCACTGTTCAAGTTGACAAAATCCCTATGGACCCTTATATCCACTATGTCTTTGATGACTGAAACCTAGAATCCATCGGTGACGCACGACGAATTTTTGAAACGCGCCATCGTTTTACAGCTGAGGTCAGCGTAGGATGTGGCATTGGCTAACGCGATTGCCCGACCTGTTGGATTTTAGGCAGGGGAGTCTGCGATCCAGCAGCTGTAAAGGAACGATCTAGATATGAAACCGACATTCATTTCTCCTGGAGAAGACGAACAGGAGACGCGTCGAAACGTTGCGACAACATGACACCACGCCTGGGCCGTTGGCCTGTAATGATTGTAAGTAGCCTGTTTGTATGTCGGCAGCGATATAGACTGTGTTAATATCGCTAACAGCGCTCTGCGCCCTTGGCAAGAGATTCTCTGGTTGAGTGGACTTGCAGTTAGCTAGTGGATAGAGACGTGTATGTACATGATATTGTTAGTGGAGGCTTTGTGTTGGTAGGACATGCATTGTATAGTGAGATGAAATGTGTGTTTACAAGGACATATGTAAGGAAATGTATGACGAAGGTTGTTGTTGATATTGTTTGGGTAGTGGAATTATTGACAACTATATAATTTTTGAAACTGGATGTCACATGAATAAGGCAAAATTTCCTAAATACATTGTTTGCCCTTCAACAAAATCTTTCTTTTGCTAACCATATGACTCCTAGTAGTTTGAGTCTATAGTAGTTAGAGAATCTTTTTATTTAGCTGCATCTGGGGGAGAGAGTGTGTAGTCAATGCACCGTGAAACTTTGGGTACTGCAAATCAACAAGGTTATGCAGAGGCAGGTGATGCTTTTGTTTCGGTCTCTGCTGTGTTGTTGGTACTGGGTGTAGTTCGTGTTATGAAGATTTTCTGTGAAGTAAGTGACTTATGAAAAGGAATGGAGTTTCCAGTACCGGGATTCGTGATTGAAATCAGCTTAGGCAGTTAACAGAGTTGGAGGTAGTTTCATATTTTTTTTAGTTTCATATTTTTGGGATCTGTGTCATTGTTAGGATTTTTTGCTATTCAGGGCCATTCCTTTGTGTTAATTATTATAAGTCATGTTGTGAATATATAGCAGTCTTATTGAGTTGGGTTTGTATATTGTGGGTAATAAGAGAATAGGCAAAATTCTGGAGGTCAGTGTTTAGTCAATAAATAATTGAAAGATTTCACCAATGAAAATCGCCAATAAAGCTTGCACTCCCATGTAATGTTGTTTATTGTTCTAGCTGATACACTCATTCTAGCAGGAAACAGTGACAATGGATACTTTTGTTATTCGCACCAGTTAACGTGTTTCTCTGATGTGAGATCCGTTATTAATAGTGTAGGCAACGGCTACATTAGAGCGTGTTATAAATATCGCTACCGCTGTCCGATGTCATTCACAAGACGTTTACGCTCATGAGGGAGCTATACTTCCCATTATGTGTACCTCTGCAATTTATATCATATTTTATCGACTCGCAGGGTAATTTCAGTAGGTTCAGGTAGACAGTATTTATCCAATATAAAGCAAATGATATGAACTGAACCATCCTAATATTCAGTGCAAGTGAATAGTGATACCACAGAAAAGCAGCCACGTCGTCCCTAGCGCGGTAAGATACACACTACGCACAAGTATTAATCCAGTGCCTTAACCATTGCCCCAAAGTTATCGGCCATCACGATGACATCTTACTGCCAATTTTTGTATACAAGGCGGTTCTGTAAGCATGCTACTGACTTTAAGGAACGATGAAGCAGGGTAAATTTATCAATATGAAGTAAAAGACCCCGACAGGGAAACGATCGGTTCGAAAGATGTAAGCGAAAATCTTTCTCATACCTCTGACAGCGGACCTCTTCTACCGCAAGCTCTTCGTTTCCCATGTTTTGGGAGGGGGTACTACGGACAGAAAAAAGAAAAAAACATTTCTAGTTAACACGGGCTCTAAAATGCATCCCTTAAGAGCTATGAACACTTGTTCAGTAGGAAAGACGTGAGTCATAGAAGCTAAGATGAACAGAGGCTTACAGCTCTCAAGGTATGTACTTTAGAGCCCATGTTTCGGTCCACATTACCTCTCCCCAAAATATGGAATCAAAAGATCTGTCAGTAGAAGAGGTTCACTGGCAGAGGTATAAAAATAATTTCACTTATATCATTCAAATCGATAATGTTCGGACTAGGTTCCTTTACCTTAAAGTGGTACAATACTCTTCTCTATGACACACGGAAGTTTCTAACATCATCACGGAATCAGCGAACATATTAATAATCGGCTTTGTGATTCGTCATAATGTTCAATCACTAGTCGAATCACTTTATATCTTGGGGTGGCACAATACATGTACTCCTCCGATCTTCAGCTACAATGTGTCAGTAATTTGTAGTACAGTTAAAACTGCAGCCGAAGAATTTACCAAGGCAGTTTCTATCGGAGGATACCTGAACTGTAGTAACAGCACCGGTTACAAATAGCCACTCCCCGTCAACGGCGGGAAGTGACAAAGGAAACTGCGGATGCTGAGGTCAAAAGCAATGCCAAGCGGCTTAGTTGTTTCACATGACTGCTGATGCTAATTACGTAGGCTGACAGCACAGCATTATGACAGAGATGCACCGAATTGGTGCTCTGCAATGCGGATTCGCTGCCCGGTAACCCATACGGTAGATGCGTCGGCCACGCGGGCTCTTATCACATTGCGCTATCGAAAGCTGAACAGGGCTGCAGGAAGTCGTGGCATGTTTCGTGCTTGCCGTATGGACTACTAAACATGGAAAATCTGGTACGAAATGTCTTAAAATGTCTGATTCCGGTAATACATGCGCAGGCTCCCTTGCATCGTCGTTTACCTTGAATTTCGTTAGCAGCTGAGATGATGGCGAAGGAAAACATGTAACATGGAGAAATGCTTGATACGCACTGTGCTGTTTTACAGTGCGTTTATTGACTGCCGGTTTCGCATCGACCATCTTCACGGTACTAACACAAAAATGGAAACAAAGTGAAAACTATGAAACTTAAGGCACATTACATTTTGATGAGAATTATTAACCGAATAGTGTTAGCATTCTCACCAAGAATATCTACAGCACTAAATTCACTTGGCTTCTATGCTGCTTAACGAGGAAAGTATGCGCCGTTGCAGACTCGAGAACGTAATGAAATTGTTACTGAACGCCTTAATACCGGATTAACCAAGCAGAAAACAAGTACAGAGCACCAATGCTCAGGCACATCGAAAGCCATTGGACTTCCATACAATCGTAGATCAAAGACGCTGCTAGTCAAAGTCAGAAAACTAGGTGCAGAAAATGGTTCAAATGACTCTGAGCACTATGCGACTTAACATCTGAGGTCATCAGCCCCTAGACTTAGAACTACTTAAACCTAACTAACCTAAGGACGTCACACACATCCACGACCGAGGCAGGATTCGAACCTGCGACCGTAGCAGCAGCGCATTTCCGGACTGAAGGGCCTAGAACCGCTCTGTCACAGCGGCCGGTCTACGTGCAGAACATTTGTACACTATAGTACAGTCGCTGACAGATACGCATGCACTCAAATTACAAAAGAAGATATATAATAGAAGAAGATACCGTTGTACATGGATTTTTTTATTCTGTACAATATTATAAAAATAATAGTCACATAATACTATTATAGTGTCACACGATTTTATAGGATCACATGATGAAAACAAACCGAACACAGAGACATGTAATGTTGAACAGTTATATGATTCAATGCAACATCTACGGATTATCCAGACTAGCAGCAGCAAAACAGCTCGAACATCATATCCATATCAGCGGTTTTAGGATGCAGATAGTGAAACCAAATGGGGAAATGTATACTGCAGGCAGTATTACGTAATACGGTATTCACATACTATTAATGACCTCACTGGTAGTGAGGTAAGAAAGCAGAGTGCGTACCATGCATTTCTCCAAGTATATCGGCGCAGTTGACAGCTACCGGAAAAAAATATTTTTGAAAACGTGAAAGCCACAAAAGCATCATTTTACAGGAGAAGTGGAAAACATTGTTTTAGACGTGTGTCACACAACTTAAGGTGTTTAAGAGGTATTTTTTTCTAAATCTTACATAGCAGCTCTGATGCTACTGCTGTTGTTCATTACAAGACCTATTGGTGTGCTGTTGTAGAGCTAGTCAGGTAAAGAGTTTACGCCAAGCAGTTTGTAGTTACGGTTGCTGCTAGTGTTGTTCTCTGTATTAGTAAATGGGTAAAGCGATCACCTTAAGCCAGTTGTAGTTCATGGCAGCAAAAGTTGTTTTTCATGTAATTCCAGACCGAATGTAAAAATGTAAAATACCGTCATCAGCTACTCAATAAGAGTTATTATCTTACGTTAAAGGTGGGACTCAATAAGGCAAATATCAAAGTCAGAATCTGTGGATATGTAATGAGGCACCGTGCTTCGTGTCGTGCTAATTACCCAGATTTCCGAATTATTTTTATTGCTGGCAACTCTATCATAATGACAAATGCATAGAACTTCCTCCAATAAATTTTCGCTGCGCAATTAGTAAAACATCAGTCACGATGTTTTAATTTATTACTTCCTAGGTACCACCTCTACTTGCCACAAACTTTACAGACAGTATAAACTTACGCCACTGAATTTATCTCCAAAATTTTATCATTGTACAACACAGAGTACTGAAGATATGATACAGTTACTTGCGTGAAAAGGTAGGTTTTATTGAAGTGGAGAGCAAATTATCCTGACTAGGCTCGTGCAGTGTTAGATAATGAGAGCACTTAGTTACTTCCAAGGAACTTTAAACATAATTTTACAATTTTTATGGCTGAATAATTAGGATATTCTGTGTTCAGCCGTAACGTTTCTACCTGCTTAATGTCAAACATTTAATATATTATACATTTGTCTGAAGCTGTTTTATACTTGGAAGTTGACGGTGAGGGGTGCGGTTTACTTGTTATGAAAACGCGAAAAATGTGTAGGAAATTTGTCACTCTTCTCTCTTTATGAACTCGTCTTACTAAAGAAACATTCTAACGCACACATTTTTAACAAAATTAAAGGATAACTTTTTTTGAAACCCCTTCACTGTCTCTGACTGCGACGCAGTTTGGCTGGGGGATGCCTGCAACCTCTGTCTTTAATGGTACAGACTCGGGCTCGGGGACGCTTTAAACAGCACGGTGTCGACAATTCTGTCCAACGCCACCATGGTGAGTGACGCAATGGGAAGATGGTATTACCTCCTATTATGCGTCACATGTCACCAATCGCTAGACGCTTCTACGACGGAGATCAGAGCAGCGTTGAAATCACGTGGTTTTCCTAGGACTTGTCGCTGCTGAGAATCGCCAGTAATGCCTCATGAAGTATCATAACGGGTGTGAATGAAAACGCGCCTGCCATGGCGCCTACACTTTCACACATTTCACAGTCGAAAAGACACTTCACAAAACGATGTGCAACAGGAAGACACTCCTCACAAATTTTAGCCTGCTGACATATACTATGTGATTAATTGTATCCGGACACCTGGTTAAAAGTGACTTACAAGTTCGTGGCGCCCTCCATCGCAAATGCTGGAATTCAGTATTGTATTGGCCCACCCTTAGCCTTGATGACAGCTTCCACTCTCGCAGACATACATTCAGTCATGCGATGGAAGGTTTCTTGGGGAATGGTAGTCCATTCTTCACAGAGTGTTGCACTGAGAAGGAGTATCGATATCGGTCGTTGAGGACTGGCACGAAATCGACGTTCCAGAATATCCCAAAGGTGTTGTATGAGATTCAAGTCAGAACTCTGTGCAGATCACTCCATTACGGGCATGTTATTGTCGTGTAACCACTCCGCCACAGGCAGTGCATTACGAACAGGTGCTCGATCGTGTTGAAAGATGCAGTCGCCATCCCTGAATTGCTCTTCAACAGTGGGAAGGATGAAAGGTCTTAAAACATCAATGTAGGCCTGTGGTGTGAAGTATCACGCAAATCAACAACGGGTACAAGCCACCTCCAATAAAAATACGACCACACCGTAACACCACCGCTTCCGAATTTTATTGTTGGTTCTACACAAGCTGCAAGATGCCGTTCACCAGGCAATCGGCATACCCACACTCTACTATCGGATCACCACATTGTGTACCGTTATTCGTCAATCCTCACGATGTTTTTCCACTGTAGAATCGTCCACTGTTTAAGCTCCTTACAGCAAGCAAGGCATTGTTTGCCACTTACCGGCGTGATGTGTGGCCTATGAGCAGCCGTTCGTCCATCAAATCCAATTTTTTACTCCTCTTGCCTAACTGTCATAATACTTGCATTGGATCCTGATGCAGTTTGAAATTACTGTGTGGTAGTCTTGATAGATGACTGCCTATTACACATTAAGAGCCTCTTCAACTTTCTGTCAGTCAACAGACGAGGTCGGCCTGTACGCTTTTGTGTTGTACGTGACCCTTCACGTTTCCACTTCACTATCACATCGGAGACAGTGGACCTAGGGATGTTTAGGAGTGTGTAAATCTAGCGTACAGACGTATGACATAAGTGACACCCAATCATCTGACCACGTTCGAAGTTCGTGAGTTCCGCGGAGCACCCCATTCTGCTCTCTCACGATGAGGTCGCTGATATGGAGTACCTGCACAATGCACCTAATCACAGTGTCTGTAGATGATCCGTACCTTCTCTGAGGACGATGCTGGGCTGGAACACCGCTGAACGTCATCTCAAACAAGCAGTTTGTAGAGTGACAGCAATTTTTGTTCTGTAGACCTTTGTAAACTATTTGACAATATCTGAAAGTGATCCGAAACAGAAAAGGGAATTTATGCTATTTCAACGTTCGTTCATTCTATGGCATATGCAAGGTGTTAGAAGGAGGGGTTGGTGGGTGTGACACTGACTCACACTTGTATAATACGGAAGAACCTTTCTATGTGTTTCCAGTGCAGGGCATACTCGGTAGCTCCTGCATACTTTCGTCGGACATACCAGGAATGTCCTCACTCACCAATTGCTAGGTGCTAGATGTGAGCCTCAGGTTTTGCTTGCGGGCAGCAACAGTTGCAGCGGCACAGCACTCAGCTGTTCTTTTTTGATGCACTGTCGAACCATTGTAAGGGCAAACAAAGGTGTACGTTCCGGTTCTCATAATTTCAACTAGTTTCCAACTGCAATTAGAGCATGGGATTGGCAGCTGCAACTGCAGACCAAGCAACTGATGTAGGCCTGAGGCATGTTGTTACAGAAGTTTTGTAATCCATCTGCCAATATCTCAAATGTTCCTGGCTTTGTTTACCCATCTTACGCACTTCGACGCTATATATCGTATACAAGTTCACTTGGGCTTAAATCACAACTTTTGGCACACCATTGCATCACGAGGATATCGCTGCATAGAAATGGTTTGGGATGACCTGGGAAATGTGAGGGCCACCGCTGTCGAGCGTGAGCGTGTAGGTGCAGCCTGTACTATTTTACCCCAAAACAGAGGGGAAATTAATGCTGGAGGTGCCAAGATGTTCTTCTGTATCCTGATGCCTTCCCATATCATGACCGACCCAAACCACAATATCAGCTGTGGGGAAATGATGTCCAGATGAATCCTCACATCCACGTCGTGGTGCTAAATAGCAAACGTGCTGTCATTGTGTCATGCCCCCCTCCCCCCCTGGGGAAGGGTGACTCGTCTGTGAAAACGGGGTTGGATCACTTAGAATGGAGTTACTGAACTACGACGTTATTCGAGTAAGCATGTCAAAATAGTTGTCCTCTTTACTATCGCAACGCAAGCTTCCGATGTCGACTGAAAAATGTGTAAAAATGGACGCACCAAAGGAAGGAGTTTTCTTATTCACGCCCCTTATGATGCTCCAAGAGGCCTTTTAGTGTTCATTCTACAAAGCAGACGTGTGCCTTTTTTTTCGTTTTGACACAAGTTTCAACGCTGGGTGTCGCTGTTCTGATGTTCTGACCTCCGTCGGAGAGGTGTCAAGAGAAGGGGTAAGATGTGGTAAGGGGTAGTGTTTTTTGTGGTATGATACGTTTAAAGTTGCCTGTTCCTTCCGCAGTTTCATTTATTCACATTATATTTAGTTTCTGGCATATTGCGATATTTACTTTTTTAATTCTTTACATGCGTCTGCTGTCTACGGTTCCCATTATTCGATATAAGCCATGGGAAAATCTTTATTTGGTCACTCAACCAATTCACTGTCTTCAGGGAGTCAGATTACCTGTGGTTATCACTCAAGTATATGTCTATGTGCTGTTCCATGGTTCTGGTGGATGCTTACTGGAGAAGCTATTTCTAGAGAGAAGCTGGCCTTTGTAACAGAAGGCCACACTATTAAGGAAATTTTGCAATGAGTGAGGGATTCAGTTCAAAAATGGTTCAAATGGCTCTGAGCACTATGGGACTTAACTTCTAAGGTCATCAGTCCCTTAGAACTTAGAACTACTTAAACCTAACTAACCTAAGGACATCACACACATCCATGCCCGAGGCAGGATTCGAACCTGCGACCGTAGCGGTCGCGCGGTTCCAGACTGTAGCGCCTTTAACCGCTTGGCCACCACGGCCGGCGAGGGATTCAGTGAGGCCATTTCAACACACCGGGATTAGTGTAACATTATTGTCTTCCCGACTTGCGTGCGGTAAATTTGGAAACTTGAAATATGGTGATGTTTTTACCAAACACGTACCAACACCGAATGTGCCCAAACACGACCACTGTATTGTCATTCTCTGCCGAGTGTCAAACAACGGTAGACACCCGCCAGAGAATGAAGAGATAGGGGCACTATATCTGTCGAAATCCACCTTGGTCGAAAGGTGCGGCAGCCATGTGCTGGAAAGGTGCTGCTCACAGTGTTGAATATCGGGGCTATTGATTACTGATTCACTGGGGAACGGTACTGCGCAAATTGGAAAAATTACGGCATACTGTTGAGGCGAAACGCCCAGGAAAATTGCGGCGAGGGCTGCTGCTGCATCATGATAACGCAAGTCCTCATATCGCAAATGTACTAATGCAGAAGTTGCGCCAACTATTTTGAGAGATATTACAGCGCCCTCTCTATAGCCCTGATCTCTGCCCATGCTATTATCACGCCTTCGGTCCCAAGAAAAATACCTATAAGGGACGTCGATTCCTGTTATGTAATGATGTGCAGCAGGCACGGACTTTTTCAAGCAGCAGGATACAGTATTTTATCAAACGTCGATGGGATAGTTATCTCAGTAATCACGACGATTCTGCCTGGTTTGCATACCACTTCGGGCCTGTACTGCCTTTGAAAGGAAACTTTTTAATCACCTCTTATATCTTACTATTCACAAGCTTCAAAAAGATCACGTCTATCTTAGGACATGGGCGGAGTTTGTCAATAACTAACTGTGTGTGCTCGTAAGTTTCAAAAAACCTGTTTGAGATAATGTACGGTACTAATATTCATTCACGCTCATTACAGCTTTAGAAAACTTGTGTCCCACAAAAACAGCTCGGAGGTATTTGACACAACTTCAGAGGTGTAAGTCTCTACCGATGGGTTCTCCATGCCTGTTTCTACTAGACTATGCAATGAAATTTGTAACCATTTTATACAACCGCCTTTCCCTTCCGATATCTAAGGCTCTTTATTTCGTTGGTTAAATTGACAAAGATGTTAAAAAATGCCATGGCCGGTACTCGAACCCGTGACACCTGTGGCACAAGCCAGGCAGTCTGCTACTTAGCTGTGTAGTAATGTTTTCCCGAGAAGGAGATCAAACTGAATCAGTTTTTTAGACGTACTTAGGGAAGTGAGTTTCGTTATATTATTCAGGGTGAGTCAGTAACTATTGTCACCGAGAATAACTCCGAGAGTATGATAGTTGCTGAAAAGGTTGTGGGACAAAAGCTGCATTGGACAATGGGGGCCATAATAGGAGGTTAGATTTTTGATGCTAGGTGGGGTCGCTTCAGAGTTATGAAAATTTACTTTTTTTTTTAAATGGGATACTGTAGTTTGGTACTTATTTTCTGATAGCGGCAATCGAGAGAATCCAATGGTGTGTAACAGTAACGTCTCTGAAGGTAAGCGAATATCACAAAGCTGGCATGAACGTCCATTTACAGAGGTGTTCGAAATGATGACCATTGGTATTAATGCTGTGCTGCAGTCTTTTTATCCTGGATTGAGTGGTATTCGTTATCAAATCGGCATCCATCGTGTTGATACCACATTCTGCTCCTAGCTTCTAAAGGTATTTCTTCCAATAATAGACCCAATGTTTCTTGCAGGAATGTGGTGTACTTTCTATCATTAAAATTTCCTTCGATGAAATAGGGGCCTATAATTCGGTCCTCAAGAATCCCACACCATACATTCACCGAACACTGTTTTTGGTGCGAGACTTGCCGTAGCCCACATGGATTTTCAGTTGCCCGATAGTAAATGTTATGCAAATTGTCCGTGAATATAGGCTCGTCAGTAAATAAGATCAAATTAATAAATGTGTCATCCCTCTGAATCTGAAGTTGAGCCCATCGTCAGAATTTATTGTGACGCGTACATTCCGCACCGGTGGAGACTGACATGGTAAGGATAATTATGGCAATGCAGATTCCCTTCCGATTTGACGCGAACTAACACAAAGGTCTCGAAGCACAGTGGCAAGAGTGCCAATTTCCGTTTCCTCGTTAGTAACTTTCCTTTGCCGGATATGTTTCCAGTTGTTCTCAATTTATCACACACATATTCAATTGTACGACGTGAAGGGTGAGTGCGTTGAGGATATATATTTCAGTGTATAAGTCTCTAGCTCTCACCGAAATTCCATAGCATTCTCCGTAAATGAAAAGCATATCGACTTGTTCTTCGAAGGAATAAATCATTCACATTCGCTTGATTTGACGATACTAGTCTTATGGTTTCTATAAGAGTTGTATTGCGAAACCATCAAACGGTGTTTACATGTCAATGGCACGTTAGATGGATATGCCGTATTCGCGAATATTTACTCTTAGCACCATATACGAGAGAGAAGTGTGAGAGCATGTACTTCGATAAGTGCCGCTATGATAAGGAATACCACTCAATCCTAGATAAGCACTGTACTGATACCAACGGCCAGCACTTCGAACACCTTCTGTAATTGGATATTCATGCCTCCTTTTTGACCTTCGTTGACCTTGAAATGTCTTACTGTTACACATCATCGGACTCGTCTCGATAGCCGTTGTTAGAAAATAAGTACCAACTACAGCACCCCATTTAAAAAAACAACGTTGGCCTTCATAACTGTGACGTGACGCCACCTAGCAACAAAAAACTTAAGTCATATTATGGCCCCCGTCGTCCAATGCAACGTTTGTACCACAAAAGTTTCAGCCAGTATCATACTTTCGGAGTTACTCTAGGTGGCAATAGGTAGTGACTCACCTCGCACATGTATATGCGATGAACTGATGGTTAACAGTCTTTAACACGAGAACGGAATCGTGGCTGTCGAATCTATAACCGCTCGATAGCACAAAACAGAGTCGGTTTGACTGACTTTGGAAAGGATAGCCTGCTCAAGGACAATAAGATAAATTCGACTTGAATAGTTTCAGCATTTTACCTTCCTTATTACTAACATAAGAGGTTCCATTATCTTTATAGGACTTGTTTCTTTTCCGCTCAGTGTTGTCCCTTTACCTGGGGAGCTGCAGTGTCTGAGCGCCACATCGCACCCCGTTCCCTCTGGTACACTCAAAGAGAGTGCCCTGCCAAGAGGCACGAGGATATCACCCTCACCTTAGGGAACGAGCCCGGAGTCGGCCTTATTTTCCATTTGTTCGCTGGAGAAGAATACAGTTAGTCAGGAAGCTTGCACATGAATTGAAACTTTGGTGTGTTCGTCGATGCACTGCTCTATACTGAATATTTTCGTTACTTTGACTACAAATACTGTTATGTACTGAATCTGGAACAGAAGACATTCTCTCAGTATTATTGGGTTCCTAGGGATATCCAATCATAATAATTATAGCACCCGGTATGTAAGATATACGAGACAGGCCTGAAAAAGAAATTAGTAACTCTAATTCCAAAGAACGTAAATACAGACAAGTACCATCGGTATAATAAGTCAAGGCTGCAAAATAATGACACGATTTACTTACGGAAGAATGAAGGAACTGGTGGGAGGCGAGCTCGTGGAACAGCAGTTTGGTGTTGGACAGATATAAGAACACGAGAGTCCATAATGGCACCTCGACTTTTCATAGCGGCCACGCTGAAGAAAAAGAAACCTGCGCTTATAGCGCTTGTAGATTTAGAAAAAGCTTTTGACAATGTAAATGGACTACACCCTTTAAAATTTCGAAGGAAGCAGGAATGAATTACAGGGACCTAAAATATATTTACTACATGTACAGAAACCAGACTGCAGGTATAAGAATAAATAATCAACGAAAGAAAATCGTAGTTCAGAAGGGAATGAGACAGGGTTACAGCCAACCTGCGATGTTATTCAGTCAGTACATTGGGCAAGCAGTAAAGGAAACCAAGGAGGAATTTGGAAAAGGAATTAAAATTCTGGGAATAGCAATGAAATTTGTTACCATCACTTGTATCGATTTAACTGTTAGGAAGGCTTTTCTGAAGATATTTGCCTAGATTTTAACCATGTACGGAGGTGAAAACTGGACGGGAAGTCGTTTAGTCAAGGAGAGAGTAGAAGCTTAGGAAAAGTGCTAAATATTAGACAGGCAGATCGAATAACAAATGAGGGGGTACTGAATCTAATTAGAGAAACCGGAATTTAAGGCAAAGCTTGACAAAAAAAAAAAAAGGTTTCAGTTCGTAGGACACATCATAGCTGATCAAGGAATAGTCAGTTTGGTAATGGAAGGAAGATAAGTCAGAAGGGGGGAGGTGTATGAGATTGTAGAGGGAAAACAAGCCTTGAGCACCGTAAACAGGTTGAAATGGGTATAGGTTTTGGGTTTGGTAACAATGAAGAAATGCAGAGGCGTATACAATTTCGACTTGTATGAGGAGCTGCATGAAAACAGTATTCTGACAGAATACGACAACAGCAATATAAGGCAGAACCAGATACAAATGAAAAAAAGTAATGTATGCAGGAAGAGGCCAGCTGCATACACTGAACAGCTAAAACATTATGACCAATGCCCACCGCGACAATGGACACCGCCTGATTGTGTTGTGGGCAAGGGACGCGGTAACAGAAGTATGTGAGCGGAGCAGAAGCAGACAGGGGATGGCCCTAGCGAAAATATGGGCTGCAAGGGGGAAATCCATTGAGGGAAGAGACTGTGATCGAGGGCAGATTATTATTACGCAGAACTTGTGAACGAGTATCTCGAAAACGGCGGAGCTGGTCGAATGTTCACGTGCTACTGTCGTGAGCGTCGATGGAAAAAGGTACAATGACAGCAAAACTACCACAAGGTGCGAAATGGTTGGACGTCCTCTTCACAGAACGTGGGGTTTGGAGACTTGACTGTTCTGTAAAGTAGGATGGATGGCGACCTGTGCCATCTCTGCCGAAGACGCGGAATGCTACCCATGCCCAAGTGTTTCGGAGCACACTGTTCATCGCACATTGTTGAACACGGAGATAAATAATAGACCAACCCTACTTCTTACATGTTCATTCAACGAGATCCTCGCTTACCATTGCAGTCGGCTCAGGACCATCAGGATTCGACCATCGATCAATAGAAACGTATCGGCACGTGGGGGGAATCACGTATTTGCTACACTAGGTCGATGGTCGTCTCCGCAAACGCTGTCATGAAAATGAACGGTGGCTCGCCACGGACGCAGGCAGGTGGGAGCAGTATTATGTTATGGGAGACGCTCTCTTGCGCTGGTATAGGAGCTACATTCCTTCGTGCACTTGATGTGTTCTCCGAAGGCGGTGTTATCTTTCAGCGGTATAACTGTCCGTGTCTCGGAGCCAGAACCGTGATACAATCGTTCGAGGAACATTATAGTGAACTCTCGTTGGCGTCTGGCGACCAAATTCGACAGATATAAATTCTGTGGAACCCATATCAGTCATTTTCTGGCACTATCATCGAGTACGCAAATTAGCGGCCCGTTATTAACGCGAATTACTTGACCTGTGCTTGGACATCTAATGCCTAATACTCCACAAACCTACCAAAAAACTGTAGGATCCCTGATACAAAGAATAAGCCATTTATATCCTTTCAAAGACGGACAAACAAGTTATTTAGCAGGTGGTCATAGTGTTTTGGATCATCGGTGTATGTCGTTTGAACTCTATTAAGCTGTGAATCTTTGCGTTTACTTGCCTGTTTCTCGTTGATCGGTGCATTGCACATTAGCTTAATTGTATTACTGATGCTGAAAACACAGCAGATCTGATAAAAGCTGTAAAATGACGTAAAGTAATCCAACAGGAGAAAGTTTTCCTAGCGCTGCTAATATTTTTCCTGAAATCCGACGGGGTCACACAGAGCTAAGTGACCCACATGTTTTACGATAGAAAAATATGAGTATCTCATTTTACCGCTATGGATGGTGTAAGTTCAACAGCAAAAAGCAGTTGTGGTTACTGTTTTAGCATAATGAACCTGAATGAATGCGCGAAATCCACATGGTTCAAATGGTTGAAAGGGCTCTGAGCACTATGGGACTTAACATCTGTGGTCATCAGTCCCCTAGAACTTAGAACTAATTAAACCTAACTAACCTAAGGACATCACACACATACATGCCCGAGGCAGGATTCGAGCCTGCGACCTTAGCAGTCGCGCGGTTCCTGACTGAGCGCCTAGAACCACGAGACCACCGCGGCCGGCGAAGTCCACATACATTCCACTATCTGTTGTCAGGAATACTTTGATAATCTGTACTTCACTGTTAAAGTTAACCACTTTTGATGCATTCATCACGTAAGATGTGTACGAAAACACACGGTAAGCCAACTTACAGCTGGGACACAGCTACTTTTTTCGCAACATATACGACGGGGAGAAAGACAGAATAGTAAATGAGGGGGTTCTTTCTGGATATGCACACGGCATTACATCCCCTGATTTGGAAGCAGACATTCAAACTGACAACATTGTGACAGTGGTTAGCTGGATTTTAGCGGCACTGTTTGACATAAAACGTAACATATTAGGACATCGAATAAATTGATTTTCTCAATATACTGTACTCAAAAATGTTCAAATGTGTGTGAAATCTTATGGGACTTAACTTCAAAGGTCATCAGTCCCTACGCTTACACAATACGTAACCTAAATTATCCTGAGGACAAACACACACAAACATGCCCGAGGGAGGACTCGAACCTCCGCCGGGACCAGCCGCACAATCCATGACTGCAGCGCCTTAGACCGCTCGGCTAATCCCACGTGGCAATATACTGTACTCCCATTGACTGCTGACAGACTATTGTTTTAAGAATTCGTTATTACAGGTATCCTCAATAACTTCTACTTCATGCGTGGGAACGAGCGACGTGATAAATCAGTTTACCCTGACCTGATATTCGCAAAGACAGCAGATAAAATACTCGTAGTTTCCCAGTCATGCAAATTTAGGTTTCCTCTGATATTCCTAGGTAGCTCAACGCGAATGTGTTCTGCTTGGGACTACGCATAAAGCCACATAAGCATCTCTGATTAAAATAATAAACAAAATAATTTAATACCATTTATGCTGGTTCATATTTACAAACGGAAAAATCATCACTTGAATCCCAAGTCTTAACACACTACAGGTAAGTTAACGACCATGGACTGGAACAGTTACATCGTTAAAAATATTTTACTTGAATTAATAGCCCTCTCAGTGCTCTGGTGTTGACAGAGAAAGATGTAATGTTACTTGAAAGCTCATGTGATAATTTCATCACATCTTTAGAATAAATGGCAGTAGATGCATATTTTTTAGAGCGGTTTTAGAGTGGTGGAATGTTTCATTCATGATACAGCCGTAGACAAAACCGAAACTGTGTTATGTGAATGGCGCTCCTTGTGCAGAATCACTGGCCTGTGCAGTTAATATCCTTTCCCTATTCTGTGTACCTAAGGGGTATGCTCACAACAGTACCTTTTTCAGAATCGTTCAAATAATAGTAATATGAATAATAACAGGGAACACAGTACCAAATGGTTCATGGCAGACCAGCAACAGTGATTCTAAGAATACCAACATATATAGCGGGGAGTGGAGGGTTGGGGCACTGGAGGAGCAATTGGAGACTTGGGTATGGGGATGACGTTGAGTGGGAGGTGATAGACTTGAGAGAGATGGGTGACCTATAAGGGTGACCTTGAGGAGTGACGTTGAGGGGTATCAATGACCTTCAATAGTTCTGAAAACCTCAACTTAAAGCGCCAATGTATTCATCAGCTACAGGACCATTTCTCTTGCGTTTGTCGAGAACCTTTGCTACATCCCATATCATGTCTATACATTGATGTCGCGCTTCTCATTCCTCCTATCTTTTAGTGTAACTCCCTATTTGTGTCTGTAGCTATCGCATTACACACACTCACTCTTTCACACAAACACACACATACACACACAAACCTACTTAATAGTGCTTTAGTCTACATTTGCAAAGCACAGTCACATGGTTGCCATGAATTGTGGGCTGATGGTATTTCGTCGCAGAGCTAGTGCCAATAGCGTCCTAATTGTGATCTCTTGGGTTCAGGTGAGGTGCATTTGGTGCTGAAGACATGAATTATCATTTTGCTCAAACCGCGTTAGCACTATTCTGGACTCATGACAAGGATAGTTACCCCGCAGAATGATGTCATAGGCCCCTGACAAGATGTCAGCCATTAAAGGGACGCAGGTGGATTGCAAAAATATTCGTGCAATACATAGCTGTCTTGATGCCTTCGGTTACCACTGTTGGTCCCATGTAAGTGAAGATGTATGTCCTCCTGCGTCCTCGGAACAGTTCACGTTTCAATCCTCTTTTTAACCGGCCGGAGTGGCCGTGAGGTTCTAGGCGCTACATTCCGCAACCGAATGACCGCTGCGGCCGCAGGTTCGAATCCTGCCTCGGACATGGATGTGTGTGATGACCTTAGGTTAGTTAGGTTTAATTAGTTCTAAGTTCTAGGGGACTGATGACCTAGGAAGTCGCATAGTGCTCAGGGCTATTTTAGCCAATCCGCTTTTTGCCTGAATAGGCGTATCGAGATGGGACGACTGACTTGGTGTAACAAGAAACATGATACAGTTGCGAGGCAAAATGGGGCGCAGTCCTGCCTCGGCGATCCTGAATAACAATATTTTACGATGATGTTAAGTTAACGATCTTCTGCTTCTCAGCACCATTTTCACCAATTTGTGCTGAGTGGCGCCCTTCAGAACACTTGTAACTGCACTAGTTCTGTTCTTTGTCATGCGACCTACGACAGATAGACCACTGTTCTACTTTACAGATGGGACAAATCTCCAATCTCCCCGATACGTGATGAGAGGTGGACGTCCAACACGCTGTCACCAACTGGAGGCTCCAGCGTGCTTCGCTCCACTGTGACAGTATTGCCGAACACTCGCCCAACTTCGCCGCTCCGAATGCTCGTCCTCAGGCACAAATTCATAACAATCTGTGTATTGTCGAAGTTAGCATTTCAGTAGATTTCCCTACTTACGGCACTTATAGTTGCTAAAATGAAACCCCATTCGTCTCTGCTGCAGTTAGATACTTTTAATACCTTGTCACGTGCCCGCCACGCCAACAAGTGGTTGTGAATATCACCTGGGTAGTGTTATAACGTTCTGGAAAATGTACGACGATTATCTGACGAGATAAGGATTAAAAGAAAAAAGACTACATAATACATACTTTGCAGAACTAATGCGCGGTTCACACGATACCTATTTCTTTAAAGGATGAGTACAGGTTAATTATGGAAGATGTGTAGTGTGGGAAGGAGATTTAAGACTGTAGTGTCTCCTGAGGATGATCCTCTGTGGTGTCGTTCAGCGTTTGTAGGCCTCGTTACTTGCCCAGCGAGCTCATCTCGTATACTGGCACGCACCGCGCTGTGTCACTAATACCGCCAACGGTACTCAGTCACTGCTAGAATACTGATTGCTACCCGTAGTTCTTGGTGATACAAATACGTATCGTTAAACCCAATGACACATCACAGTTCCTTTGTAACGCGAGAAAAAAACAGCGTTTTCTGCTGGCGCTGATGTCAAAAGATAGGCGTGATGAACAACATTTGTGCTGACTGCAGGTTCACAACGAAGAAACGAAACAGCAAATACCTTCTGAATCGCAAGGTGAAGAGGCTCTAATGACTCCATGTTGAAACCTAAAAACCAAATCAAGTAAGAGCAAAAATATAAATTACGATAGGTAAGACCACAATGTGGCTACTTGTCGTTAAGTGAACCGTAGGATCCCAGATATACTATCTCAAGATCTTGCTCGGTTCAGTGGTTTGTAGAACACTCCCGGTTAGCACCAAACAAATTTTTCTCTTTAGAGAATCACATTGTACGAGAGTGCTGTACAGATATTAAAGTTGGTGGTAATGATGGTGGAAAACAACACGTTGCGTACTGGAATGTGTTATGTAGGACTCGATCGCATATGTGGACATGTTATAGAATTTAGGGAAAGGAAGATAATTACATCACGTGCAACTGGTGTTGCTGTAGCTCTACACATAAGTCTACCCTGTGTCAGTCTTTTCATCTCTCCACTACTGTATCCAGCATTCACTATAATCTGTTTACCGTAATGAAGCACAAGTCTCCTTCTACAGTCCCCCCTCCTCCAACCAATCCCACAAACATACATATACATCCCCACATTACCCAATTGACGTTCGATGCCTCAGGACGTGCGTTATCAGCCAATTCCTTTAGTCTATGCAATTAATTCCTTTTTTCTTCATGTCAGACAAGTATCACTACACCTCTACACTGAGGTGCAGACGCTCGGTCTAGATATTTTAGGGAGAGAATGAAGTTAGATAGTAATAAAATTAAGATTTCTGGTCAGACGAATTTAGGGCAACATCAACAGCAGCAGAAAATGAAATAGCAGCAGTAGGATCCTTTATGAATAAAAAGTAAGGTAGAAAGTGAGATACTGCCAACAGTTCAGTGACATAGTTGTTCCCATCAGAATCGACAGAAAGCCATAGCTCTAAACTATAGTTGAGGTACACATGCCAACCTCACTATCAGGAGATGAATAGTCAGAGAAAGTAAATGTGAGTATATTCAGTATGTGAAGGAAGATGAAAATCTAATATTCATGAGGGACTGGAACGCGATTCTAGAGAAATAGACAGAACAAAGAGTTAAGGGACAATATCGGCTTCGTATTAGGAATGGGAGAAGAGAAGACTAATTGTGGCATGCAATAAATTTCAGATGGCAATGGCGAATGCACTGTTCAAGGATCAAAAGATTACGAGATGTGTATGACTCTAGCTGGATTACATCATGGTCAAACAGAGATTGCGAAATCATATGTTGGACTGTATGGTGCACACGTGCAAACACACATTCATATTACAATGGAGTAATGATGAAGGGTAGACTGAAGTTTAAGAGAATCCTACAGTAGAATCGGGGTGGTAATATGCGGAATACTGAAGCACTTACGTCTAAAGAAACCCATTTAACTTCCGCTAGTAGCCGGCCGTTGTGGTCGAGCGGTTCTAGGCGCTTCAGTCCGGAACCGCGCTGCTGCTACGTTCTCAGGATTGAATCCTGCCTCGGGTATGAATGTGAGTGCTGTCGTTAGGTTAGTCAGGTTTAAGTAGTTCTAAGTTTCGGGGCTGACGACCTCAGAACGGCCAAACCACGTGGCGAGCAGTTGACGACCCCCAACAACAGGGCCCCACTCGCGCCACCACCTGACTCTGTCACAGCCCAGTACGTATTCCTCGATCGTCACACGACCGTACACTTGCTCCACCTCCCACCAGGCAGTACTCAGAACCATTGAATCATTTTGAACTTTCGCTAATGACGCCAATACAGCGATAAGGAATACCATAGTAGGCAGTTCAGTGAAAGAATGGACTGATCCGTAGTTGTGTCCGGCTCTTCTAAAAGCGCGCCAGGCGGAGCGCTTTCGCTTCGCGTCTTGTGTTTCCCGTGGCACTTTCGGTTTGGCGAGCTGTTTGGATCGCTACCGTCCCCTGGCGGGTAGTGGAGCAAGTGTACGGTCACGTGACGATCGAGGAGTATGTACTGGGCTGTGACCGAGAGAGGTGATGGCGCGAGCGGGCCCCTGTTGTTGGGGGTTGTCAACTGCTCGCCACGTGCTTTGGCCGACCTCTTGGCTGTCAGGGACTAAGTCTGCCTTACCCGCATGTACGTGGCTTATGAAGCTTACAAGCCGTGGTGCAGGAGAACAGCGAGTGGGACCGTATGACTTCTTATCGGCCGTTGTAACCACTGGCTGACGAGCATAAGAAGTGCAACGTGTTCCCGGCGCTGTGGTGGTGTGAGAAGTTGAGTACTGTTTTTATGTAACAAAGTTTTTCAAGTTCTAGTGAAGTGTATGAGTTTCTTCATCAGTGGTTTTGTTGGGGTCTTCCCACCACAGTTTTCGTTTGCCTGTCTGCGGGAATGTAGTCATTGCTTCTTGATCGGGCCGCTTCATTCACACCTTGGTTGGGTGATTTAGGGCCGGTGTTGTGTGTCTCTGTGGTTCAGAGTCTGTACAGCCACCGCCCTTGCGACATCTTCTGGCTTTGGGTAACTCGGGGAGATGGTAACTAGTAATGCAAGTTTTGGGGCTGATCTGCTGTGGCCCTGTAGACCACCAATAACTATTCCGACTATTGTGATCTGGGCCCCTTTAGACGTGTCACTCCCTCACCGAGCTAAGCAAAACTGTTTTGGGAACTGCCTCTAATGCGAAGGTTTGTGTGCTGGTTTATTCACATTTATCTTGTAACAACTGCCAGGTGTAATGTAAGTTATTTATTTGGCAAGAGACAACTATTTTAACTTTAGTACAAACTAGCTACTCAAAAGTTTTTTTAAGGACTTATTCTCTTGTATATATACGATAAGTTCAAAATCTTATTATTTGGAAGTCGTTAACGTTATACTTTGCAATTTAAAAGAGTTTTTGATGTATATCAAGTTTAAAATATAATTTTTGGGAAGTTGTTAACGTCATACCGTGCAATCTCCTTTTCATCAAGAAAATTTGTCAGCTATTGGAAATTGTTTTTTTTTTAATTGCCAGACTTAAAAATTTATTATTCAGAAAGTCTTTGAGACAAGAAGGTATCTTTTGCAGTGTGCGTTATTTCACCGGCGCCTCCTGGCCCCCTACTTCCACGACAACGTTTTGGAATAACATGTGTACTTGAGTTGTTGTTTGTGAATCGCCACAATTGACGGTTCATGGACGTTTCTAAAAAGGACAGTCACAGATACTGTACAGAATACCGTAATAAGGAAGGTAGCTGCGAAGGAACCTTGGGTAAGAGAAGAAATAATTAAACTGATCGACGAAAGAACGAAGAACAAAAATATTTAGGAAAGGACAGCAATACGCCAATAACAAGCTCTTAGGATTAAAATAAATAGGATGTGCAGGGTAGCCAAGGAGAAATGACTGCAGGAAAAATGTGAAGCAATCGGTAAAGAAATGATCTCGGGAGGAGTGAATCAGTAAACAGGAGAGCCAAAACAAACTTTGGTGAAATTAAAAGCAAGGATGTTAACATTAGGAATGTAGTACAAAGGAGAAAGCGGATATGTGGCAGGGGTGTACTGAATATCAAGAGTAGAAATTGTCGGTTGACGTGACAGAAGAAGAAATTCGACAAAGAAATTACAGTCGATAATTCCACCAGAATTTCTAGAATCTTTAAGGGAAGTGGCAACTGAACGGTTATATAAGTTTCTGTGTAGACTGGCGACGTACCTTGGGAATTTCGGAAAAAATTTCGTCCACACAATTCCGAAGATTTCAATGGCAGAAGTATCGCCCAATCTGGTTAACAGCTCGTTCACTGATAAGAATAATGTACAGAAGAATGGAAAATGAAGTGCTGAGTATCTGTTAGACAACGATCTGTGTGGCTTGATGAAAGGTGAAAGCGCCAGAGAATGTTCCGACGTTAGTCTTAGTAATGGAAAAATGACTGAAGGAGACTCGACACTGACTGGATTCGTCGACCTGAAAGAAGAATTCGAGAATGTAAAATGGTGCGAGGTGTTTGAAATTCTGAGAAAAATGGGAGTAAGATATAGGAAAGCACGGGTAAAGTACAATATGTACAGGAATCAAGAGGGTACAATAATATTTGAAGACCCAGACGAAGAATGTGAATTAATTGTTGAAAGACGGGGTTAGAGACTTTCACCTTTACTGTTAAATGTATCCATCGAAGAACCAATGACGGACACAAAGTACGTGTTCGATAGTGGCATTAAAACGTGGAGTGAAAGGATATATGTGATAAGGAAGTTTTCCGCAGAATAGGCGAAGAAGGGAACACACGAAAATACTTAGGACGGGGCATGTATTAAGACTCAGGGAATATACAGCACGGCATTAGATTGTGCTGTGGAAGCTAAAAGCTGCAGGAGAAGACAGAGACTGGAATATACCCAATAAGCAATGTGTACATTACTTATACAATATAGTTCAAGTTTCAGTATTTTTGCCTAGGATCACATTACAGAAGCTTCTATTTAAGGTACATCTTATGATCCATGATTCACTCCTGTTTGAAGGTTTCTCATCATAAAAATGCTTTCACGGAAGACTTCCTAATATCTTTGAGCAGCCACAACTCGCATGTAATTATCTTTTATTAACATATTTATGTCGACAGACTGGAGCATCTTCAGAAATTAAGTAGCTAAAGACCGCACGATGGATATAACTGGCTCTGTATAGCGCCATAATACATGGTTGTACACAGCGGATGTGGGGCTGTTCAGTCATTTAGCTGCTGAAGACGTTGACGTCTGTAGATTGAAGAATGTCAATAAAGAAGAGATACAGGCTGCTTACGCCTGCTCTACAATTTTCATTTTTAATGGTCACTGTTACTCTGCAGACGATTACTGCGTTTTCCACATTAAAATATCGCGGTGCCTCATAAATTCGTTCGTTTTGCTCACGCGTTCTTCTATAGCGCCTGCAAACCCTACACCAGTCGTGCACCCCAGGGTACCATAGTTGCCTAACCGCCCTTATGATGCAGAGGTCGACAACCTGACGCGCCATTCGATGTCAGTCAGTGTTTGTACTTGGCGTTAGATGAAACAGCGCAAGCGTGTGTTTAAAAGCTACGGAAATCAAGAAGAAACATTCCCGACATTGTATGCTGTTTTGCTATTGTAAGGCGAAAACAGCCTCACAATGCTGGAAAAAGTTTCGTGGTGTATACAGGGACGATGCAGTAACGGCTCGAGAATGACAAAAGTGGTTTAGTCGATTTTGAGCTGAAAATCAGGCTCTAACATACCAACCATGATCTGGACGGTGAACGGTTACGGACGTTAAACGGTTACTGACTTGATAGTCTACAATCCAAGAATGGCAACGTCTGTGTTGTAATGGCAGGTCATTGTCGCACGTGTTACTGTAGCCAGGAACTTGAAGCAGCTAGCTTACGTAAATATTCACGATGTATGGGTTCCTCATGAACTCAGTGAAGCGAATTTGATTCAGCCCGTGTCCATCTGGGAGTCGTTATTGAGAGGCAATCAGAATTCTGTACTTCTGGAACGGCTGGTAACTGGATATGAGATCTGGATAGTGTACAACAACCATCGGAAGAATAAATTGTGGCGCAAGACAAGGTAGCCATCACTATCTGTTCCTAAAGCAAGGCTGCATCCGAGAAAGATTCTGCTGTGCATCTGGTGAGATTGAAAAGGCGTCCTGTGTGACGAACTTCATCCGAATGTATCATTTCCGAGAAAAAGTGTTCGCTGTTAGATCATCTCAAGGCATTCATTGATGAGAACCTACCGGACTTGAGACATGATGTTATCTTTCACCACGACAATGCCAGATCACATACTTCTGCCAAAACCTGCGTTCTTTTGAGTGGGGTGTGCTACTACAACCGCCGTATTCGCCAGATATTGCTCTTCACGACTTTCATCTGTTACGATCCCCGCAGAATTTCACGAACGGCAAAACGCTCCACCTCCCTGGAGGACTGCAGACTGATCTTCGAAGAGCTCATCAATCTGAAAACCCCCACATTTTGGAAGAATGTCGTTTACAATTTTCTGGAGAAAGGGCAATACGTTATCGATAAGAATGGCGTCAGGTGCAGGAAAAGAACAGTTTGTTTACAAAACCGAGTCGCCTCATTCAGTTGTGCACGACCTTGTTCGTGAAGTGTGTGCGCAGAGAGGCCGACAACCAATCTGTCATAGCTGTGTTGCGGAGAGACGTCTTACCAGCCGTTTTTTGTGACCGCACTGTAACGAAAAGCGAACGAACTATTGTGACAACCCAACATTTCCATTTCAAAGAAACACTTTTCTTGTAACTGTCTGTGTGAATTTTGAATCCAATCTACCACAGTCATCGTCAGTTAGTCAGGCCATCTCCCTCCTCCCAAAAAGCAGCAAGAAATTTAAACTAGTTCAGTTTGGCATTAAAATAATTCCGTCAGAATATCATGATTTAATTCGTTACCTAACACATTGGCCGGATGAACTCTCAGCTGGCCCCAGCTGCTCAATGAGTCAGATAGGAATTCTGCTCAGGCAAGATACATGCTGTCCAGACTCAAGAAAGAGTTGTGGAGATAGCCACTTGGAACTTGAGCCGCCTGCGCCGTAAGCTGTCTAGGGTTTGTAGATACAGGACGAGAAAGCTGACAATGGAAGGTGGCCAGTCACCATTTTACATCCGTAGATGGACTATCCGGACGTTAGCGTAATGCACATTGTTGGATCGGAGCGAGATCAAACATTCCAGAGCAAACATTTTCAAACATTCATTTCGGAGAAAGGAGCGACAAATGGCTACTTCACAGACCTTGAGATATTACAGAAAACGAATGTTGCCACAAAGAAAGAACACGTTTTGAGGAAACACGGCGATGTGAAGCAGTTATGAAAGTAGCTACTATATAATTGTACTAGCCTTTTACCAGCGTCTTAGATAGCTTATGTGTAAGGAACATATGCTGTCCGTATCTCCTCTTCCCTTCTCTCCTTGTCCGTCTCCCCCACTTCCCCGCTGCATCTTCTTCCTCCCAGTGTCCATCACTTCCTCGCCCTATTTCATTCCATCTCCTTCTCCCCCTCCCTATGCTCATCTCTTTGTCCACCTACCTCTGTCCATCTTTTACTACTCCCTCCTGTAACTGTCTGTTACTCCACACTCCTTCTATCTTTCTCTGTTTCCTTCCTCTCCCTAATCATCTTCTCCTACCCCATTTCTGTATCTCCTCCCCCCCTTTCACTATGTCTCCTACTCCCACTCTCATTGTCCACTTCCATTTCACTCTCTCTGTTCATGTCCTCCTCCCCCCCCCCCTCTCTGGCTGTATCCTCTTCCCCACCTCTGCCATCCCCTCCTCTCCCCAACTTCTCCTTCCCCCTCTTTCTGTCCATCACCCACCACACTCCATACCTAGGGGGCGTTATAAATGTTTGGCATTACCATAGCTTTTCTGACCCCATCCCCACCCTTGTGGGTGATAGGTCATAGTTGCCTTCAGCTCTTCTTTTAAGACAGTGAGTAGTATGTGTCCAAAATTTGGCTGAAATCGATCTAGTGGTTCACGAGGATATGTGGAAAATAACGATATATACAAATACACACATACATCCATTTTTATAAAGATAGATAAGTGATCAGACTCATTTGAACTGGACAATCAGATGCACATCAAAGCCCACAGAACCATTTTCTCAATGATAAGGGGATAGTTGAATTTGGGTGAGACTTCACTTTCCAACTTCAGAGGTAGACAAAAATAATTGCGTTGACACACACGTCGCCATTATCTTGAAGCATCTCAGTGCTTTTATCGGTGGCACAGCAGAACGTAATGACTGTTAGGTATATGTAAACCTGTAGTCGCATACCTGTCCCAATTCATTATGACGGCTTCTAAAGCTCCGGCCACATGGTACACAGCCGCCACAGCCACATGCAGCGTCAATTTCCACTGTTCTGCCTGAGGCAGAGAAAGAGATTCTAAAAGCCCTGGTAAAAACCCTGAGAGATCTTCATCAATATTTTATCTACCTTAATTTTTTATCATTTCAGTCATACGGATAGATATGTATTAGTGTCAAAAAATTAATTAGATAAAGAGGGCATACTGCCTTATGCAGATATCAAAGAGATTACTACAAAAACTGCAGTTTAATCACTGGAACTTTGACATCTAACAGTGCTGGAAACAGTTCTTAGAACTGATCTGGTAGGTAAGATATACATTTGTAAGAAAGTAACATAAATAGAAAGTCTCTTGCATAACAAGAGAAGCTCTTAATGAGGGATTTGATTACCCCTATGACCCACACATACTGCACAGTGACATGCTATGCTCTCTCGGAGCCGGCCGGGGTGGCCGAGCGGTTCTAGGTGCTATAGTCTGGAACCGCGCGACCGCTACTGTTGCAGGTTCGAATCCTGCCTCGGGCGTGGATGTGTGTGATGTCGTTAGGTTAGTTAGGTTTAAGTCGTTCTAAGTTCTAGGGGACTGATGACCTTAGAAGTCCCATAGTGCTCAGAGCCATTTGAACCATCTGAGCCAGCTCTTTAGGAGATGATTCAAGAGCTCTCCTTAGCAACTGGCGTGCGGGAGTCTGTAAGTGTCCTTGGTGCAGGCTAACTGGATGCAATTCACATCCTCAATGCCGCTCAGGTGTGCACCTTCAAGAAATACGTCCTTCAAAGCTGCTCGATGTGGATGGGCATTACCATCCACCAAGAGGAGGTCTGGACCAACTGAACCTCTGAAAAGTCGAGCATGATTTAACAGTATCACATCCCTGTACATCTATTTACAGTATTCCGCTGACCAACAACGAAGACGAGCAGCTCTGTGGTGCCATTAACTTGATGCCTGCCCACAGCATGACACCATGACACCATCCCCTCCAAACCGATCTAATTCCCTGATGTTCCTGAGGTTGTATCGTTTAGTGGATTTTCTCCATAGTAACGTGTTACGAGAATCAATTTGAAAACTAAATTGTGATCCATCTGTGAAGAGCGTAAGCGTCCATTCGTTCACTGTCATGTTTACTGAGACCTGGGGCCAAGTATATTATCCTGCAAGACAGGGTCCAAACGGCGATAAAGACATGTTGGTCTCTCGCGCTGTTTGTGTTTACCTTTCGTTTAGATCACTATTCACCACACGGAGTACTCCCTTCCTATACGGAGTGTACGAAGGTAACAATTTACAGTGATAAGGTGATCTCTGATCGTTTCCCTTTTCATTAAAGTGCCATCGTTTTTATGCTTAACTTTTGGACACTTGCGTATTTTAATTGTCTTGTTAGAGTGAGCTATAAATTTAATAGTTGGTTTCGAAATATGATAATAAAGGACTGTAACGTAATAAACACTGCTGTTTGTAAGTTAAGGAAGAAAGTAGCTTTCGCATGCCTTGTCATTGACAAGTAACATAACTCGATGAAGCTTGGGCCATACGTAGAGAGAACTGCTACTACATAGCACAGTGCAGTACAGAAAGTGTATGTTGCATACTTGTTCGAATACTTTTCGAATACTGTGACAATATTTGTCACAGTATATCGCTAGTTCTATTACCGTATTTTGACTTAATCCTTTCAATCCCCTGTGTAGTTCTCCTTACGGTTTCTTATCTTCCATGTCACTCTCATCCATTTCTCCTTTCCTTTCATTGCATTGTTTTCGAGATTCTTTTGTTTACTCCTTGCAGATTTCCTTCACCTTGTTTAGTTAACACTGGTTTGCCATCTGTGTTCTCAGTACTCATAAAGTTGCTTTTCATTCCTCCAAAGGTCCATTAATATTTCTTGGTTGTGAATGTTTCTGGTGCTTCCTTTGTAGCTATTACTGCATTTCCATTCTGACCTATCAATTTCATTTACAGACGTATGAATTCCCCTGGGCCTTCTTCATTTGTGCGTTTTTCATATTTTATCTTTCTGTCAGTTTTATTCAGTACCTTTTTGTTGTCAAATGGTCTCTACTGTGCATTGTGTGGTTGCCTATTTGGTCCGCTGCCGTCTCCACAACCTCTCGAGGCTGTTCATTCTCCTCTAATGAAATTATATCCATTTTTCAGTCATCCGTTGCCTAATACCACCTTAGAAACTCTCAGACACACTTCGTTCTTTCAGCGTATGTAGGTTTCATCTCAATTATTTCCCAACTTTCTGCAGTTTCTTCTTATTAATCTGCAGCTGAGAAGCAATAAGTTGCTGACTTATTTTGTCCTGCCTTACTGTTTCATTTCGTTGTATTTCGTTTTTCTCAGAAATATAATAAATAAACAAGGTAATACATACCAACAATTTTTAGTAAAATCCACAAGTTAATAAAGGAAATCTGTTCATTTCGATTGACTGTCGAGAAGTGTCGTTCTCGTGACGGGCTGCAGTTCCATATATGAGGCCGTTGTACCCCAACATAGAATAGACTGCTCCAACTTTTTTGGGTGGCCCCACAGGTAGAGCAGAAATGCCTAGTTGTCTTCTAGTCACCGGTGGCAAAGGTAATGAGGAATATCAACTTGACTTTCAAGGAACTCTATATGTACTTGAGTGAGTGAATACTTGTGTGTGTGTGTGCGTGTGTGTGTGTGTGTGTGTGTGTGTGTGTGTGTGTGTTTGCGTGTGTGTGTAAGGGTGAGGAGACCAGTGGGATGAGTTAAAGTGAGAGAGATGACGAGCAGCCGACGTCACTTAGGAGGCGTTCGATAAAAAGTTCTTTATCGGCCCATCGCGCCTCCCGGCGACGCCGTTCATCGCCGGGCGATGGGGAAGCTGCCGCTCGCTGAGAGGTTAATAGCCGGTTAATTACTGAGGACGTAGGTGTTTGGGGACTGAACTAATATTCATAATGTGTTGTCTTTAACGCTGTAACTCGGACGCTTAACTACGGCCATTAATCAAGTGGCGCGTGAAGAGCAATTACTCATTAAGTACCGGCGCCGTGGGCGCTCGCAAACCGTGTTAGGCCAACTTAGGCTACGCGGCGGCTGGCCCGCCCGGAAAGTAACCGTCCCACACTCTGTCACCCCGTGTCTTGGAGGGCCACCGGGGACTGAACACTGCGCACAAACGGCAGGAACCAAGCCGGAACTTGTACAGGCAGGCATGCCTGCAGCGTTTCGTAATTATAGATCAATTTCCAGCTAAGACCACCACTTTCTTTCAAAAAAATTGCTCTGAGCACTATGGGACTTAACATCAGTGGTCATCGGGCCCATAGTACTTAGAACTACGTAAACCTAACTAACCTATGACATCACACACATCCATGCCCGAGGCAGGATTCGAACCTGCAATCGTAGCGGTCACGCGGTTCCAGACTGAAGCGCCTACAACCGCACGGCCACACCGGCCGGCCTACTTTCTTTCGTTTAATGGGGTACGTCTATATATTTTAGACTACGGAGCACTGAATACTTCCTCGTTCAGTTTCCTTGGACGTACACTTCTAATGGCATTACCACTTTCTGTCTCCTTTTCCAGAAGAACACCATTTCCTTGTAGAGGAAGATTAGAGCCTTACCGTCAGTTTGACGACGACGTCATTGGCGCTGTAGCTAGGATTACAGAAAAGGTGGGGAAAGAAATCGACCTTATCCTAGAAGACACGATGCCATCAAATGCTTGTGTACATTAGTGAAACTCCCCATAACATGAACAGAAGTTCGTATTAAATAACAACCGAGAGAGAAATTATGACGTACGTAATTTTTATTTCATTGTCTCGATCGCGCAGCTTTTTGAATATGATTACAGATTTCGTGTGTGTAACAGTCATCTTCAGATTCTGCAGCAGAAGTAAGAGACAGTACATTACTACGTAACAGTTTAAGAGATTAAATACAAATGACAGAAGGTATAATAAAAAGAACAATATACCTTTCATTCTGCTGCGCTGCAGTATGTCGTAACATATAAAATAAAACTGCCAAGCATGTATCCACTAATTATAGATAGAATGCAAAGAAATCCTACAGATCGTTGTTGAATCAATAATGCACAAATAATTATACAAGTGATTAAAAAGAATTTCAATTAAAAGTATTGCTCTAAAAAACACTCTCAGCTGAATATAACGAAACAAAATTCTTATAAAAATGTTTGTCTCAAAGTAAACTCTAGTCGGCTACTGACAGTTTAAACGATTCTTAATTGACTAATACAATTAAAAATAAAAATTCATAACACAAATCGTTCTAAAATTTAACACTGTGTCGTTATAATTAAAATTTCCTTTTTTAACACATTATAACACAGAAACTAATTACTGAACGAGTACCAAACTTTGTAGCATTAATGTCAAGGATATGAGGAAGAGAAATAATGCAGAATCAATTTCATTGAAACAGTTTTAATGTGCTGCTATGGTACATCATACTATTACTCACTGCTACCATTACTGCTACTAAAGATGCTCTATAGGTCACCAATGAGTGTCCAGAAGGTTCTGAAAGCCCAGGATTGCATTCTGCACAGCAGAACGATGCATGTCTGTAAGCATGCTGATGCGCTTCAGATCAGCATATTTTTGAATGTTTCCCTGGTAAATCATGTACTTCAGGCAGCCCGACAACCAGAAATCACAGAGTGTGACATCACATGATCGTGCCAGACAAGAATTTGGAAACGATCGGCCCCATATTTGTTTCGGAGAAGCAGGTGAACTTCTCGAGCTATGTGCGTTGGGCCCCCATTTTGCACGAAAACTGTTGAGTTCAGTGCGTGTCTCTCCTATAGGCGGATATGACATGCTGGCGAAGCATATGGCAGTAAAGCTGGTCAGCCACACTGCACGTTTTTGGTGCTTGAGCGCCAACCTGTTCAAAAAAGAATGGGCCAATGATCGATGTAGCCGTGAAGCCACACCATACGGTGACACGTTCACAATAGAGAGAAACGTAACGCACAGTGACTGGAGGTAAAGATCCCCATACGGCAATTGTATGTGTTCACCTCACCCGTCAGAGAAAAATGAGCTTCCTCTGTCCATAAGATGGTCCAGGGCCAGCCTTTGTGAACACATCAAATGACAATGTGTTTATCGTACAACGAAATGGGAATTTTCAGAGCCAATCATGATTCATTTATACATTACATAGATTCATCGTAGCAGACCATTACAGATATGCGTGTGTAACATGAAAAGTAATATATATTTAGTGCTTGAAACTCTGTAGTAAGGTATGTTCCACATATCCAGAAATCTGACACGACTTATCCTACTATGTACATACAAATAATTGAACATATAAATACATGAGACCAAAAAATGATTAAAAATAGTGAATCTCCGCAGTATGTCTTGATTTAGGGCCACCTTTCTTGCCCATGGGATGGAATTTGTCGAATGACAATATGTTTAACGGGGAACAAATTCCAAATGACACTGATACTCTTAATTACTCCTGGCTTACTAGGGAAGACACTGGCATATTGATACAATGAATTTACTAATTCCATTCTCTGGTGCTCATTCAGACACTCAGATTCTATGATTTTACCATGGATAAGGTGTGGATCATCCGTCAACTCATCCAAAAATTTCGAAACAACTGCAGTAATCGAGTGGGCTAGGTGACTGTACGTATGTAGCACCCTACATACGAGGTGCGGTTGAAAAGCTTCAAGAATGGGCTTGTAATTGTACGATGGTGGTACTTACATGCTACTGTGACGCATCTCCTACAAAATAGTCCCCTTCTGACTGAACACAATGTCTCCCGCGGTGTTTCTACTTTTGGAAACATTCCTGTAAATATTTTTCCTTAAGTGTGTTAAGGACGCTATCCGTATTTGCCTGGATGTCAACAATCGAGTCAAATCGCTTCACTTTCCGTGAAAATTTCAGTTTAGGATACAGGCAGAAGTTCGCATGGACCAAATTGGGTATTATGGCGGTTGTGGAAGCACAGGAATTTAGAATTTCATCTAAAATTCAAAGATGAAGAGGGCATAATGAGCTGGAGCGTTGCCATGGTGGAGTACCCAACTCCTGTCTTTCTTCCACACCTTTTCGCGCAAACGCTCAAGGACACATTTGTGGTATTCCTGGTTAATTGTCTGTTCTCCAGGGTTAAATTCGTGATGCACAATACCGGTAGAATCGAAAAAAATAACAAACATTTTCTTCATCTTCGACCGACTTTGCTGTGCTTTTTTCGATTGTGGTGAACCTGGAGTCTTCCACTGCGAGGAGTGCACTTTTGTTTCAGGATCATATCGACATACTCACGATTCGTCACCTGTAAATACCCCATTTAACAAATCTAGGTCATTTTTAGTCTGATCAATCAGTTCTAGGTGCACTTGAAATCGGTATTGTCGCTGGTCACTTGACAACACTTTTGGAAGGAATTTTGCGGACACTCGACGCATGTTCAGATCTTCAGTTAAAACTGACTAAACTGCATAGAAACTTAAATTGAGTTCACCAGCCATCACCCTAGTTGCAAGTCTATTTTTAAATCTGTTGAACCAGAAAAAAACATTTGACGGGCTCATACAGTTATCTCCAAAAGCAATTTTTGATTGTTCATAAGTCTCAGAAGCTGATTTCCCGGTTTTAAAACAAAATTTCACACAAACACTTTGCTCCGTTTTTGCGTCCATTTTCACGCAAACAGAATCTGGCATCAAGCCCTAACAGACTCGCACTTAACCAGCCGTCACAACGAACTGAATAAAGGAAATGCAGTTTCCTGCCAGAGGCGTTCATGGACAAGGCAATGATTTACTCCCCACCCTCTGTGTACCAGCCCGCCAAACCAGTAAGCTGTAGCGTATCCATTCTTAAAACTCTCCAATCACACCTCGTAAAATCACTTGAAGCCCTTGGCAGAATCTCCCACGACATTTCCCGGATACTTCTACCATCTCCTATCAAATGGCACATCGCACTCGGAAGGGCGATCCTATCGTCTCATCCTTGCAGGACTTCCAACCCTATTACGCAGATGAGAGGTAGATTTCTCACCACTAACGGCTCCATTCTCAAATTCTACATTTATCTGCACAACATATTCACACTTTAGCTTTGGCGCTAGCAGCACCAGACAGAATGAAATTCTGCGCCCAGAGTGGGCAATTCCATTATATCAGTAACCTTCTTAAAATACCTGTGCGTGATTCTAAAACATCAAACCGTTCATTTCTAATGTCAATGAGTGGCTGTCGGGTGTTCCCCTGTCACTTGAACAATGCGAACTGTGTGATTTTCCGGTGATATCCGATTCGATGGACGCCCCGGCTATTACCATGATAATGGTTTTGAGGATGTGGTGGACCCCCTGTGTTTGGATGCGTTTATTGCCATAAATCGAATGCCATTGGCTAGTGTGGTGTCCATTTTCATTTCAGAGGTACCCTTGGTTCAACCTATTGTTATTGTTTCTCAGCCTCCTATAGAGATGTGACGAGTTCTATGTATTTACATTTTGGTTTTTATTTGCACATTCTGCATGTGACGACGCTCTGTTCCCACGATATCAGCTGCTACGCTCGTTATTGATGGCGTGCCTATAGAATTCAGACGTTCCACCTTTGTTATTATTAAAGTCTTTCTGGATCAAATACTCTGAAATGTCGATGGTTGAGATGACATTCTTTTAACAATTTTGTCATCAAAGTATATGCTGCCCACACCAATGTGGAGAATATTCGGCGTGCAGACTAACTTGCCCTTTCTCATAACGATAGGCTTGGTTGTAGCGACTGGTTGTCTCAAACATTTCTTTGGTACAACTGGGGACTAGTAATCCGGCCTTCGAAGCCTTTTATAGCCGTGACTTCGTGATACAAGTGAGTACCACAGTTGCGCTACTCGGGGATGTCTCCACGATAGGTAGCCGTGCGGTCCAGGGCGCCTTGGCACAGTTTAAGAGGCTCCCCCTCCCCCCCACCCCCCACACACACACTCCCCACCCCCCGTCGGAGGTTCGAGTCCGAGTCCTCCCTGGGGCATGGGTGTCTGTGTTGTCGTTAGTGTAATTTAGTTTAAGTTGGATTAAGTTGTGTGTAAGCGTAGGGACTGATGACCTTAACATTTGGTTCAAAAAATGGTTCAAATGGCTTTGAGCACTATGGGATTAACTTCTGAGGTCATCAGTCCCCTAGAACTTAGAATTACTTAAACCTAACTAACCTAACGATATCACACACATCCATGCCCGGGGCAGGATTCGAGCCTGCGACCGTAGTGGTCGCGCGGTTCCAGACTGTAGCGCCTAGAACCGCTCGGCCACTCCGGCCGGCAACATTTGGTCCCATAGAAACTTACCACAAATTTCCGAAGTTTTTCGAAGATATCATAGTTCAGCACATCCTCTCTGTGTTCTAACTCATTCGGAGTAGCTGCACCTGAAGTACCCGGTTTGGGTGATGATTAAGCACCAGTTGGTTGTATCACAACTTTTGACTTAGTGTTTAATTTTTCACTGACCTGCTTGTCCATTCATACAACCACTTCATGAGTTCGTAACAAAAATGTTGCCCTTCAGTGTCTAGATATTCTAGAAACATCTCATAGGGTTCAAGTATTACATTGTTGACTCTTTCAGACAGCTGCTGGACTTCATTTTCAATCGCAGCCTGAGCTATCTCCAATGATTGAGCTTCATTTGGTGATCTTTGTAAGGCAGTGAGTTTGCTCTTATGGGTTTCTATTAGATCTGATATCTCAGTCGAAATATTTGGTAGATTGGTATAAATCTGTGTGAAAACTCCATGTCGCTCCCGTCTGAACGGAAATTCACGCGGCTAATTCTTGATCACACGTATTTATCATGGCTGGAGTATTCCTAAGCAATTCCGCAAATGGACCTACATTTAGAATGGTTTGCGAAATTTCGTTAGTTGGCGGTGATTGCAAATTTAGCTCCAATTCAGAACAGCGTGATTCATATCCTGCTTAGTCGGACTGGCAATACTGCAGCCACTGACATTAAATTCAGTATATACTTCATCTACCCTATCCGTTTCTACCGCCCTCCCAATCTTATGCATGGCACAAAATAATAAATATTCATCAAATCAATTATCTGATAATAGTAACTGTTAAAACTACGTGCAACAGAAATATCTTAACACGTTACCAGGCAAGATGGACGCTGCTATACGAAACGACCGAACTAGATGTTGAATACTTCCGCATTCACGACTTTTCTCAATGACGTAACTTACAGATTGTAGATTTTTCCAAATCAAAACTTGTAATGATTAAACATGGCTTATGAATAATTCAATACATGTTTGTAAAATCGTGTTGCAAAATGCAAGTGATCATACAATGGTAACCTTACCTGTATTCTTTAGTGATGTGTTTCTGCTTGCTGTTGTATTAAAAACTCTTTTTATCATTCTTTTGAATGTTATTTTATCTTTCACTGCTGCTCTCGTTATAATTCTCTCCTTAGATAACACGAATATTTTTTACACAGTTGCTTACTGAAAATGTAAGAGAGAGGCACATCATGTAATCACAAACGGTAATGAAATTTTATATGAGGCCCCATGTTGTGCGCCAAATGTAGCGTTGCCTTCCGTTTCACAATCAGGTATATAATTAAAAGTTTCCGAAAGGTTGCATCAGATAGCATTTCATGAAATATATGATTTTACGTGGGTTAATCGTTCCAACAAGAAGACAAACCACAATGTTGATGGAGAACAATTTCCTTTTAAGGACACTGTGTACTGCACTACAGTGGTAAATGCTGTTTTCTTAATGTTTACCGGCATTGGTCCATCATCCTATTCATTACAAGTGGGGCTGCACGAAGTCACTGAATAGGTTGATTGTCGTTATTGTATTTTGACAAGCGACCAATCAAACTAGTACAATTATTACGAGAAAAGTAATGTAAGGTGATAAAAATGATATGATCTCAAAAATGTACCTCAGGGGTTATAGCTTCACCTGACGAATGCTGAAAAAAGTGAATATAAGGAAAAAACATCTGCGCTAACCCATAAGAATCATAAAAATCCCAAATATATTTAAAACTTTACACTACTTTCTCGGGAATACAGCTCTTCCGATTAGGCTCAAATACAGTACCAGACGACGTCTGAGACCGCTTCTTTGTTTTCTTCCTTCTGGTGTAGAGCTTGGAAATTTTTCAATTACATCCACCACATTCTCGTCTACAAAAGATTTTTCAGTATGGTTCAGAGTCCACTTTAAACTGTATCCTCGCTGATTTTGGCTTGGTAAGTCAATTTAAATGTCGAATGAATACAACAATGCCCAATGACCCATTTTGGGTTGATAACAGCTTAACCATTCTGCCTTAATATCACAGGCAGTTCAACACCTTCCGCCATGTAGTACCGGCTTTTGACTATAAGATACCATAAGTTTTTTGCTGTCTCTAAAGGAATGCTAAGTTCGTACACGTGTGTAAACTGCGGAAAATTACAAAGTTATTGTGGAGAGGCGTTTGGAGTATACTGACGGTGAAGGAGAGTTTACTGGCGGTCGTGAACAAGAAGAACATTTTTAACTATGCAATGAAATAGGTCTCAGTGAAACAGTAGTTAGCGACGAAGGAGACAGTGGTGATAAATTGCACTTTTTCACATGGGAATTGAAAGATTTCGTGCTGATGTTGATGATCTTATCAAGAAATATATATTCGGTCTGATAATTGGAATTCATTTTACCCACAGTGCTCGGCCAACAATGTAATTCGTTCAGCTCCAGCTCTGTTTTCACGCAGGTAGTTACTCGAAAAACAGCAATCACGACTAGTCCACAGGGTTATTCATAAGCATCTGTGGGGTATCAGAACGCAACACAGATGGTGACATATTGCGTGAGACCTGATTATGTGGCACGAATAAAACAGGCAACCTGAAATCGTCAGCAGCGGAAGAGGATCGTGTGCGGGAATCATTCGTCAGGGACCCGAAGAAATCGGCGGCACGTGAGCAGATAACTGCAGGTATCGCAGACAATTTTGTGGCACTTTCAACAGTAATGTATGAGTGTCAAATCATACTGGCTGCAGTTTTCTACATATGCTACGTACATGATACAGTGAGCTTCATTGCGACTTTCGCATCGACTTGCAGCGGCTACTGGAGGAACAAGGTTTTTCATATGAAGGAAGCCACGTTTCATGTTTCTGTGACGATAAATAGTCTTACTGTGCCTCTTTTGGGCGTATGTGGCAAGAATTTGACTACAGTATTGATGTTCGCCACAGCACTAATGGTGCCAATATTGACTACCTGGAATGCGAACGTAATATTTGGAGATGCTCTGTCCACCGATACGTGTATATTTTCTGTAAGTGTGGTAATGTTTGTGCACTTGTCTTCTGGAACTCTGGAGTTAATTATGAATAACCCTGTACATGTAGAACAGAAAATGCAGGAATCCGTACTTCATGTGTAATTCACGGAAGGACTTTAATCAAAGGAAACGAAGGCGTTATTTGGGATAAAAGTAAACTTGGCAATAATTTCAAAATTCAGATTTAAGTGATTATTTCAATGAAGCTGATTATGCTGGACCTTTTTGTTTCCGAACTTTTGTTGTCATTTTCCAGTTTCCGGATAGCCAACAACGCTACTTCCAAACAAGAATAGAAAGCAGCTGTGGAGCACGTTATTGAAAAAAAAAAAATAGCAGCTGTAATTGTTCTTGTTGGCGCTATTAGAACACTAAGGAATTAATAAAATGTGCAGAAATTATTTTTCAAGTACGTCCATGAAGGAACCAACTTTTAAATATTTATTTACAAATGTATTCAATCAACGTATAGCCCTCTGTCAAACAAGGGGGACAGAAGGACTCCCCAACCAAATGGTCTAAATGGCTCTAAGCACAATGGGACTGAGGTCATCAGTTCCCTAGACTTTGAACTACGTAAACCTAATTAAGAACACCACACACATCGATGCCCGAGGCAGGATTCGAACCTGCCACCGCAGCAGGTGCGCGCTTCCGAACTGAAGCGCCTGGAACCGCTCGGCCACAGACGCCTGCACACCAAAACCAGATTGTCTAAACAGAGAATGGAGGAGTCCAATAAAATTAATAGTGTTTCTAGCTTTCTGTAAGACTTACTAGCAAATACCAGGGTATCATAAGTTTTCTCTATACTGATGATGAAGACCTCTGAAGAGCTACGAAAATTATCTTATTGGAGGGTAAATATGAAGAATTGTGGTATAAAGATGCAAGTTCGGGATTTAACTTCCCGTCGATAATGAGCCAATTGCACAATGTCTGAAAAGCCAATAATAGGCAAAGAATTATACTATATCCTTTTCGAAGGTGCTATCCTTTTAAGTTTCTGGTCTGCAAAACTTGACCTCCATGTCTGACAGGTTAATGAAGGTTCAAAACAAAATCGTCACCACGCAACTTGCTCAAAACTAACTACTGTGTAGCACTGTTATTAGTTTTCAACATATACTTCGTTAGGTTGGCGTCATGGACATAAACGCAAATACACTGAAGTGCCAAAGAAACTGCTATAGGCATACGTATTCAAATACAGATATATGTTAACAGGCAGAATACGGCGCTGTGGTGCGCAACGTTTGTATCAGACAAGCGTCTGGTGCAGTTGTATGATCGGTTACTGCTGCTACAATGGCAGGTTTTAATGATTTAAGTAAGCTTGAACGTCGTGTTATGGTCGGTGCGCGAGCGATGGGACACAGCGATGAAGAAGCGATGAAGTGGGGAGTGTCCTGCTAGTATCAGGACTCCGCTAAAATATCAAATCTCCGACATGGCTGCGGCCAGAAAAAAATCCAGCAAGAACAGGGCCAACTACGACTGAAGAGAATCGTTCAGCGTGACAGAAGTGCAAAACTTTCGCAAGTTGCTGCAGATTTCAAAGCTGGGCCATCATCTAGTATCGGCGTGCGATCCTTTTCAACGAAATATCATCGATATGGGCCCGTCAGCACCGAAATTGGACTGGACTGGAAACATGTTGCTGTCTCGTTTCAAAGTGTATCGATCGGATGGGCGTGTACGGGTATGGAGACAACCTCATCAATCCGTGGACCCCGCATGTCAGCAGGGGACGATTCAAGCTGCTGGAGGCTCTGTAATCGTGACTCTGACAGACGACACGTACGCAAGCATGTAGTTTGATCACTTGACTCCATTTATGTCCATTGCGCATTCCGCCAGACTTCGGTAATTCCGGCAGACAATGCTACTCCTCACACGTACAGAATTGCTGCTTGGTGGCTCCAGGAACACTTTTCTGACCTTAAACACTTCCGCTGGCCACCGAACTGCCTAGACATGAGTATTATTGAGCGTGTATGGGATGCCTTGCAACGTGCTGTTCAGAAGTAATCTCCACTCCCTCGTACTCTTACGGATTTATAAACAGCATCGCAGGAATCATGCTGTCAGTTCCCTCCAACACTTCTTCAGACAATAGTCCAGTCCATGACACGCCGTGTTGCGGCACTTTTACGTGCTAGCGTGGGCTCTACACGATTTCGGCAGCTGTACCAATTTCTTCGGCTATTCATTGTAGGAAGAGATGTAAAGTGAACACACAGTAGCTCGAAATGGAATAGCAGTTTCGGTAAAATATATATATATCTCGTAACAGAAGGATAACATAACATAGCAAAAAACCTCTGAAAATGTGCTGATGTTTCGTAAGTGAAGTAGCAGGAGCTCCAGAAAGTGATCAGTAGAGAGGAAATGCAGAAACCAGACAAAAAATCTAACAACTGTGGGTAGTCAATTACTTAAGTAAAAAATAGCATGAACAATTTCATAATCTACAAATATCAGACACGAAAACGAAACTGTATCGTTGTAGATTTCATTAAGGATGCTTAGATTGAAAGGCGAAACGCAGCTGGAACAAATAAAATTGAACGTTACAAGAAATAGACCAGTTTTCATTTAGAAAACAAATGTTTTTGTTCTTGCTCCTGAGGATCGCCAAGTAAAGAAATTATCCTAATATGTGTTACATGCATCGGCGTATTAATAGTACAACTAAAGGTTAATTCTTTAGCCAAGGTAGATTCCTCTAAATAACACTGTTTTAAAATTTAAAAAAATTGTGTTGTTTTATTTTTAATCATCAGTCATGGAATAACAGTTTTATGTAAACAGCGGATTGCAGACTACTAGCTTTTACGCCACCTGTTTCGCTCCCTGTAGTGCAATTGAAACATTTAAAAAACAGTTCTGCACTCGAAAATATGTGCATTAAGTGATCAGTTAAAGTTTTACTATTCTCTTCATAAATGCGTTTAACGTTACTGCTACAGCACTAGAATGGTTTTAGTACTGTAATATTTTAAGCTACTGGTTTGAAGGACTATGGTTAGTCACATGCTGATTATAGGAGATACATTAAAATGAAGTCACCTTTATGTTTGAGTAATCTTTCATTTCTTGGTTGACTGATCTAGAGTCAGCATATTTTATTTTGCTTCATGTTCACTTGCTGTAACGGGTCATGTGACTATTTTGTAGTGGAAATTTTTCTCTTTTCTAATTGTTTTATCAAACAGTATTGAACTGTTTGAATAGGTGTGACCAGGAGCGGAGGCAGAGACTGAATTGGCTTCCGCACTGCAATGATGAAAGTATTTCGTAATTGTTAAATTCAACAACGTGCAAGAATTAAAATTAATGTCATCGCTGTTCAGCTTTCTGATTGCAACTTTTCATAGCAATTTGGTGAAGGTGGTTGAACTTGAGTAAATGATTACACTGTGATGAACTTTGCTGTTAATTGCGAAGTTCACTAAATTAAAAATTTAACAAAAAGTTTGTGAACTTTTTTAATTAATATTTTCTATGGCCTGGTATAGCATGTAAGATCGAATATGACGCCCACAACGCTGACAGTGAATCCTCTCCCTGCCTACATGAACCAAGCCAGAATCGTCACTCGTGTTTATGTTTTAGCAGGATAGCAGAAAATAAAGTCCAGTCGGAAACTCTAAGTTGTGACACAGTGCGAACGAGACCTCTACGAGCCTAACCTCTGACGCCTTTGATACTACCTGAAGTATTTCACCCATATTCTAAGGCCGCTGGCACAAATGCACACATTTTCATTATAAATTAAACCACCCTTTTTTTCCTATTTAACAAAGATGTCGGTGAGAACACGTAGCCTCAGCGGAACGTTCTGTGAATATAATCAGTAGCCAAGAGATAGAAGTTAATGAAAGAAGCAAGGGAGATTAGAATTAAGCGTCCCGTCTACGATGAGGTCATTACTGACAGTACACTAGCTCGGTTTATGGAAGTCGGTCAAGTCCTTTCAAATGAACCATCTCGATATTTGCTTTACGAGACTTACGGAAATTTCGAAAAAATGGATTTCATCTGGTGTCCTGCCAAGTGCGATCGTATGTGTTAAATACGGTAACACCACACTCGGCGTCATTGCAGTTAATGACTTCAAAGTGTTGTAATATGCAGCGGTGCACAAAAAGTGAAAATACCAAAAACACAATCCATTACCATGAATAATATGCTACAGAAAAACCTTTGGAACTCTAAACAGTTTCTAGTCATCTTGGGATCTATAACTTTAGGTCCTGTACTGTTTGCAAGAGGATATTGTACCACTCTTCCAGAAAAATGGCGGTAAGATCAGTTAGCGATGATGGAGGTGGATAATAATAACAAGTGCAAGGCAGCAGCCTGTGTGGACAGATTAATATCTTAAAAAGAGGAAGGAGTATATCACAAATCTATAAGTATAAAAGCTAGCAATATGGATTGGCACTTCGAAAAAACCGAATGAGAGCTCAAGATTGTAAGACACATTCTTTCCATCAGTATCTAATCACAGAAATAACACGAGAATGGGGTGTAATGCTCAATCGGTCAGTGGTCACCCACTTAACTTCCATGAACTGCAAGGCTAATCATGCTACAGCCAGAGCTGCATATATTATCAATGTGCGGTCACCGCGATATCGCCAAACACGGATGCGACCATCATGATGCTGTAAACAGAACCTGGATTCATCCGAGAAAATTACGTTTTGCCATTCGTGCACCCTGGTTCGTCGTTGAGTACACCACCGCAGGCGCTCCGGTCTGTGATGCAGCGTCAAGGGTAACCGCAGCCATGGTCTCCTAGCTGATAGTCCATGCTGCTGCAAACGTCGTGGAACTGTTCGTGCAGATAGTTGTTGTCTTGCAAACGGCCCCATCTGTTTACTCATGGATCGACACGTGGCTGCACGATCCGTTACAGCCATGCGGATAAAATGCCTGTCACCTTGACTGCCAGTTATACGAGGCCGTTGGGATCCAGCACGGCGTTCCGTATTACCCTCCTGAACCCACCGATATTCTGCTAACAGGCATTGGATCTCGACCAACGCGAGCAGCAATGTCGCGATACGATAAACCGCAATCGCGATAGGCTTCAATGCGACCTATATCAAAGTCGGAAACGTTATGGTACGCATTTCTCCTCCTTACACGAGCCATCACAACAACGTTTCACCAGGCAACGCCGGTCAACTGCTGTTTGTGTATGAGAAATCGGTTGGAAATTTTCCTCATGTCAGCACGTTGTAGGTGTCGCCACCGGCGCCAACCTTGTGTGAATGCTCTGAAAAGCTAATCATTTGCATATCACAGCATCTTCTTCCAGTCGGGTAAATTTCGCGTCTGTAGCACGTCATCTTCGTGGTGTAGCAATTTTAGTGGCCAGTAGTGTACGAGGCAAGCGACCTCACCCAATCCGATTCTTCAATTGAGGCCGGGAGTGAATAGTCAAATGTCATTAAGTGCATAAGAATCGCAATGGAGGAATTTATAACAGAATTCCCAGTTAATCAAATAGTTCATACGCGTATCACCTCACAGCAGGAATGGAATCTCGGATGTCGCTTCACCCAGGCGCTTCTCTCCAGAATAGACCACTAAGGCTTAATAATACTGAGATGTGGTGACCATGGTGGCCAGAGCAGATACGAAAATTCATCCTCGTGCTTACAAAACTAGTCCTGGAAGATTCCAGTTGTTTCAACATGGAACTAGTCATCTTAGGAAACAGGTCAGTACTGGAGAACAAATAACGTACCATAGAATGGAGCCAGAGTGATCACATAATCCTGAACGGTAATGATATCTTGCAGAGCAACCATTTGGCACTTGGAATACCATAATTCGGCTGCCGAAATCGTCTTCGAACGCACGTTCATCGAGAACTTGGAAACAGTGTAGGCAAGACTCAAACGACCAAATGACCTTCTTCCATTTCTCCATAGTCCAAGTTCAGTGGCTATGGGCATTCACATTACTCTTTAGTTGTCCTAGAATTCCATCTCGTCCATCGATTCCCTGCTAATGGGGCTACCTTTCTGATCTTTTCTTGCTGACAGGCTTCGTTCAAATGGCTCTGAGCACTATGGGACTTAACATCTGAGGTCATCAGTCCCCTAGAACTTAGAACTACTTAAACCTAACTAACCTAAGGACGTCACACACACACACATGCCCGAGGCAGGATTCGAACATGCGGCCGTAGCGGTCACGCGGTTCCCGACTGCAGCGCCAAAAACCGCACAGCCACACCGGCCGGCTCTGGCTGACAGGGTTCGCGAGTGTGCCATTAAGTTCTCCAGTGACTTCAGCAGCAACAGTCCTCTTATTTTTAGTCAAAATCCTCTTCACCGACCGCCTGTCACTACCATCCAACACACATTTTTTACCAGCGTCGTGACTTAGCGGATGACGTTTCTCCTCTTTGCCTGCATGCGGTATGAATCTTCAATACGGTGTCTCCTAAGACACCAAACTCTTTGGCTACCTTGCTTGTGGTTCACCCACAATACGAGCACAAGCAATATGTCCACGTTCGAATTCACTTAGCTCCGATATAGCCAGCACGACTACAGCAGAGAAGACTGTGCTGACGACTATTGAAACTTGCACAGACGCCGTTCGTGGTGAAATAAAAACAGTGCAGCTTGCAGGTTTGGCAAGCATCTGCATTTGCGTTCAAGCATGCATTTCGCACAGTGTTTCCATGGCCGGCTGTTGTGGCCGAGCGGTTCTAGGCGCTACAGTCTGGAACCGCGCGACCGCTACGGTCGCAGGTTCGAATCCTGCCTGGGGCGTGGATGTGTGAGATGTCCTTAGGTTAGTTAGGTTTAAGTATTTCTAAGTTCTAGGAGACTTATGACGTCAAATGTTGAGTCCCATAGTGCTCAGAGCCATCTGAACCAGTGTTTCCGTATTTTTGCCCAACGCCTTTATAGTGTTGCCTTAGTGGATTACGACAAAGCAGTCGTTTTTAATACGTTGTTGGAATTACAGTTGTAATACAGTATTACTATTATTGAAAGCAGGGTTTTGTGATTCACAGGCCAACAGAGTTTTAGTGCCAAGAGAACGGTAAGTGGTCCTACGCCTTTTTAATGCCTACGGAACGTCAGGTCAAAGTTTTCTTTAAGTACCACTTTTCAGAGTACAAACGACATTGTCAGAAACTTTGAGCTACGGAGAAAGAGTGTAAGAGCAAGCAGCGGAAGAGCACAGCGTCACGAGCTCTGGTCGAGGTCCTCAAGGACCGTGTGGGCGCGGCGCAGCGTGGCCCGGCTCGCTGTGGGAAGACTCAATTCATGAGGCCCAGCCAGCCCGCCTTTATCTTGGCGTCCTCCCACCACAGCTCACCGAAATAACTGCTAATATTCAGGACGGGGTTGTAAACAAGTGGAGAGGGCACGAGCAGGGAGACTTTATTGCCCTCAGCGTTCGCCAACAAAACGCGGGGGTGGCGGCGGTGCGGACAACGGAGTATAGTGTGGGGGCGGGGGGTTGGGGGCGAATGGAGGCGGGCAGAGCTTCTCGCCTGTGCGGGTCTGGAGTCGGCTCCGAAAGACTGCCTTTGTTCAACTTGTAGGCTGCGCAGCAATTCTGTGCTGCACTGTATGGGTCGACCTGTGTATGACTATTGCCGGTAAATCTCGGAGAGGCACGTGCAAGTGAAAATTGGCAATCATCATTGAAGTCTATAATCACTGTATCGGTGCGATCGAGCGGTATCACAATACCCGACACTTTTGTGCCAGAAACTGACGTTTTAGATTTGAGTAATGTTCAATGAGATTCTGCACAGAGAATGCCATATTTCAGAATACTGAAACCATTAAATACGCAGTTCGTTTTTACAAGAAGAGGGCGTTCATAATTTAAATGCTTAAAATGGCAGTATAGTATCGGAGACAAAAAATATATCGTTAAGGAACCAGATATTAAAACTGCATATTGAGTGAGCCACTGCCGTTGAGTCTGGTTCTGAATGTCAATTAGGATGTGGCTAGCCAACCACTTTTGTATTGCACAAGTGGCATTAAGTGTTTCGGCCTGCCGACTTGTCTGGTGCACTGGCGATAAATTATTTACACAAATCTTCCCGTTAACCATTATATCTAAAACTGAAAATCATAACAAAATGCATTAATAGCTCACGAGATTAGCCTTCACAGACAGACAGGAAGAATGGGCAAGAGCATAAATTCATCAAACGCACCACGAAGGAATTATCCAAATGGGATGGAATTCGGTACATGTACAGAGAAATAAATAATTATAATCACATAAAAATTGGAGTTATTCCAGAGAAAGAGTTTCACAATTTGGGCAAGTCAATAACGCATTGCTGCACCTCTGTCCCTTATTCAAGCAGTTATTCGGTTTGGAGTGGACTGACAGAGTTTCTGGATATCCTCCTCAGGGATACTGTACCTCATTCTACCCTTTTGGCATGCTAGATTGTTAAATTCCCGAGCTCGTTGGAAGAGCCTACCTATAACAATCCAAAGATTTGGATTTGGAGGTAGATTGTCCAACTTGCTGGCCAAGGAAGGGCTTAGCAAACACGAAGGCAAGTAGTACAGTGTCTCAGCCTGTGCGGAAGGGAGTTATCTGGCCAAAATGTAAACCCAGGATAGCTTGTCACGAAGGGCAACAATACGGGACGTAGAATATTGTCGACGGACTACCACGCTACAGGGGTGCCGGGAATGGCAACCAAATGGGTCCTGCTATGAAACGAAGTGGCTCCCTAGGCCATTACTCCTCGTTGTCCGGTAGTACAGAGGGTGACAGTCAGGTCGGTATCCCACTTCTGTCTGCGTTGTCTCCAGACATGTCTTCGCTGGTCGTCGAGGCTTAGTTCGAATCGAAACAGGGCCCATCACTGAAGACCATTCTACTCGAGTCAACATGATTCCAACAAAGACGTGTCTGGAGACGCCCCACACTGTGGTGGGATACCAGCTGTGACTCACGTGCCACATTGCCCAACAACCAGAAGTGGTCTGAGGTGCCATTTCATTTCATAGCACGTCCCCAGTGATAGTCATCCATGGCACTCATACAGCACCCCGTTGTGTTGCATTGCGTGACAACCGATTGTGGCTCACATTTCAGCCTGGTAATGCCGTCCACACCTAGCGATAGTTTCAAGTGCTTGTCTTCGTGCTTGCTAAACCCTGACTTGATCAGCAAGGTGGCCGCGTCTTTCCCAAATTGAGAACGTTTGGATAATTATGGGCAAAGCCCTCCAACCATCTGGGGAATTCCACCATCTAACGAGTCAGTTGGACAAAATATGGTGCGATATCAATCAGGACCACATCTAGCTATTCTATAATGCCAAGCCGACTAACTTCTTGCGTAGCTGACCACCGGGTACTTGCCATTATTGCCAGGAGAAACCACTCCCAAAGCCATTTAAGAATTAAAGATATAACAGCACATACAGTACCTCATATCAGGTATCCGGACTCACTTGTGTCATGTGGAACTCTCCACTGGATTCCAAGAGACCCAGACTTGTAGTACAGAAGGAGGCAGCGAATACTGTGTTGTCGTAAAGAACAACAGAATGGGTCAGTTCAGAGAGCTTAGGGACTTTGCTCGTGGACTAGTCATTGGATATCACCCGAATAACAAATCCGTCACGGATATTCCATTCTTCTAAAGCTGCCCAGATCGACTGCTGGGGATATCAGTGTGAATTGCAAATGCGAAGGATGACCACAGATAAACCAGGATGAAGCAGATCTTAAATACTGGCGGATGGGAACTGTGGACCATTGCTAGGGATAACTGCAAAAAATAGCATATCAGCAGAACTACCCCTTAGCTCCAAAGTACTAGCAGCAGCACAGATAGACAATAATGAGCGTATGGTGTTAAAAAGAATGGGGTTCAGTGGTCGAGCATTTCCTCATCAGCCATGTATTACTGTAGCCAACGATTAGTCTTGTTTGAGAAGGAGTAAAGGCGATGCCGCTGGACAGTACGTTAGAGCACATGTGAGTGTATGATCTTTTGACATGGTTTACACAATAGCCTTGAGAAAAAGTGCGAACAGATCTCCATTTCATGCTGAAATCAAAAACAAAAATAGGTTCGATTCACCGATTCTCATGTACATATCTACATAGAATACTTACTCTTAACTGTACTTTTAGCTGCTCCATAACCCAATTAATAACATAGTATTGAAATTAGACTACCACAGTAATTAAAATTACTAGCAACACATGAATATATGGATGTAACTGAAGCATCCCTCCGTCTTTCTAAAGACTGATATGTTTCCAAAAACATGTTCTCAGTAGTCACGATATGAAAACGCTATGAATACTTATAAATTTTGCATAATTCGAACGCCGCGACGATAAAGTGAAACCATCAATGACGATGGATAAAATTGGTCTCGCCTTAGACAAAATGCTGTAAAATCTTGCAGGATCATGAACATGCATTTGTGAAATAATCCATGATCAACATTAAATTTCCAGTCTGTGGACATCAGTCCACGGGGCATTTTATCGTTGTTTGGTGATAGATGACCAATCAGTTTGACAAAATTCTTACGTAAGAAGGGGTTTTAGATTGAGGAAACGCTCAGAAAATGAATCTCATTATGGTTCTGCTTAATAATAAGGAATAAATAAGGAAAGCATCTGTTAAGTGTGCAGTAGCTTTTCACCGAACAATCCGTCTCATTAATCATTACACAGGAAACTCGGAGGGTTAAGTGTTTTGAGAAATAAAAGCACAATCCGTCTCATTAATCATTACACAGGAAACTCGGAGGGTTAAGTGTTTTGATAAACAAAAGCAGTCTGGGTTAAGATTACAATATTTTCCATTTAGACCTAGTAACAGGAGCTTGCCACTTAGAAGTTCAGAGCTCAATATCAGACAAGAAAAACGCACAGCTATATGGGAGCAAAAAATGAAAACAGATAGCTTCATTTGTCAAATAAATCGATAACATAAGTTGCTATTTCTAGAAGCGTGGCTCGTTAGTTGAAACCTGTGGCGACAATCCAAAATAAGATTATTCGTCTGATCTGATTCAGGTTATTTCATAATAGAGAACAGGAAAAAATAGAATGCTTGATATGTATAAGGGTGTGATAGGTAAACAAACATGCAATGTTTTCAAATAAGCAAACATAAATGACTGAGAATCTAATAAGTATATTCCAATTTGATGCCATAATGGTGAGAGATACGACTAATGTTTCGTTTTCCATAAGCTGAACCAGTTGGCGGACTGAGGATCGCAAGGGCACAACGGCAACCGAGTCGTAAGACTATTTCTCGCTGATTGGCAGTGTCGCAAGCCACGTACACACTGAACGGATGCGTGCTGTCAGAGAGGTTCAAAAGGTTGAAATGGCTCTGATCACTATGCGACTTAACCTCTGAGGTCATCAGTCGCCTAGAACTAGAACTAATTAAACCTAACTAACCTAAGGACATCACACACATCCATGCCCGAGGCAGGATTCGAACTTGCGACCGTAGCGGCCGCTCGGTTCCAGACTGTAGCGCCTAGAACCGCACGGCCACTCAGGCCGGCTGTCAGAGAGGGTCTTCCACATTCCGATAAGAGGCTTGCGAATGACTGCGCAGTCACTTTCGTTGGCTGATCGCTGATGGTGAAACCGTTCTCTCAGTGGGGGAGCATTACTGTCTTCTGCCCCACACTAGGAGAGATATGTGTATCACGAATTAATCGCGGCAGGTTCCGTAGAAAAAGGGTGTATTCTGTTACGGTTATTAATTTTTATTGGTTAGAACTCAGGTCTAATGTAACTGGCTAGTTGGAGTTCAGTTCTGTCAGAACTGGCAAGATTTTGGGTACTTGAGACGATACACACTTGGTCTTAAATATCCAGAGAAGTGAACTTCCTCGTCTTGGACCGTCAGAGGGACAGATGCCTTCACAATATAGTTTCAGAGAGAACGGATTTCGTCTTAGAGCTGATGGTAGATACCAGGGCTGAAATTTTAACTCGCAACTATTACTACAACGTTCCTCTACAAATGAGTTTTAGAGTGATGGCAAGTGCGAGCCGCATTTGCTTGTGTCATGATGAGGGGACCATGAAGTCATTCATTTCAAGTTTGGGTCTTGATTTTCTAAATTAATTCACACATACAGCTATTTGAACTTAACATGTACTTATACATGAATGAAATTGTCCTTACACGTACTTACCTGGATCATTTCTTTAGCGATCATCCCTGGTTTATGTGGACTTAACCAGCTGTACCGCTTCCTTTCCAATCCCATCTACCTAAGCCAACTTACGAGTATAACTGCATATCTTTTTGATTTGAATCCTTGCGCAAGTTATAGTCGAATGTTTGGAGTCAGGTTAATGCATCTCAGTAATAAACAGGGATTTATGGTTATATTTCATTTGATTTCGTATTTCGATGAAACGCCTTTCTCATTGAATCTATGCGAGCTATGACACACTTTTTTCCGTTTTAACTTGGCCACCTATACTTAAATTCAGTTGTTTATTAGTTTTCGCTGCACGACTTTGTCATAATGTTGCACAACACCTTAATGGGAGTCAGTTCACTGTATAAATCACCACGTACAGATCTTGTTGGTATATAATACCCATAATCTCATAGAAGAATTTTTCGACCCTGGTCCTGGATTTTTCTGGACACTGGTTATTATATTACATCCGCAGTGAGCGAATAGCTAAACAAATTAAGAATTATTCAACTCTTGGACAAGGATATTTCTGACACTGGCGCTTTACTCACGGGTAGTTGTCGGTATTACATATTTCACCACCAGAAAATAATATAAGTGCATCTTAATATTAACAAACTTAAAGTACACTACTGCCTTAAAATTGCCACACCACGATGATGACGTGCTGCAGTTGCGAAATTTAACCGACAGGAAGAAGATGCTGTGATATGCAAATGATTAGCTTTTCAGAATACTCACACAAGGTTGGCGCCAGGGGCGACACCTACAATGTGCTGACATGAGGAAAGTTTCCAACCGATTTCTCATACACAAACAGCAGTTGACCGGCGTTGCCCGGTGAAACGTTGTTGTGATGCCTCGTGTAAGGAGGAGAATGCGTACCATCACGTTTCCGACTTCGATAAAGGTCGGATTGTAGCCTATCACGATTACGGTTTATCGTATCGCGACATTGCTGCTCACGTTGGTCGAGATTCAATGTCTGCTAGCAGAAAATGGAATCGGTGGGTTCAGGAGGGTAATACTGAACGCCGTGCTGGATCCCAAAGGCCTCGTATCGCTAGCAGTCGAGATGACAGGCATCTTATCCGCATGACTGTAACGGATCGTACAGCCACGTCTCGATCCCTGAGTCAACAGATGGGGCCCATCAGATCGGAGACCATGGCTGCGGTTACCCTTGACGCTGCTTCACAAACAGGAGCGCCTGCGATGGTGTACTCAACGACGACCCTGGGTGCACGAATGGCAAAACGTCAGTTTTTTCAGATGAATCCAGGGTCTGTTTACAGAATCATGATGGACGCATCCATGTTTGGTGACATCGCGGTGAACACAAATTGGAAGCGTGTATTCGTCATCGCCGTACCGGCGTATCACCCGGCGTGATGGTATGGGGTGCCATAGGTTACAGGCCTCGATCACCTCTTGTTCGCATTGACGGCACTTTGAACAGTGGACGTTACATTTCAGATGTGTTACGACCCGTGGCTCTAACCTTCATTCAATCCTGCGAAACCCTACATAATGGACCAGCAGGATAATGTACGGCCGCATGTTGCAGGTCCTGTACGGGCCTTTCTGGATACAGAAAATGTTAGACTGCTGCCCTGGCCAGCACATTCTCCAGATCTCTCACCAATCGAAAACGTGTGGTCAATGGTGGCCTTGCAACTGGCTCGTAACAATACGCCAGTCATTTCTCTTGATGAACTGTGGTATCGTGTTGAAGCTGCATGTGCATCTGTACCTACGCCATCCAAGCTCTGTGTGACTCAATGCCCAGGCGTATCAAGGCCGTTATTACGGCCAGAGGTGATTGATCTGGTTACTGATTTCTCAGGATCTGTGCACCCAAATTGCGTGTAAATGTAATCACATGTCAGTTCCAGTATAATATATTTGTCCAATGAATTGCTGTTTATCATCTGGATTTCTTCTTGGTGTAGAAAATTTAAAGGCCAGTATTGTAATTAAAATAAAATTAAGTTGGTAGCGCTGTGCTCATTTGTACCCTTTTATCAGAAAGAAGAAAGAGGTGAGGATATTCAGTCGTCCTGAGTCTCAACAATGCAATCTCTGGGGTTTTACTCATTTGCGTTTGTACTTTAAGAAGCGTTTCATTGTGTTTTATTGTGTGTGTTTGTGTGTGTGTGTGTGTGCGTGTGTGTGTGTATATGTGTGTGTGATTAGGGTGATAGAGAGTTTCGTTGTTGGTAAGAAATCTCTTGTTGTTTGTAATAGCCTCAAGGCATGTCAACGTTTACCCACGTAGCTGCATGCTGTTTAGCTAGGACGAATGTGTTTGAAAAATAAGTGTCTGCTCATCCCGAAACTATCGACAGTATATTAACCATTGATATCCAAAAGGAGAGTACGCAACCTTGCGAGGTTAGCGATATCGATAATGATGGTCTACGGGTATCTTTGTTATTGCAGCTGAACCGAATTATATCTAGGAGCAGTTGACCACCGAGTCTGTTAGTGTGGGAGATGTGACGGTGCCACAGGCAACGGAAAACTCCGAAGCGTCTTGACGCAAAGAAGTAACAAACTATCTTACGATTCTGCTTCCAGATATTGTTCACCGTTAACTTAACTATCCCCTATTTTAATTTTTCAGTACCGCCCAATTGGTAGCCTCTTGTGGTTTCGTAAAGTCCACTCCCAGCGGTGCTGCTCACGACGTGATTAATACTTACCAACACCACAAACACAAACGACACGGACACTTACTCGTTCCATACACCAAAGCTTCACATGCTTACGTATTCCTTGCTCAAAACCGTTGCCCGTTCCAGACAGCGCAAACTAACAAATTTCTTATAGTTACCCAGCTCCCCTAGTCTGGTGTCGTGAAAACTGTATTCAACAAAAACATACAGCAAAACAAATTCAAAATATGAGGAGGACGTTTAACTACAACTCTGTCACATACCCCTTAGTGTATCGTAGGTACTCTGCTTGAGTGGCTGCCCATAAATTACCACTTCTCACACTACAGGCAATGAATACTCCATTACAGCCTCACTTACCGAATCCTTACAGATGGTTAACTCCTTATATATTCCTAGATAATTACCCACATCTCTTGCTCTTGATATACACTCCTGGAAATTGAAATATGAACACCGTGAATTCATTGTCCCAGGAAAGGGAAACTTTATTGACACATTCCTGGGGTCAGATAGATCACACGATCACACTGACAGAACCACAGGCACATAGACACAGGCAACAGAGCATGCACAATGTCGGCACTAGTACAGTGTATATCCACCTTTCGCAGCAATGCAGGCTGCTATTCTCCCATGGAGACGATCGTAGAGATGCTGGATGTAGTCCTGTGGAACGGCTTGCCATGCCATTTCCACCTGGCGCCTCAATTGGACCAGCGTTCGTGCTGGACGTGCAGACCGCGTGAGACGACGCTACATCCAGTCCCAAACATGCTCAATGGGGGACAGATCCGGAGATCTTGCTGGCCAGGGTAGTTGACTTACACCTTCTAGAGCACGTTGGGTGGTACGGGATACAGGCGGACGTGCATTGTCCTGTTGGAACAGCAAGTTCCCTTGCCGGTCTGGGAATGGTAGAACGATGGGTTCGATGACGGTATGGATGTACCGTCCACTATTCAGTGTCCCCTCGACGATCACCAGTGGTGTACGGCCAGTGTAGGAGATCGCTCCCCACACCATGATGCCGGGTGTTGGCCCTGTGTGCCTCGGTGTATGCAGTCCTGATTGTGGCGCTCACCTGCACGGCGCCAAACACGCATACGACCATCATTGGCACCAAGGCAGAAGCGACTCTCATCGCTGAAGACGACACGTCTCCATTCGTCCCTCCATTCACGCCTGTCGCGACACCACTGGAGGCGGGCTGCACGATGTTGGGGCGTGAGCGGAAGCCGGCCTAACGGTGTGCGGGACCGTAGCCCAGCTTCATGGAGACGGTTGCGAATGGTCCTCGCCGATACCCCAGGAGCAACAGTGTCCCTAATTTGCTGGGAAGTGGCGGTGCGGTCCCCTACGGCACTGCGTCGGATCCTACGGTCTTGGCGTGCATCCGTGCGTCGCTGCGGTCCGGTCCCAGGTCGACGGGCACGTGCACCTTCCGCCGACCACTGGCGTCAACATCGATGTACTGTGGAGACCTCACGCCCCACGTGTTGAGCAATTCGTCGGTACGTCCACCCGGCCTCCCGCATGCCCACTATACACCCTCGCTCAAAGTCCGTCAACTGCACATACGGTTCACGTCCACGCTGTCGCGGCATGCTACCAGTGTTAAAGACTGCGATGGAGCTCCGTATGCCACGGCAAACTGGCTGACACTGACGGCGGCGGTGCACAAATGCTGCGCAGCTAGCGCCATTCGACGGCCAACACCGCGTTTCCTGGTGTTTCCGCTGTGCTGTGCGTGTGATCATTGCTTGTACAGCCCTCTCGCAGTGTCCGGAGCAAGTATGGTGGGTCTGACACACCGGTGTCAATGTGTTCTTTTTTCCATTTCCAGGAGTGTACATATTGCCAGACTAATATTATTATTTACACACTCATTGAACACTGTCACATACCGAAATTACGAGCATAGTTTAAGCTATGACAAAAAAGAAAAAAGCAATCTGCCGACTTGCCTTTTAATTCGCGGTCAAATGAGAACAAATCAAGACTGCAATCAGCCCAGGAGAAGTTGACGAAATTAACATTTGCGGTAGTGAAGTCATCTCTGTCACTAATGTATGGTGATCGCAGGCGTTGTCGATCCTACTGCTGTCACCAACTAAAGTGGTGTCGCAGCTCAAGATTCCATGTTGACACGAACTCAAGCAGTATGAGGACGCAGGACCACTTTTATACCAGACTGGATTGTGGCGGTGTGTCGAGGTGGAGGAGAAAGCCTTTGGTAGCTTGGACAGACTTTATCTGACGTCAAAACATCTTCTTAGCACTCATTTGGTTATACTGGCAGCTTTTCTGTGTGCTGTCATGATCCCCTCACAGCATGTGGTGCGAATGGGGCATGGCAGATGCAGTCCCAAGATGTGGATTTGACACTAGCACATGGTGCGGCGGTGAAGGCTGCAACGTGTAGCGGCTGCGTGCTATCTCATATTGATTTTTTGTCACGCGTGGCCCTGTCTCCCCCACAGGAACAGCCGGACTCTTCACTCCCCTGCCAGGGTTCATTGTTGTTTATACTGATTTGTGGCCTCCTAGTTGTGCCAACGCATGTATCCAGCTATGATCGACACAACAGTTCCGCGGCTGAGTGCCGTATGGGCTCCCGCATGGAGGAAATTCAAACTGGCACAGAGAAGTAACTGAAAGAGCTGGAAAGAAGTAAGTTACCAGGTCCCGATGGAATCCCAAATCGGTTTTACGGAGAGTACGCAGCGGCACTGGTCCTTTATTTAGCCCGCATACATGAGGAATTTCTCGCCCAGCGGAAAGTCCCAAGCGAATGCAGAAAAAAAGCGTAAATGACTCATGTATATGGGAATGGTGAAAGGTTTGAACGGCATAGCTACAGAACACATTCTGAATTCGAATATAAATATACCTCTCAGCCAGAAAAGCTTCTGTAAACAAATCAGCAAGGTTTAGACAGTATCGATGGTATCAAACTCAGCTTGCTATTTTCTCACATGATATTCTACAGACCATGAACAGAAGGCAACGGGGAGATTTCATATTTATACATTTCAGGAAAGCATTTGTCACTATGCCCCACTGCAGAATGTTGACTAAGGTCCCAGATCTGTGAGTGGCCCGAGGACACTTTCAGCAATAGAACACACTACTTGGTCCTACACGGCGAAAGTTCATTGGGGACTAGGGTACCATTAGGAGTGATCAAGGGATGTGTGATAGGACCGCTTTTATTCTCTAAGAACATAAACGATGTGACGGATGTCAGTTTGGTAATAAGAAAGGCAATGATCGACTTCTTCTTATTGAGAGAATTTTGGCAAAATTTAGCTTATACATATATGAGATGATGTATGGAACTCTAATGCAACCCGTTTTTGAGTACTGTTCGAGTGTTTCTGATCACCACCAGGTTAGGTTACAAGAAATCGTCGAAGCAATTCAGAGGCGCACAACTACACTTTTTACTTGTAAGTTCCATCAGGAAGCAAGTATTAAGAAGTCGCTTCGTGAACTTAAATGGGAATCCCTGCAGAGAAGATGCAGTTCTTCCAGCAAGGCACTACTGCACGAAATTTAGAGTACTCGTATTTGAGGTTGACTGCAGAACGATTCTACTGTCGCCAGTGTACGTTTCGCTTAAGGACCATGAATATAAGATGCGAGAAATTAGAGCTCGTACCGAGACTTTTAGACGGTCGTTCACTTCTCGCTCTATTTGCGAACTAAACTGGAAAGGATATTTCTGGTGAAAGTACAAGGTAGCCGCCGCAATGCACCGTAAAGTTGCTTGCGGAGTATTTACGTATGTAGACGTAGATTGTATTAGTCATTTATGGGCCCAGAACCCGAAGTTACAGCATGCCACAAAAAACAACCAAAAAACAACCAACTCAGCTTCAGTTCTTTTTGCCTATTATCTGAACATCAGCCGTTACATTTGTGATATCGTAGGGGCGATGGCTATTCCTTCCCACAGAGGACTCTGTCACATTTCTCGTCACCAGCACATGTTGCTTGCTTGACAAGCACGCTCTCCCAATCTTTCAAACGTTCATAAGATTTGGTAACAGATTGAGGACACATTGGAATACCACTATTCTCCGGCCCTTATTGTTGATGATTTCGGGGAACTATTTGTAGCAGCATGAAATGCGCAACTCGTATCTGTCAACCATTCTCAGATCGACTCGGTACTTGGATTGGAGAGAACCACAGTCACTGCCAAAACAGAGAATTTTAGGTTTCTTTTATCAAACTTCATGCACTTCATACGTACAAATCGCCACAAATTTTGTACACTCTAAGGCTAAAAAGACGATGTGTAACGATGGAATTATACGAATTAGAGGGAAGGCGGTAGACGTAATGTACATATACAGCAATTAAATGATTATAATTTAAGAAAAATTGGATGATTTATTCATTAAAAAGAGCTTCACAAACTGCGCATATCAGTAACGCGTTGGTCCACCTCTGGTTCCAATGCAAGCCGTCATTCGGTTTGGAATTAGTTGATAGAGTTTTTGGAATTTCTTCTGAGGGATTTAGTGCCAAATTCTGTCCAGCAGACTCGTTAGATCGTCAAAACCCTGTATGATTGGAGGGCCCTGTTCATATTTCTAATAACGTTGTCTGCTGAGGAGAGATCCGGCAACCTTGCTGGCCAGGGTAGGGTTTCACAAGGGCGAAGAGAAGTAGTAGAAACTCTGGCCATGTGCGGACGGGCATTATCTTATTGAAACGTAAGTCCAGGATGGCTTGCCGCGAAGGGCTACAATACGGGCTGTAGAAAATCTTCAACGCAACGCTGCGGCTGCCCCCGTCGGAGGATCGAGTCCTCCCTGGGGCATGGGTGTGTGTGTTGTCCATTGCTGAAGTTATTTTAAATTAGGTTAAGTAAGGTGTAAGCTTAGGGACCGATGACCAAAGCAGTTTGGTCCCATAAGATTTTACCACAAATTTACAATTTTACCATTTTTGCACAGCTGTGCTGTAAGGGCGCCACAGAAGAAAACCGAACTTGCTTGTGGTGATGTATGGGGGGCGATACCTAAACTAGTATCGCACAGCTGTCTGCAGATATGTCTTCGACATGGAATCTCATTGTCTGCAGTGGAATTGTCACCAGTGATGAATCCCACTTCGAAATGAGCCTCGACGAGCAGCAAAGATGTGTCTGGAGACACCTCGGACGGCAGTGAACTACCAAACTAACAGTCGCCCGCCATACGGTCCGACAACCACAAGCGGTGGGGTGTCATATCTTTTTATAGCAGGACGCCATTGGTTGTCATCCCCAGCATCCTTCCAGCGTTTTGATGTCATTCGTGGCAAGCCCTCCGTGTTCGTATTTCAGCAAGATACCCTTTCGCACAAGGCGAGAGCCTCTGCTGCAAGTCTTCGTGTCTGATAAACCTTATCTTGGCCAGCAAGATCGCCGGATCTCTCCGAAGTGTAGAACGTGTAAGGTGGGCATGTCATTTAGATTTTCGTAAGTTGTCGATATGCATGTCAGAGGGAAAGAGAGTTAGTTACTTTACTGTTAAACAATCGTTGGTCATGCTGTTGCACTATCTTTTCCTCCGCGCATTCTGGGGCATTTTCAGTTGAAGTGTGGTAGGTGATGGATGTACTTAGCAGTGTTGTGTTGACTTGTGATGGTGTCTTTTAGATAAAGAAAGATTTAATGTGCAGGACAGCAAGGATCAATATTTATATTTTTGATTAATGTTATTATTTCTGAAAAGAAGAAGTTTGTGCCAAGACAGCATCACTGAGCAGCTAACATTTCCCAGAGTTATTGTTAGCTAGTTAACCTTGATCTCTGCATCAGAGCTCAGAGGTAGACCACTTCACTTCTCTGAGTCACGCATTATCATATTAGCTGATTAAAGTGTTCGGCTTTTATACAAATTCTCTGTTAATACTGTATCCTCTTTACATTATTGGTCACTTGTTAACGATAGTATTGTTCTGACAAATATTATGTGTGAAGACCGAGTAAAATTTTACGGTGTCTTTCTGAATACGTATTTCCTTCTAAAATCGTTGTTTTGGAATATCATTTCTTAGAAATAGTTACTCCCCCCATCCCAAGTTTAAGAAAAGTTTCTCACTACGCATTACCACATTGTACCATGTGGTGTGCAACAGTTTGAACATTTATTTAGAAATCTGCCTGCTTTGTGTTTGCTGTTGTACTTTCAAGAAATCTGCAACAACGTTTTCAATAGGCGAGGTAAGTGGAAACTTTGATTTGGGCCAGATAATCGTAGGAATTCAGTCGCGTATTTAACATTCAGACAAATTGTATTCAGACCAGTTACAGTTCAATTCAAATTAAGTCCTGTTCGGACAAAAGTTCTTACACGAGTTTCAATTATATAACAGTTTGTGGGTACAAACCTTTGGTAATACGTAGATTTTTATACAGTGAAAGGTAAAGTTGGGCTCAATTTCATAAAGAAACAGGTGTAATGGAGAGGTTAGATATGTTGACCCTTTCTGCCAGGATAGTTCGTTTTTTTATTTGTTTTTTTTTTTTTTTTTTTTTTTTTTTTTTTTTTTTTTTTGGAATACTGTACTGTATCTCCTGAGGTGGCATATACTTGAAGTGTGAAAATGCCATGCATTGGTAACTATTGTGTGAATAGCTGGCGAAACATGCCAGCGAGTAAACAAATCCATTACATAAAGCACTCCGTCTTCAGACCACAAGTTTCCCATCGGGACCATCAGACCGCCGTGTCATCCTCAGTGCAAGATGCAGATAGGAGGGGCGTGTGGTCAGCACACCGCTCTCCCGGTCGTTATGATGGTTTTCTTTGACCGGAGACGCTACTATTCGGTCGAGTAGTTCCTCAGTTGGCATCACGAGGCTGAGTGCACCCCGAAGAATGGCAACAGCACATGGCGGCAGGGACGGTCACCCATCCAAGTGCCTGCCAAGCCCGACAGCGCTTAACTTCGGTGATCTGACGGGAACCGGTGTATCCACTGCGGCAAGGCCGTTGCCAAATGCATTACATAGCAATTCCAAATTCCATAGACATTCGAGATTCTGTGTCTGAACTCTATTCTTTTGTCGTTTTCTTCTGTTATTGGACTTGAAGAGAAAAGAACGATTGTCTGAAGTTTATCTTGCTGTAAAAGTCTATGTAAGTAGAAAACGAAGAAAAATGTAATTGTTCATAACTTAAAATTTGTGTACGGTATTCAATAACGTATATTCTTCAACCTTACTTGTCCTGAGTAGACGTGGCCTTAACGGAATATTGACGACTGTTAAGCGCCATACTAGAAAATAATTCCTAATTATCTTTCAGCCCATCTTCGAGACGCGCCGCCTGTTTAGGACACTAAACTTCCTTTCAGATTCTAAGAGCTATGTGGCCGCTACGAATAATTCAATATATTTCACTTTCAGATTTTCTCAAGGTTGCGAGATAATATCCCTGGCAGAAAGGCCTGGTCACAGGATTTTAGTTCTAATATAAGACGTCATCTGCAAAAGATGTGGATTTATCAGTGAGGATTCAGGAGACAATTAGTTACTTATGTTCGCGTAACAACCCTGACTACAGCTAGTTTACTGATTGCTCATCCGCGTCGGGCTAAATTAAATTCCATTACACTGTTCATAGCAATATTAGAGCTATTTCTCTTTTGTTTTTGACTCCACTGTATTAAAAGCTATCAAAGCTGACATAATAAATTTTGAATTTTATTAAGTTACATTATACTGGTCCCGGTAGTAAAAGTTCTCCAGTGTGTGTAACTGAATTTGGAAAGATAATCCTTATCACTACAGATTTTGTGTTTTTCATTTAAACAGCTCACTTAACATACACCAAAAGCTGACTTTACTGAACACTGATTCGTGGGGCCGAATTCGAAACTAGAATCCTGAGACCTAATCTCACTGTTGTCACTGATTAAATTTATGTATAAAAGCATATAGTGAATATTAGTTAATGAATAAAACGTTACCATTACTTGTATTATACGCACGGGAACGACGATAAATAAACTCAGAATTTGGATGAGTGATTGCAGACCCATGCTGTTCCTTACATCCAAGATAGACGGTGCGGTAAGGAATCGAATGCACACGACCCGGTTTCTAATTGAAGCTAGTCAGTAGAACCTGAGCTCTAGGAATTAATAACGAACTTTACAAGTAGTTGCCTTCTAGCATTTCGATTGTAACTTTAATGTAGAGAACGTGTTGTGTATTTTGTGTCTGATTTTTGCATGTGACGCTATTTACATCAGCTAACACCATCGTAAGACCGAGTACAAGACATAACCGTTCGGAACTCGAAAGTTATGAAACCGACGACCTGTTGGAGAATATTCCTGGATCGTTGGCACGAGGGACTGTAGTCAGTGAAACGGAACGAACTACTATACTACCTGACAGGGTAGAATCGCAGACTGATATTCATCAACAGAGTTTACAATCGCTGGGCGGACAAGAGACTGTCGGACCCGCAGGTGAAATCAGCTCCGAGAAAGCAGCCGAAAGTGAACGAATACAGACAGAGCTAGCAAATCTAAGAGACAAGCTTGCATTGCTGTTCCAGAAATTGGAAATAAAGGAACAGCATAGGAAAAGAGAGCGCAAGGATGATATCCAACGGGAAAATTAATTTTTTGAAAAGGTTGAGACTAGCATAATTGCTAAAGTGGAGGAGATGTTAGCCAAACTCGAACAAGGGTTAGTATAGATGCTCAATCGTGCTCTAGATGACAGGTAACTGCGTATTTTAGAACACGTTAGTAACGATATAGAAAATGTGGAGACAGATGTGTTTGATGTTAAGAAAAGTTTGAAAGATTTACCAGATAAAGTAAATAATTTGGCCGGAGAAGTATCCGAGGTCAAAGAGGCACAGGAATCTCTCGATGCCAAACAACTAACCAAGGGCATGAGGAGATTTCTTTACACATAGAACGAAAGGTAGAAGCTGAAATGAAGTTAGTAATGCTTGACCATGTTGGATATAAGAGTGATGAAGGTACAAGCACAAACCACGAACCTTTATAAGACCCGAGATTGTCGGAAATCCATTGGGTGACTGTGATAATAGAATCATGAACTGTGCCGCCCATAGTCGAAGCTGCAGTAGTTCATTTAATGTACTCCAGAGTGGAAATATTGTGTGAAATATGGACACGTATGGAAATTCACCAACAAATAATGTGACTGTTAGTCCATACGCAGTGAATGCATGTAGAAATAATCCGACAGAGGCGCGCAATGATGTACCCACTCTTGCTACGCTGAAATATTAAGAGTCATTGTTGAAACACAGACAACTTTAGATGTTTCCCGAAGAAAAGAAATCTATTCATCCGGTAATATTGATAAGGAGTTTTAAGAATGTATTACCAGCATCGTGACAGGAAAGGCAAAAGTACCGTTTGTTATTACACATATTACCGGAGATGACGCATTATGGGCATGAGAGGTGGTAGAGAACTGTCATTCGTTTAGCGAGTTAGAGGAACATTTTTCTGCCAGGTTTAGGTCAGTTAGTATACAAGAAAGACCATGGACACAGATATATAAACCTGATATTTACTATTTCAAGCTAGGAACGCTCAGAAAATATATTGAGAAGTACACTAACAAGACGACGTACTGGTCAGAGCCGATCGCACACGCGACGTTCTTAGGATAATTAAATCCTAGTTGCCTATCTCAATACGGAGAGAATTGGTACATGTACCTGACAATAATTTAGAGACGTTCATGTCGGTCGTGGATTCTTTGCATTTGATACAAGAGGATGCACGGCAACAAAATAATAATCGTGAAGGGTCAAGTAATAACCACAAACATAGGAATAACGGCTATGGAAACCAACACCGGAATAATAACTGGGCATATAGATGTGGTGGTAACAGCTATGAGAGATCGAACAGACAAAAAGGAGGGAATGGAAATAGAGTTCATGGTATGTCAAGCGGTAACTGCTCTCCCAATAAGAACAGAAGCGATATGATGGATCGGAAAAGGAGAAAGGAGGAGAAAGACGGAAGTAATTTTCAGCCAAAAAGTATGAAACAAGGGGGTGGACAGTGGCGGCAATATGGCTACTAACTGGTTGGCATCGTCAAACAGACAGGAACAGGAAGTCCCGATCAATACTGTCGAAGCCATTCCCATGCCGGTAAATACTTCGACGTCAACATAGGTTAATAACCCAGGTACTGCACATAATAATAATAGACAGCACAATGTGCAAAAAGTAGACGTTACAGACGATAAACAGCCACCTAACTACAGGGGGTCGAAGTAAGCCTTCGGCACTCGGCCACTAGGAATGGAAGCGAAGGCAAACTAGAATTTACAATGGTTTTAATTAACACAGGAGCGGCTGTGTCGGTGACGTCTGAGAATTTCTTTAATGTCATTATCGAAAATAAAAGACTGCCTACGTTGCCAATTCAAAATTGTAAAATTACGGGGGCAATAAAGAGAAAGTCGCAAAATGCCAAAGCTCAGGTGCAGACAGGATTATAAATAGGAAATGATGCAGTAATATGGTCGTTCCTCATTGTTTAGAATTTAACTGCAACTTGCATCCTGGGACAGATCATCCTGAGGGAAACAAGCCTTATGATCGACATCCCTCAGAGCTTGTGCTTTCTACGAACGTCTACCAAGGATTTGCATTTACCATTGATCTAAGCAATTGCAAAGCATTATAGGTACTGTCAGTGGTTCGAACATGTAGAAGTGGAACCCTTTGTACTTAATATAAAGAATAATGTACTATTGAGTGCGTATCCTGAAATAAAAGAACAGTATGATGAAGAAATCGTTAATATACAACAAGAGATTCAATTAAAAGTCAGGAAGCCAGAATATTTAACTAGTGAACAGCAGCAGGAGCTTATTGAGTAACTATGCTGGCACCTTTTCGGAAAAACCCAGAATAATTCAAGGACATGTGTATGATATGCAGGTATATCCGCACCAGACGTTCTATCATGCTTCCCATTCCGTGGCTTGGAGTAAACGCGAGGCTGCGTCGAAGGAAATAAAGAAAATGCTTTACTGGAGTATCCAGAATCAGGCAAAATACGCGGGCTATACCCACATCATGATTTTAAAATGTTCATACAGGGAAGGCTAAACTGTTAAGAAAAGTAATGTTTGTATTTTAAATGTAATGTAAAACACTTTAGTGATGCAAGACACTTTACTGAGTAATTAAGTTTTGTATTCAAGTGTCAAATATCATTGATAGTTTGTAATTTTATAATAGGGAATTGCATTAATAAGACCTCCTGTCTTAGGGGTGACCCTGACACGGAAACAAAGTACAAGCAGCAAGAAATAACTGCATTGAAAGAGCGAATTTTCGTTTTATGTGAATATAGTAGGATAAGAATTTCTTTTGCATTTTTTGTGATTAACTAGTTTTCGTAAGTAGGAGAATGATGTGATTTACGAATATGACCAAGTGCTTATAGGAGTGCATACGATGTATCAATGTGTAATCGTGGCTGTTGATTGATTTCTCGGAGTGTGAATGTAAAGAGGCATGTTCTAATTACTTAAGAACACTGTTAGGATCTAAGTAACAGTTATTTTTGCTCCAGTAGTGACCTTCAGCCATGTTATTACATGCGTCCAGGGGAATTAAAGGAATATATGTTGTCGTGTAGAGAAAGTAACTTCATGGCACAAAGTTTAGAGCCGCGATATACAATAAATGACGCGAGCGTAAGCGTGGATGGCACACATGCAACTGAGACCTGGTTCTCGGGCAAACGGTTCGTCACTTAAAATCTTAAATAATTAAAAGTGTGGATCTGTGATAAGTGGTGAATAACACACATGTAATTGCCTGAGGATCTGTAGTTCAGGGGGCCAAAGGTCTACTTTCGGCACGAAAGTTTGAGGTAGGTCTGTGACATAAAATTTATGAAAATAACATCAAAACCTAACGTGGATTAAATGCTAATCTCATGACTTGTAAAACTGAAGGATACAATGTGAACGACAAAGCCAATATATGTAGCAACATGGTGAATTGTGCTTCGATACGCCCAATATGTAAAACAATTTAATTCGAAAAAGCATCAGCGTGTTCTACGAAAGTGAAAAACAGTCTAGCAATGTGCACTTTTATCAGTTAAAAGTTTAAACAGGAAAGGACTCAGAAATCTGAGTATGAAGGTTGGCATAGTAATTTGTTTTAATCATGTAAAAAAAGAAATTGATATGTAGTGTATTAAGATTACGGCTATTCAGCAAAGATGACTTCACATGATAATATGAATATTAATATCGTGTGAAGCTAAAATGTGTTACACTGTGAATACAAACAAAGTTCAAATGTGTGTGAAATCGTATGGGACTTAACTGCTAAGGTCATTAGTCCCTAAGCTTACACACTACGTAACCTAAATTATCCTATGGACAAACACACACACCCATGCCCGAGGGAGGACTCGAACCTCCGCCGGGAGCAGCCGACTGTGAAAATATACCGAGTGTGGACAAAAGTAAATCTACCTCTGGACACCAACCATAGTGACAGGTAGATACACTCAGTGAATAGTATATAACTGTGTACGCACGTACTGTGAACAACGGTACAGAGTTGGAATTTATGTAACTGACTACATGAGTTTACAGGAAACTCTAAGAGTGCGGTACTTGGTGGTCATGATCCAATAGAAGGTGTAATTCTCAAAGGAATTAAACAGAAAATGTATCGTGTTCCGAAAACTGGACTAAATATTGCTCGGAAAATTAAATACATAAAAAAACATTAAAACGAACGTTCACGTTCGAATATCGGATGAATTGGCTACTAATAATTCTCTTTTCCCATTAGCCAGTAACATCTGTTATCAAATAGTTAAAACTAATGCTAGCGTGGGTTATTTCAAGATCACGCGCCTGCAACGGACACCATGCTGAGACGGCGCGAGAGCAGAGGCAAATCAGCTGGTCGGAGAGCCAACGACCGCCACCCATGAATCACCTGTCCGCGCGTGAGAGGGGCGCCTGGCAGGTCCGTCGCTTGTTGTAACGTCGCGCCACCGTCTTCGTCAGGCCGGCGTCGCAACGGCTGAAAATCGGCGATCGGCGACGTGTATTACGTCTGATAAGTGCACGTGTGTCGTGATGACAAGCTTCGGTAGTATCTATCGAAGTATGTGTTCCACTGTATGTGAACAATGCTCAACTTATCACCTACAAGAGAACTGTTTCTTATTTCTATTTATGTGATCATAACTTCACTGCGTTTTCTCGTATTGTGTTCCTTGATGTGGTTCAGTTGGGGAACATTCGAACAACATGTCCATAATTGGATGCAAAGTATAAACTGGGATTTTTGGAGACACTGAATGAATGTTGCCAAACAGTACGAAGACTCTCGGCTGGTTTATAACTCCCGCTTTTTCCATGCCCGCGAACCTAAATAGGGGAGTTAACTCAAATAATTTTCCGGTGAGATTCGTTAATACCTTTCCGGACTGAAATATCTGCCACACGAGTAGGGAAGTATTGTAGTTACTCTCCCTTAGACTTAGGCAAAGCACATATGTTAATCACTATTGTGCGCAAACGATATTTGGAAAAGTTATTTAGTAAACGTATAATCGAACAGTACGGTGGTCTGATTGGTACGCGTAAATAATTTTGTCCCACCCATCCCAGGGAGAATCGTACTGAATCTGCTGATGTGGTCATGAACTTGAAGTGTGTAATGCCATGTATCGATAATCATTGTATGAATAGCTGGCAAAGCATGCCAGCGTGTAAACAAATGCATTATATAACAGTTCAATGGACGTTCGAAATTCTGTGTCTGATCTCTCTATTCTTTTGTCGTCTTCTTCTGTTATTGGACTAGAAGAGAACGATTATCTGAAGTTCATTGTACTGTAATTGTCTATGTAAGTTGAAGACGAAGAAAAAAATAGTTGCTCATAACTTAAAATTTGTGTACGGTACTCAGTAATGTATATTCTTCAACCTTAATTGTCCTGAGTAGACGTGGCCTTAACAGAATATTGACCATTGTTAAGCACCATACTAGAAAATTATTCGTATTTTTTTCTCAGTTCATCTTCGAGACGTGCCGCCGGTTAGGACACTAAACTTTCTTTCAGATTCTACGTGCTATGTGGCCGCTACGAATAATTTAATACGTTTCATTTTCAGAGTTTCTTAAGGTTGCGAGATAACATCCCAGACATAAGGGCCTGCTCACAGGATGCTGGTTCTAATATAGGATGTCATCTGCAAAAGATTATGCTTGTTATCTTATATCGGTATTCGAGACGACACCACGATCTGGAGTTACGGGTTTTATTACTTCAAACTGAACTTTCACACGAAATATTATCTTGTGCTATAAACACGTGAGTTTTAACTATACTTTTAATACATATCTATTGGAGAATGTCTAACGAGGATTCAGGAGAGAGACTATTAGTTACTTATGGTCCCGTAACCACCCAGCACTGAGCTAGTTTGCTGATTGCTGATCCGCGTCGGGGTAAATTAAATTCCATTACACTGTTCATAGTATAGTTAGAGTTATTTCTCTTTTGTTTTGACGTCACTTTATTAAAAGCTATAAAAGCAGATATAATAAATTAAAATTTTTATTAAATTACATTAGAAAACGCAGTCAGGTAGTGTTTCATTTCTCGACATCAAAAAATACCACTGCGCTAATTTTAATAAAATTGTATTTCATTTCCACGTTATTCATTAAAATTTTAGTGTTTAGTTCGTGCAATTTTGTGCCGTGTGACGATTACCGATTACTTTATTACATTAACAGTTGGCATAACAGTACAGGTTCTGTGTGGATTTCATTCATTGTTTAGTACTTGCTTGCACGATAGTAAAGTTTTAGTTTTTCTTTTTTTTTGATAATTGTAGTAGTTTTGTTATTCTACGAAATAGTGTTTCGTCATGTTCTGTACAACAGAAAATAATACGAAAGTTTGCTGAAATAAACTAGCTTCAGCCATTAGCAAGTATGAATAGTTCACATGAGATTACAGGAAAATGCACGGATACACAATTATTAATCATTTTGATAAGCAATGATGAAACAGAAGAAACGATGGGTACTGAAAACGTAAATTCTGAAGTTGAGTTGGCCGGCGATAGGTCGGTACAGTCTAGAGAAAGATTACAAAAGTTGCCACAGTCGTGTGAAATTATACAACTCTTAACAGACACATCAGAACCAGGTTTTGCGTCAAGCACGACACACAACATATTCAGTGAACAATTTTATAGGACCGTATTCTGCGAATCCAAAAAATTGTCTAGAAACAATTCGTGAGATTCATAAAGAAGCACAAGACGAAGTGAGTAAGAAAACACAAGATGAGAATACAAAATCACCAGTAGAGAATAGGAAATTACGGGAAGAAAACAGTAAATCACTTTAGGGAAGAAAAGTCACCTGAAAATAAAAAAAATACCGGTTGCCATTAGTGAAGAAATCAAAAATCATCTTCAAATAATAATTAGCAGTTTTGCGACCAGATTACGTAACCTTGAAACACAACACGAAAACATGAAAACAAATCAGCGTAACGACATGGAGTAACTGCTAGCAAAAATCAACACTATAGTTCCGAGTGCGGTAGTTGCACAGGTAAAAGAGCAGAACGAACAGCGTAACGTAACGGCAAAAGAAATTAGCGGACAAGAGGAAACATTGAAATTAAAGTGGTAAAAATGGAACAGTTAAGCACAATTAAAGAAAAAGTTAATGACCTGACAGCGAATGCGACAAATTTTTGAACCAGTGCAGATGGAGATCCACATGACATAATGCCATTACTATTTTCAGACACAGTAGAATAACAGTCGTTAATACATATTAAAGAAAATCAAGATAAAGTTAATCGGGAAAATAGCAGGTATAGGAACACTATAAATGAAAAAGTAGAGCGTCTTGAAATAAAACTTCACCGTGACGACGAGAACGACTAATTTGACCGTTTCCACTCATATTCAGGAATCTTTGGTGATCGTGGAGATCTATGACGTTTAGATCGTTTTCCATGAGAACATTGCGACACATCCTGGTACGAAAAAGGACCCCCGATGTGGTGCGATACAAAAGAACGTGGTTCACACGGAAATGGTAACTTCGGCTACAAAGACCTTCTGACAGTAAGTAAATTCAAAGTTTTCAGGAATTACAGTAACGAAATTCACCCCCAATCTTGGACTGATCAGTTTACCACCAAATTGGTGAACTGAACTCAAATTAGAATTTCTCTGTGGTTATTTGGAAAATGAACCTGTGACAAGAATGCGCCCGACAGTGAGAGATTACCGAAGCGTATTTGATTTCTACCGAGTATTTTGTCAGTCTGCTGGTCGCATCCCACAAATTATTTGGTAAAACATAGCATTATAATATTGCCAAACTTTGAACAATCTGACTTCTCTAACACAGCGAAATATTTTGAAGACACACTATGCCGATATCAGTACCTATCAAATCCAAACATGTCGTAAGTGGTAATTCGCATTCTATTAGACGTAATATATGATTTAGTGGCATATCAGACATGACTTTGGGAACTGTAATTGGACAGTAACAGCAGTTTAACGAAGACAATAACAATAGCTGGAACTATGACACGCAAGATGCTTGCGTACCGCGTGAAAACAATCCCTCTGGGAACTACCATAACAAAGACCACCACAGAGAGGTTTAGAGACAGTATAACCGGCATCGTCCGATGGAAGCAAAATTTTCGCAGATGAATAATGATCACTGTGATAGAAGTAATTTCCGGGGTCTGATTATGAACGTAATAACGGACATGAAAGTAATTATGGTAAAGAGAACAGGCGTAATCAGTGTTACTGTAACAGTCAGTACAACGGCAGACAACTCTCAAAATCTGATTACAGTATTCATGGGCTGGATGTAGCTAGATCAAATCCGCAATATACACTGCAAAACAACAATTATGCAAATTGCAACCAACACAGTCACAGAAATCGACATCATAATTTAGAATGTCATAATTCTGGAAGGGCAAAGCTAGTGCGACAGATAGAAACAACTGAAGTCACGTGAAGAGATAATCAACGACGAGAAAGCATTACGGTACAAACACATTCGCATATTGCAAGAGGTTCTCAATGAGCTACCACGCGACACTACATCATTATCTCCGTTCCTTGTGCTCAGAAATCAACAATCAACGGATCATATGAGGGCGTAATACCATTTCGCGCTTCAAAAAAATTACATAGTAAGGATGTTGTAGATATAGCTGTAAACAACATCAAAACGGCTGCACAAAGAGAAAAGAAATCACAACAGGGACAAGTAAACACCAAAAAGCTACGGTTTGGACAGAAAATTCCTAGTTAAATCTCATCCTTTATCTTCTTAGTCACATATTCTTTCCTTTATTTAAGGGAGCTTACAGGATTCGTAGAATTCTACATGACAATGATGTGGAAACTGAAACTATGAGGACAAACAAGGCAAGGGACTTCATCGTATTTCACATCTCGAATCATACATATAATAATTATATTTTCTAAATTTGTATCCTAATGATAGATCCACATGCCACCTATTTCGCAAATACAGCGCACAGCAGCAGTTAACGATAAACAATGCTAGTGCACAGCGTACCAGAGCAATTCCCGTGGTGCGAGAGGTAACTTTCGACAAGAAATGGGCGACTATCGTTGCGCAAACGACATTCATGTAGCACGCAACAGATCGAGGGATTTGCTGCCACGATGCGTACTGTACATAAATAGCTACGAACTTTGATATAGAATCCGAATGAGAGCAAAAGATATCTAACAAAATATACATTGACAGCATATTTCTAACCAATTCTTAAAGTGTACACAGATTATGAGCCTTGTATTGTTAACTTGAGAAATATATTTGGCTATACGCAGTGATGATAATACAGAGACATATAAAATTTCCTACCACTTTTGATGAGAGATACAGACTGTTAGGATGGTAATTATGTTGACTGGAAAGAAGAGTAATAATTATTTGTATAAGAAGATTTTCAGGAACTATCGTGAGGTAGTACAGGCGTGTTTACTGGACTGTGATATTTTCAATTACAACTGTGAGGCTTTTTCTACATGGAAATAAGTGGACGAAAACAGAGCAGGGAATTGTTGTCTCAAGTGGATATTGAGATGAAGACGTGATTATATTTGATGGCTTATGAGATTTATTTTGCTTAGGTACGTGAGATGATAACTATGACATTTATGATGGATACTGTTATAGATGAGGCAATGATTATGATGGTGATAATTAATGTACAGAAAGAGTGGGCGAGTAAAGGTTAAGGTATATGTACCCTGGTTTCGTATTAACGTCAGGTTTTTTGCCATGTGAATGCATTTCGTGTTTGTAAGCGCAAAATGTAATTTATTGAAAAGTTGTGACTAGATAAGAAAAGTGAATGAAGGTAAGGTGTGATTAGGAGGCAATAAGTATCTGATGAAAATTATTCCGTCTTCTTACTAAACATATACTGTCATTTCTTACTTGAACAGCACGACATGGAACAGTTATGGAAACTATACAGTAATTTTAGAAGTGTATAAATTTTTACTTTTAGTTCTTTAACTAACATTCTCATAAGGTTCAAATGGTTCAAATAGCTCTGAGCACTATGGGACTTAACTTCTGAGGTTATCAGTCCCCTAGAACTCAAAACTACTTAAGCCTAACTAACCTAAGGACGTCACACACATCCATGCCCGAGGCAGGATTCGAACATGCGACCGTAGCGGTCGCCCGGTTCCAGACTGTAGTGCCTAGAACCGCTCGGTCACCCAGGCCGGCCTCTAGTAAGGTACTCTTCACTTTGTATTTGTAACACGTTTCATGTGTTTCTATCCATAATGTATAGAATTCAGTCCTCGTTCTATACCCATCAGAAATGACCCTAGTACAAAATTCTACTCGTGAAGTGTGAAGGATATGTAATGTATGCATGTCATTTTGATTTTGGTAAGTTTTAGATGTGCATGTCAGAGATAGAGAGCAAGTTATGTTACTGTTAAACAATCGTTGGTCATGCTGTTGCACGTTCTTTCACTCTGCGCAGTCTGAGACATTCATAGTTGATGTGTGGTAGGTGGTGGATGTATTTACTAGTGCTGTGTGAGTTGTGATGCTGTGTGTTAGATGAAGAAAGATTTAATGTGCAGGACTCCAAGCATCAATATGATGTACATATTGGAAAACGAAGAGAATATCGATTTTGAATAATGTCATTATCTCTGAAGAAAAGAACCGGAGCTAACTTCTTTGAAGAGTTGTTGTTAGCTAGTATACTTTGTTAGTTAGTTAATCTTGTTTTAATTCAGTTGCGCATTTAATATAAAGACAAGTTATATGGAGACCAGGACAGTTCATTGGAAATTAGGTTCTGTGCAGTCAAAGGATAGCACACCGTACGAGTTTATATTGGATAACATTGTGGATGCACAGATTTGTTAAAATGTGGATTTTTGCAAAGTGGGAGGTAATGTTGGGCTACATTTCGTACAGAAACACATACGGTGTGAACGTTAGAATCATTTGGAGCATTATTGACTTGGCGCTCAAGAATCTCACGGTTCTGTCGATCTAACGCGCCAATTTCACTGAAATTGTAGTCCTTTTTCTTGTCTGTAGATGCCCGTCAAAGTCACCAACTTGCTTCCGATTTGTGTAACTACATCGTTGTGTGTGATTCTCTTTTTTTCTTAGAGTATGTGTTTCTCATATTAATCGAATATATTACCGATGTTTTAAAACCCGCAACCACGTAATTTATATAAAACAGGAAATTGCTGTCAGTCATATTTCCGAAATATTCTTTCATTCAACTAATTAGTTTTCGAACCCTTTCAGACTGGTCCGAGGATATTTGCAAAAAAGCGACGGTCACAATTGCTGCATTTTCATATATTGCTGAAGAAAATGCTACACTCTCAGGAAACGTAGTCAGTGACATCGCGGTATAATACGTGCATACTGAGATATTGTAGGGCTAGTGATTAATACACTATGTGATCAGAAGTATCCGGGAACGTGGCTGAAAATCATTTACAAGTTCGTGGCGCCCTACATCGGTAATGCTGGCATTCAATATGGTGTTGGCCCACCCTTACCCTTGGTGACAGCTTCCACTCTCGCAGGCATACGTTCAATACGGTGCTGGATGCTTTCTTGGGGTATTGCAGCCTATTCTTCACCGAGTGCTGCACTGAGGAGAGATATCGAAGTCGGTCGGTGAGGCCTGGCACGAAGTACGCGTTTCAAAAATTTCTCAAAGGTGTTGTGTAGGATTCTGGTCAGGACGCTGTGCAAGTCAGTCCATTACAGGGATTCTATTGTGGTGTAACCACTCAGCCGAAAGCCGTGCATTATGAACAGGTAGTCGATCGTCTTGAAAGATGCAATCGCCATCCCCGAATTATTCTTCAAAAGAGGGAATGAAGAAGGTATTCAAAATACCAATGTAAGCCTGTGCTGTGATAGTGCCACGTACAAAACAAGTGAAGCAAGCTCCCGCCATGAAAAATACGACCTTACCATAACACCACCGCCTCCCAATTTTGCTGTTGGTACTACTCACGCTGCCAGATGACGTTCGCCGGGCATTCGCCATACCAACACCCTGCCATTGGATCGCCACACTGTGTGCCGTGTTTGGTGACTCCGCACGACGTTTTTCCACTGTTCAGTCATCCAATGTGTGCGGTCATTACACCAAGCGAGGCGTCGTTTGGCACTTACTGGCGTGGTGTGTGGCATATGAGCAGCAGCTTGACCGTGAATTCCCAGTTTTCGCACCTCCCGCCTAACTGTCGTAGTGCTTCTAGTGGATCTTGATGCAGTTTGGAATCCCTGTGTGATACTCTGGACAGATGTCTACCTATTGCACATTACGACCCTCTTCAACTTTCGGCGGTCTCTGTCAGCCAATAGACGAGGTCGGCCTGTACGCTTTTGTGCTGTACGTGTCCCTTCACGTTTCCACTTCACCATCGCATCGGAAACAGTGAACCTAGGGATGTTTAGGAGTGTGGAAATCTCGCGTACAGACGTGTGACACAAGTGACACCCAATCACCTGACCACATTCGAAGTCCGTGAGTTCCACGGTGTGCCTCATTCTGCTCTCTCACAATGTCTAATGACTACGGAGATTGCTGATATGTAGTACCTGGCAGTAGGTGGCAGCACAATGCCTCTAATATGTAAAACGTATGTTTTGAGGGTGTCCGGATGCTTTTGATGACATAGTGTATGTCGTGCTCATAAGCAGTCAGTTGGCACTCAGTAGGCCTGTGTGTGCGCCCATTTTTTTGACTCTTGCGTCAACATCTGCTGAATTTAGACGTGAATAGCGCTTGCGACATTCATGCTATGGTACAACCATGGTAATTGACGAGTACGTACTACATTCACATCTGTGTCTTACTCCGAAAGCTAGTAAACTGTGTGTGGCAGACGGTACTTCTGATACCACTAACTGATACCCAGTACGCTGTTCCCATCGCGAATGACACGTGTGAAGAATGGCTGTCGTTAAGCCTTTGCATTGGCTCTAGTTTCTCGAATATTCTCGTCGTGATCCTTACGTAAGATATATATCAGAGAATGTAATGTATTGTTCGACTCTTTCCGGGAAGCACCCTCTCTAAATTCCAGCATTAATCCTGACCGTGATGTACAATCCCTACATTATAACCTCTTCCAGTGGAGTATAAAATACAGTTCAGTGTTCCGATTGCAAGCTTATCTGCACTGAAGGCAAGCATTACGCAACACACTCGCAACGTGACCCCACAAACACTTCGATCACTAGTGGAACATGCTGTTTCTCGATTGAAACGTGTTGTAGAAAACGAACATGTTTTGCGCCTGTCACACAGAAATTAATAATCGGATTTGATATGGGTTTACATGGTTTATGCGGTTTTTGGCCTCAGGACTATTAAAACCTGATTTTTTCCTTTCTATGTGATGTGACCTTGCCGTGGTGAATGGGCTTATGTAACTAATAGTACGACACCTGCACTCCAATGCTCACTGAGTAGTACAGTTTGTTTAACGTCAAATGTACTCCTTAGACATTGTTGTGTGATTTATTTGTCATTGGTAGTCGACCACTATTAAATTGTGATGCTCATAGCGCCATCTATTGCTACATTTTGTGACTGTTTATTTTTCTTGTCACATTCGTTTACCCCTCTTCTCTGATGATATTCCGTTGCAGTTTAACGTCATTCTGACCAGTGGCGTTGTTTCTACAGCGGTTTGAAAGTTTAACTTTAATTATAATCACCCTGAACGTGGTTCCCAATATTATTACAATGTTGCAGCTAAATTACATTGAACTGGTGGTGTTCTGACTACAATGGGCAAGCTACATTATCACTGGCATTAGCCTACTGCAACTTTACTAATTTACTAAAACTATACCTCTACACTACTTGCAGCGTTACAGGTTTGCCAGACAGGTACAAACCTACTTTTGTGTCGACCTTGACCACCGAGCTAATCCTAGTGACCGTGCCCCTGGCACAGGGCAAGGCCAAGATATCTTTACCATTCGCTGCTGGTTCCTATTGTCTATTTTCCTATATCTAAGTCCTACTTACTAAACACGTAATCTACGTTAAATCAGGTGCGTAGGTCTAGTTCGGTCATGTTGTACCCCTCCCCCTAATCCTGGACGTGGCGGATTTAGACCGTAACGACGGTCGGCCTGTTCAGGCCAAGGCGGTACAGGACTAGCGGGCTGGGATAATTTCATGATTTGTTGTTCGTCCCGATTGTCCCTCAGATCCTATAGAAGAACCAGTCCGCCTGCTTAGTTGAATAGTAACCTGATTCCCTTCCATGCAAGCGGGCCCGGATTCGATTCCCCGCAGGGTTGCAGATTTTCTCCTCTCGGGGACTGGGTGTTGTATTGTCCTCATTATCTTATCATCCCCTTCACCGGCGCACAAGCCGCCCAATGTGACGTCCAATGAAATAAGACTTGCACTTGGCGGCCGAACTTCCCTGAACAGGGGCCTCCCGGCCAACGATGCCATACGCTCATTTTCCATTTTTTCTAGAACAACCGTCTGTGATACCTCTTTGGGCAGGCCGTTCAGCACTTGATGTGCATCCTCATTTCTAACAGGGTAATGTGTTATTGTTCAGTAATTGCTGCCTCAGCACGGCTGGTACGCCTGCTGGTGTGGCCGAGCGATTCTAGGCGCTACAGTCTGGAACCGCACTACCGCTACGGTCGCTGGTTCGAATCCTGCCTCGGGCATGGATGTGTACGATGTCCTAAGGTTAGTTAGGTTTGAGTAGTTCTAAGTTCTAGTGGAATAATGGCCTCAGAAGTTAAGTCCTATAGTGCTCAGAGCCAATTTTGAGCAGCTGGTACATCACTGTGTAGGGGGCTCTCATATACTACATGGTCGCAAGTATCCTCCGGTGCAGCACAGTCGCACGAAGCCCTTCTCCCAAACCGACACAGATATGTTGGATAAAGCCAATGGCCAGTAAGAAAGTGAAACAATCCGCTTGTCAGCTTAAAATATCCCAAACTTTGTCGCTCCCTTACATCTGGCAGGAATTGAAATGTTTTACATCCAGTGTCATCAGCTTCCCATACTTCTTACCACAGCTCTACACTCCTCCTCTCGACTGTTTCCTTATCCCCAACACGAATACCCAGAATATACCTTGATTTCCCAATCCCTCCGATCTTCGTCCAGAACCCTGCAGCTTGTTCTCTAATTTTGATAATAAGAAGCCAAAGCCCCAATATTATGAAGAATAACCCATCTGGACTTGTCCTGTAGGCCCCAACTGACCTTAATAACATATTTCCCTGTACCCTTCCCATGGCCATGGCAGGTACCACCCTCTTGAGCCAGTGTATCCAGACTCCCATGCTGTAACCCACAACTGATGTTAATATACTGTTATGGTATAACTTTATCACTTAAGGAGGGAGGTAGAATCATTTGTGCCCAATGCATATGAGGTTGCTGAGCAAGTCTAAGGCCCCTTGGTTACGGTTTCAATGCCCTTTGTGAAGTTCCACCTTTCATCAATAATGACTCCCAGATAATGTGCCTCTTGACGCCGGAGAACAGGTGAGCCCTCTATTCTATAGGACAACTGTTGTCCTTTCAGCGAAAGCTAGGTTGACTTATTTGGTGCAAATTTCATTTCACTCTTTGGAACCATTCTTGCAATATATTTATGGCTCCTTCGGTCTTTGGCGCAACGTCCTCTCGATTACGACCACAAACCAACAGGAAGAGGTCATCTGTACAGGGTATCACCTCTAGCATCTCTTCACTCTGTTGCGTACTGTCCTGTAGTGGTTCCATATGGAACATAGAGCCCTGGGGGCATCCCTTTATTATTGATTTTCTAACTGTCCCACTAGGGAACGGTAGCCAGACCTCTCAATCCTCACAGTAACTCCTCAGACAAACATATAGTGGCCATGGTCATTCCTTCTGGCGTAAAAAGGAGAAGAGCGAAGACGGCTGATATCACCATGATGCCAACTATGTACTTGTACAGGGCTGAGTCACAGACCTCAACCACCAGGGCGATTGCGTCATCCTGCACAGCACTCGATGTGCAGCCATTCAGTCGGCAAATTATTGCACAAATAATTTACCGAGAAAGTCCAACAAATATGTCGGTCTATACGACTTTGTCTCAGTCGGGTCTTTTTCTGGTCCTTTCATTATTATGACTACATTTGCTTTTTTCCAAACTTCAGGAAATTTTTGATGCCAGTCGTTATGCAATTCTGTAAGTGGTGCTACTGAGAGACTACAGGGTTGTTACAAATGATTGAAGCGATTTCACAGCTCTACAATAACTTTATTATTTGAGATATTTTCACAATGCTTTGCACACATATAAAAACTCAAAAAGTTTTTTTAGGCATTCACAAATGTTCGATATGTGCCCCTTTAGTGATTCGGCAGACATCAAGCCGATAATCAAGTTCCTCCCACTCGGCGCAGCATGTCCCCATCATTGAGTTCGAAACGGTAAGGCTTCTGCTTTAGCCTTTTCCGTAAGATTTTCCAAACCGTTGGCTGTGGTACGTTTAGCTCCCTGCTTGCTTTATTCGTCGACTTCCGCGGGCTACGCGTGAAACTTGCCCGCACGCGTTCAACCGTTTCTTCGCTCACTGCAAGCCGACCCGTTGATTTCCCCTTGCAGATGCATCCAGAAGCTTTAAACTGCGCATACCATCGCCGAATGGAGTTAGCAGTTGGTAGATCTTTGTTGAACTTCGTCCTGAAGTGTCGTTGCACTGTTATGACTGACTGATGTGAGTGCATTTCAAGCACGACATACGCTTTCTCGTCTCCTGTCGCCATTTTGTCTTACTGCGCTCTCGAGCGCTCTGGCGGCAGAAACCTGAAGTGCGGCTTCAGCCGAACAAAACTTTATGAGTTTTTCTACGTATCTGTAGTGTGTCGTGACCATATATCAATGAATGGAGCTACAGTGAATTTATGAAATCGCTTCAATCATTTGTAATAGCCCTGTATTAATTGCACCACCTCCGCAACAATGCCGTCTGTCCCAGGAGCTTTTCCGCTCTATAAAGATATAATCTGAGCAGCCACCTCCTCTTTGGAAAAGGGGTATATGGGCAATCATTTCTGTATCCTACTGGATCTGCTTGTCTTATTTGGCTCTACTACTATGTTTCCCCTTCCTCACTGTTGTCAGGCAACTGGAGGAGGACCTCAGCAGTTTCCTGCCAAGACTCCATCATCTACTCCCCATGCCAGGCTGTGGATAATACCACTGGGGAGAATATCATATCCCTCACTAACTTGTAGGGCCCTCCCCATGGGTCAGTACCAAAGGGTTTGTGACATATTTCCCCCAACTTCGAACTCTAACTACCTCTAGCTCATTCTGGAACGTCTCTTTCCGCTCCCTATATAGTTGCAAACATCGTTGCTGTTATTGCGTTCTCCTGAATTTCGTATATTCCCTCTGTGCGGGTTTCAATCCTATGCATAACCACTGGTCGGGCCACTACCATAGGATGCTCTTGCCACCCTTGGTCTTCAGTCGCCCTATGTCCCTGGCTTTGGGAGGAGGAAGCTTCAGCTGGTGTGGTCACCTCCGTTTGTGTTCAAATATCAACAATTTTTGTCCTCTGGCTGATTGAAAACATCCTTAGAAATTCTTTGAATTTACTTGCCCTCATCACACTCCTCGTTTTTCTCGGGGATTTCTTCATTGGCATCGTGTTTCCGTTTATGGCTTCAGCCATAATCAGTTCTTCAAATTAATCGTTGTTCGAGCATTGTGTAGGCAAGGCAATTCCTACCAAATGTTTTTTTGCTCCTCTTCCTGCATGGGATACATACCCCTACTGCATTACAATCTTTACTTGTGTGGTTTTCCGCACCCCTCTTGAAGTAACCCGACTCCCTAGAACAATGCTTGAGAATGTGGTCTAGGTCCCCACAGTTGTGGCAACGAGGTGGCACTAGATAATATCTGACATTAACCGCATGGAAGTCTATATTCAATTTGTCCATGGTTGTGATTTTTCTCTACAGTGCTCCAGTGACCTCAGAAGCATGATGGACTAAATCTCGCTCCTGAGGTCCCATTTTGGATCACAGCCTAAAACTCTTCTTGAATTCCTTATCCTCCTTGTCCTCAAAATTTGTATTTTTATCACATCATACAGTTCCTCCTCTTTCACTATAGTCAGCTCATTAAACAGTATGACAAGAGGATTCCTCGTTTTTGTGGTTCACATTTTACTGTATTGCATACCTTTTGTTTGTTTAACTCCTTTTCCTGGTCCTCCTCCGTTACCACGTCTACAGTTACAACATTTTTACATGGTTTCTTGTTAATTCTGCTGGGTTCATCACTGTTGTGAAAATCTCCTGGACTTTTTTATGTCTTGGCCAGGCAGGGGTCTGAGAAAAACCACCTTATCCTGCCGCTTGGTGACCCTTGTTATCGTGGCCCTCGAAGCTTGTAGCTTGGGTGATCAACGCAGTCACACCCGATCAGGTCTTCACTCGCTACTTGCACAGCCTCTCGTTTTCCTTTTCTAGTTCTTCTACACGGCCTTCAAGCCTCGCATTGGCAATGGCACACGCTGTCAACTCACTTTTAATAGTAATGAGAGCAGCTTAGCTTATTTACCCATGCTATTCCAGGAGCAGTGTTACTCTGGCATGCCTACTCATAACATTCCGCCCGTTGCTTGTCCCCACTGGTCATGTGAGGAGGGATCAGACACAACAGAAGTCCTTAAAGGCGCACTCGTATCTCTCGCCCGAGAATCAGCAATCTTGATGTTTGATGAGTGCCCTGACCTGGACCGGCTCCTCTGGCATGGGGGGGAGGGGGAACTACTACAGCTCTACCACCGACCTCGCCCCTAGGGCAAGGGCGCTCCTGAGCTGTCAGGTTCAGTATGCTATCTCCAACATACTGCTGCCTGTCGATGGCCATGTCACTCAGTGCTCCTCAGCAAGTACACCCTGCACTCTGGAGAGGCGGAAGCACCTCTCGCCCTTTGCTGCCTCTTAGCCCGAGCTTCCACCTCTCGGCCAAGGACCCACTACTACGCAGTTGGTGCTCTGGTCATCCAGTCGTTCAGGGGACCCAGCTAACCTGGCGCAGGTGATGTCACTATCCTCTGGGTTTGGCGGAACATACACTGGTTACCCACAGGCGCGGCGAAGCATCCTTGCTGACGTGCGCCGAGATCTCACGTCGACGAACGAGGTCGCCAGCATGCAGGGCACCTGGTGGACTGTGCTCCGTGCGAAGATGGAGGGAACAGCAGCCTCCTAGCCCTAAGGAGTCGTCCAAGAGGTGGTGGGCAAAATCTCCCCCCCCCCTCTCCCCCCCGCCCCCCGGACTAAGAGCCATTTCACTCCTTCCCCAAGGGATAGATCATCAGTCCCTGGACTCAGATCCCCCTGTGCCACGCACCTTTTTCTTTCGCATCAGGTTGGGTCAAAACTCTCCCTTCGGATGCAAGGCCACATCCAGGTGGGTCTGGGAAATACCGAGCTTCACGTCTGGCACCAGGTGATGGAGGAAAGAGACACTTGGGAAGGAGAAGCTATGTGTGGACACATCACCTCCCATGTGAGGCCAGTCGCCGGAAAGCCCCACCATGAACCGAAACGTCGTGGTGCGAGATTCGTGCCTTAAGGCACGCCGGCGGCGGGCAGGCCAGCACCAAGCTGGCCGCACAAGCGACCAGGGAACTGTGAGCTTCCACCCGCGCTCAACCTATCTTACGTCTAGCGTGACTTACTTCGTGTACTTACTTGGTGAAAGGCCTTTTCAGAAGAGCATTCGCCCACGACACACAGGTCGCGACTTCATGGAGAGGTAGTGGGGGGGGGCATTACTTACAGCTCGCGGTCACATTCTGTGTTTCTTACAGGATGTAATAACGAGTGGCCGCACAGGTCGATATCCTTTCTGATGCTCTCATTTATTTCATGATGTAGGGGGGGAGGGGGGGCAATAGTTACAGCTCTACATCTACATCTACATCCATACTCTGCAAGCCACCTGACGGCGTGTGGCGTAGGGTACCATGAGTACCTCTATATGTTCTCCGTTCTATTCTCCCTTCTATTCCAGTCTCGTATTGTTCGTGGAAAGAAGGACTGTCGGTATGCCCCTGTGTGGGCTATAATCTCTCTGATTTTATCCTCATGGTCTCTTAGCGAGATTTACGTAGGAGGGAGCAATATACTGCTTGACTCCTCGGTGAAGGTATGTTCTCGAAACTTCAACAAAAGCCCGTACCGAGCTACTGAGCTTCTCTCCTGCAGAGTCTTCCATTGGAGTTTATCTATCAACCCCGTAACGCTTTCGCGATTACTAAATGATCCTGTAACGAAGCGCGCTGCTCTCCGTTGGATCCTTTCCATTTCTTCTATCTACCCTATCTGGTACGGATCTGCCACTGGTGAGCAATATTCAAGCAGTGGGCGAACAAGTGTACTGTAACCTACTTCCTTTGTTTTCGGATTGCATTTCCTTAGGATTCTCTCAATGAATCTCAGTCTGGCATCTGCTTTACCGACGATCAACTTTATATGATCATTCCATTTTGAATCACTTCTAATGCCTGCTCCCAGATGATTTATGGAATTAACTGCTTCCAGTTGCTCACCTGCTATATTGTAGCTAAATGATAAAGGATCTTTCTTTCTATGTATTCGCAGTACATTACACTTGCTTGCATTGAGATTCAATTGCCATTCGCTGCACCATACGTCAATTCATTGCAGATGCTCCTGCATTTCAGTACAATTTTCCATTGTTACAACCTCTCGATATACCACAGCACAATCCGCAAAATGCCTCAGTGAACTTCCGATGTTATCCATAAGGTCATTTATGTATATTGTGAGTAGCACTGATCCTACGACACTCCCCTGCGGCTCACCTGAAATCACTCTTACTTCGGAAGACTGCTCTCTATTGACAATGACATGCTGCGTTCTGTTATCTAGGAACACTTCAATCCAATCACACAATTGGTCTGATAGTCCATATGCTCTTACTTTGTTCATTAAACGACTGTGGGGAGCTGTATCGAACGCCTTGCGGAAGTCAAGAAACACGGTATCTACCTGAGAACCCATGTCTATGGCCCTCTGAGTCTCGTGGACGAATAGCGCGAGCTGGGTGTCACACCATCATCTTTTTCGTAACCCATGCTGATTCCTACAGAGTAGATTTCTAGTCGCCAGAAAAGTCATTATACTCGAACATAATACGTGTCCCGAAATTCTGCAATTGATCGACGTTAGAGATGTAGGTCTATAGTTCTGCACATCTGTTCGACCTCCCTTCTTGAAAACGGGGATGACTTGTGCCCTTTTCCAATCATTTGGAACGCTACGCTCTTCTAGAGACCTACGGTACACCGCTGCAAGAAGTGGAGCAAATTCCTTCGCGTACTCTGTGTAAAATCGAAGTGGTATCCCATCATGTCCAGCGGCCTTTCCTCTTTTGAGAGATTTTAACTGTTTCTCTATCCCTCTGTCGTCTATTTCGATATCTACCATTTTGTCATCCCTGCGACAATCTAGAGAAGGAACCACAGTACAGTCTTCCTCTGTGAAACAGCTTTGGAAAAAAACATTTAGTATTTCGGTCTTTAGTCTGTCATCCTCTATCTCAGTACCATTTTGGTCACAGAGTGTCTGGACATTTTGCTTTGATCCACGTACCCCTTTGACATTAGATCAAAATTTCATAGGATATTCTGCGAAGTCAGTACATAGAACTTTACTTTCGAATTCATTCAACGCCTCTCGCATAGCCCTCCTCACACTACATTTCGCTTCGCTTAAGTTTTGTTGTGTGCAAGGCTTTATCTATGTTTATGTTTAGTGTGAAGTTCCCTTTGCTTCCGTAGCAGTTTTCTAAATCGGTTGTTGTACCACGGTGGCTCTTGTCCATCTCTTACGATCTTGCTTGGCACATACTCATCTAATGCATATTGTACGATAGTTTTGAACTTTGTCCACTGATCCTCAACACTATCTGTACTTGAGACAAAACCTTTGTGTTGAGCCGTCAAGTACTTTGAAATCTGCTTTTTGTCACTTTTGCTAAACAGAAAAATCTTCCTACTTTTCTTTAATATTTCTATTTACGGCTAAAATAATCGATGTAGTAACCGCTTTATGATCGCTGATTCCATGTTCAGCGTTAACTGTTTCAAATAGTTCGGGTCTGTTTGTTACCAGAAGGCCTAATATGTTATCGCCACGAGTCGGTTCTCTGTTTAACTGCTCAAGGTAGTTTTCAGACAATGCACTTAAAAAAATTTCACTGGATTCTTTGTCCCTGCCACCCGTTATGAACGTTTGAGTTTCCCAGTCCTTATCCGGCAAATTAAAATCTCCACCCAGAACTATAACTCGCGGTCCCATTCGGTGTTTTTTACTGGATGTAATATCGATTGGCCGCACGAGTCGTTATTGTTTCTGGTGCTGTCATTTCTTTGACAGGAAGGTACTGTGTTTTTTTAATCAGGACAGTGTAAATCCCCTTACGGCTTCTGCAATGCACCGTGTTTTCAAAGTATACAGCAATTGCCCTGGCAAGCAACGTAACTAGATCTCTCGCCAATTGAATATGTATGGGACACTGTGAAGATGTACCTTATTTGTCCTCCAGAGCCTGCGCCAACAAGTGCTGGATTGCAACAAAAGTTGAAAAATGCTTGGGACAATCTACCTAAGGATGCCTTACGGCACCCACACGGTAGTTTGCATCCGAGAGTGCACTCCTGTGTTGCCGCCCAAGCAGGGTGCGTTGAGCATTGATATTACTGTTTGGACATCCTTTTCTGTGACAGGTGTGTCTCTTTAGGTGTAATTGGTCGTCACATACTCCTACGATTTTGTATTATCCGTCACATCACTTATCAATAAAAGGAGCTTCTCCTTGAGGGTTCTTTATACTTTTACGGCGGTGTACATTCTTCCCACAATATTGTTACGTTAAAAATATATTAAATTTTGTTACCCGGTAAGCTGCCTGGTGTAGCAGCTTTAAAGGCTAGCAGTACACTGCCACTTACAAGGGGAGGCCGCCAGTTGTGAAATTTTAGATTCCATTCATACTGCGCATAATAAAAGCTCATGGCCAGAGGTGTAATGTGGCAAAAGCACCAAGATGCACTTCTCAGCCGTTGTCGAGAAAAATCGACCGTTAAATGAAACCGTTGCGGTGAAATACTCTCTACAATTAACAGTTTTCTACAGCGTCGTGGCGCAGCGGTAAGAGCTCGGATTCGTAATCCGAAGGTCGTCGGATCGAATCTCGCGCCATCCAGTTTTTTTTATTATTAGTCTTTTGTAATTCAAATTTATATATATATATATATATATATATATATATATATATATATATATATATATATATATTTGAATGACAAAAAACAAATACTAAAAAAAAAAAGGTTGCCTGGTGCGAGATTTTATCCGGCGACCTTCGGTTTACGAACCCAAGCGCTTACCGCTGCGCCACGACGCTGCAGAATATTGTTAATCGTAGAGAGTATTTCACCGCAACGGTTTCTTTTAACTGTCGATTTTCTCGACAGCGGCTGAGAAGTGCATCTTGGTGCTTTGCCACATTACACCTCTGGCCATAAGCTTTTATTATGCGCAGTATGAATCGAATCTGAATTTCACAATTGGCGGCCTCTCCTTGTTAGTCCAGTAGGAATATTGTCGAATGAATACACAAGCGATCATAGGGAAACATCATGAAAAATGCAATGTGACTCCGTAGAGATAAAAACTGGAACTGGAGATATCTCATGTTGTACTAAATTCGAATTACAATTTACATCAACAACTTATAACTGACAATTTATTTACAAGTGACCGAACGGCACCTTTTGCTATTGTTCCAGATGCCAAAATAAACAGTTTTATTTGCGTTAATGACTGCTTTATATATTACCAAGAAGTAATCAGTTGACAGAAAAAGACCAATTAGAAGATGTCGGTGCGTAATTTCAGTCTGCCCCTGTACACTGACCATCTCCAATAAGCTATTTAAGTTAATCCGGCATTTCAAATCCACTACTCTGTACAAATTAATGTAATACGAACCTTCTAGAGCTTTCCCTCTCCCTGAGCGACTTGAGAGACGGCTCCGTCGTGATAAGCTTACAGAGAGAATAATTAAGAGGTGGACATTGGGGTATTAATTCACTCACAGTTAAACGAGAAGATATCCCTTTCAGAAACTCTTTGATGTAACCTAGCGTGTTGTACAGTAAGGATTCTATCGAGTGAAGGCTTTCCTTCTGTAGGATATGGTTTATAAAGTTAATACGAAACATAAACATCAGTGAGTTTTTTAGAGTAGTTGAGTAAGATTGGGACTGAAGAACGTGAGTAATATTTAGATTCACGCAGTTACTGTTACTGGAGACGACAGGAAGTTGAAAATTTACGTTAACATCCTTGTGAGGTATGATATTTCACAGGGATATGAAATCTTCGTATCATATTGGTTAGCAACTTAGAAATAGTAGGAAAATGAATATCAGTTAATTAAGTTGACAAACAGGTCATTGCGCATTCATGATGTGCTTAAACACGTAAACCGCGAGAAGGCTGCATATGACTGTGACACATATTTACACAAAATTTCACTAAAGCTCACAGCCTACTTACAGAACTACACTCCAGGATATACAGAGACTAGGTCATGTCCAATAGTCAGTAACAAAGAGAACTTCCAAGGAGAATAGCACTATCGGTAGATACTACTAAGTATAGTAACAGGATATACTTCATTGGAACAGCTCGCTATAAATTCCCCTGGAAATATCGAGAGTGGAGTGTTATATCCGAACATTTTCATAACTGAGTGGATATGAAACACATAAATTAACAATCTAGTGAATTTGTAAGGAAAAATTAAATTCTATTGTTGGTCAAGATAGGGATCGAACTGTTCCCAGTCACACCATAATATGCACATCTTATCTAGCCGTATGTGCACGAGCACTTTCATAAATCAAAAATAAATTCGTCTGCATAGCTCGCAACGCCTTTTGTTTTGTGTTCTGCGATGATGACTAGTGAGGTTCCGTTTTTCGTCTTAAAATTGGCCTTGTCGACTTCAGGCAAATTCTCCACCAGGAGAAGTCCCTGTCTCAAAACTCGACTTTTATAGTTGATGTGCTGGCTTGAACTCTAAATTTCATTTGGCAATGCCGACTGCCATCATGTCAGGGAGTGCTGCTTTCGTCTAGTGTATAATGAGCCTCCTGTGTTACACTTCTAGTTACAATTGCTGTTCTAAATTGACCATCACTTTTACAGAGAGCTTCTGTGAAGTTTGGAAAGTAGTACACGAGGTACTGATGGAAGTAAGGCCATGAGGAGGGGGGCTGAGTCGTGCTTGTGTGATTCAGGTGATGGAGCACTTGCCAGCAAAACACAAAGGTCCGGAGTTCGAGTCTCGGTCTGGCACACAGTTTTAATCTGCCAGGAAGTTTCATATCAGCGCACACTCCACTGCAGAGTGAGAATCTTACTCTCGAAACATTCCCAAGGCTGTGGCTAAGCCATGTCTCCGCAATATCCTTTATTCCAGGAGTGCTAGTTCTGCAAGGTTCGCAGGAGAGCTTCTGTAAAGTTTGGAAAGTAGGAGACGAGATATTGATGGAAGTAAGGCTGTGGTGACGGGGCGTGAGTCGTGCTTGGGTAGTTCAGATGGTAGAGCACTTGTCCGCGAAAGGCGAAGGTTCCGAGTTCGAGTCTCGGTTCGGCACATAGTTTTAATCTGCCAGGACGTTTCATATAAGTGCACACTCCGCTGCAGAGTGAAAATCTCATTCCATTTCACTTACAGCTTGTGCACAGCCTACACCGCTATGGTTATCTGCTCAGAGCACAGTTTACGATTGGCACTTGGAACGACGGCGAATGCCTCTAACATTTCCGTCCTCTGTGCTATTTACTGATGAAGCAAGGTCCGGACATGATGGAGGACTTCAACATCAACATGTTTTGAGCGAGGAGATCAATCCACATGCCAAATTTCCTAGCTGTCGTCAATTGCGGTTATACGTTTGGAGATGTTGTTGGAGACTGTTTAAATGGGTCATATCGCCTACCTAGGCCATTGAAGGACAGACATTATTACAATTTCATCTCCAGAGCAATGTCATAATTACTGGATGACGTTCGCTATACGACAGCGCAGACGTTTCCAACACGATGGGGTGCTGGCATATTTCACTCGTCCTTTGCGTCGATTCCTGAATCGACAGGTTCGAAGAATGTGGACTGGCAGTGGTGATCACGTACCGTAACCTACTCGAGTCCCTAATTTGACCGGAGTGGTCTTCTTTGTGTGACAAGAAATGTGCAGTCTTGTTTACAAAATCACTGTTGAATTATGAGAGGATCTGATTGCCGAGATGGTGCCAGCAACGATAGGAATTAGCGATACTCCAGCACTATTTGTCCACCTTAGACGGAACATGGCCAACTGGTGTAACCTCTGTTTATAAGTCAATGGAGGCATTTTTGAATCTCTAGTGTAATTGAAGTAACGGTGTTGAGACTCTCGGTAATAAAGAATTAAAACGTGTTTATGTTAATTTTTCTCCCCATAGAACTGTATAAAGGAGTTTTCATTGCCGCGTGCAACTTCCTAAAGATTGTTATTTCATTCACGAGAACTCACTCAACCGGTTTTAAAAATCTTCGCACGAACATATGACATTTGAGAAAAATATTTGTTTAGGTGTCATGTGTAACTTCCCAGGGTTTGTCGGTTTGAACAATTTTAACATTGTATTGGTGCAAGCTTATGGCACTTCGTAATGCTTTTAAGGAAGCCATAGTTGATCGTGAGCAGGAGCGGCCTCGGCTTGCCGTACTGCAAACATTCCTGATATGCGGGCCGTGGCTTGGCCTGTATCGCCTTTGTTCGGTTCTTCTCGGAAGTACCCGGTAAAACGCGACATTTCATTTGTTAGTGCGGAGTGGCATTTTACGGTCGGAACAACTCTCTTCAGGTCGGCAGAATCGTAGTGTTTGCGGTACTTTCCCTTCGCTGCTTGTTCGTGGTACGGAGGACGTACAAAAGTCAAGTTGTTGTTTTTACAAAAAAGGCAACCTTTTTTTTTTGGTCATCAGTCTACTGACTGGTTTGATGCGGCCCGCCACGAATTCCTTTCCTGTGCTAACCTCTTCATCTCAGAGTAGCACTTGCAACCTACGTCTTCAATTATTTGCCTGGCGTATTCCACTCTCTGTCTTCCTCTACAGTTTTTGCCCTCTACAGCTCCCTCTAGTACCATGGAAGTCATTCCCTCATGTCTTAGCGGATGTCCTATCATCCTGTCCCTTATCCTTATCAGTGTTTTCCACATATTCCTTTCCTCTCCGATTCTGCGTAGAACCTCCTCATTCCTTACCTTATCAGTCCACCTAATTTTCAACACTCGTCTATAGCACCACATCTCAAATGCTTCGATTCTCTTCTGTTCCGGTTTTCCCACAGTCCATGTTTCACTACCATACAATGCTGTACTCCAGACGTACATCCTCAGAAATTTCTTCCTCAAATTAAGGCCGGTATTTGATATTAGTAGACTTCTCTTGGCCAGAAATGCCTTTTTTACCATAGCGAGTCTGCTTTTGATGTCCTCCTTGCTCCGTCCGTCATTGGTTATTTTACTGCCTAGGTAGCAGAATTCCTTAACTTCATTGACTTCATGACCATCAATCCTGATGTTAAGTTTCTCGCTGTTCTCATTTCTACTACTTCTCGTTGCCTTCGTCTTTCTCCGATTTACTCTCAAACCATACTGTGTACTCATTAGACCTTCATTCCGTTCAGCAGATAATTTAATTCTTCTTCACTTTCACTCAGGATAGCAATGTCATCAGCGAATTGTATCATTGATATCCTTTCACCTTGTATTTTAATTCCACTCCTGAACCTTTCTTTTATATCCATCATTGCTTCCTCGATGTACAGATTGAAGAGTAGGGGCGAAAGGCTGCAGCCTTGTCTTACACCCTTCTTAATGCGAGCACTTCGTTCTTGATCGTCCTCTCTTATTATTCCCTCTTGGTTGTTGTACATATTGTATATGACCCGTCTCTCCCTATAGGGAAAGGCAACCTAGCGATCTAATTTCACAGAGCTTTCAAACAGAATGGGAATGACGTTAGAAAGAAACGAGAGTTCTCGATATCTATTACACGGCGGCGTAACCGACTATTACTGCAAATTTGATATTAAATGCCGTTACAATACCATGCAGAAGGAATCGGTACGCACGACAGCACATGCCACGAATCTGTTCCAAAACGTCGCGCATAATCACTGTAACTACGCTACAGTAAAGGGAAAATTTTTGAGTGTTATACACTTCCTCCAGCTTAGGAAAATGAAGAAAATGGATTGGTCTTCTTGCGTTAAATGTAGTGTACTGTGCCCGATAAGGGGCTTGTGGAGGCACCACTTAGTTCATGGAAAGTTCATGAAAAAACTAGTAAAAAGCGTCCTTTACCATTTTCTCACAGTCAGCGTATGTATAACTAAACGCAGCACATTGCTTTTAGCAGCATATTCTCTAGGCATTTGTCTAGAGGTGTCATCTTTCCATTTCCAAAAAACCTTTAGCCGTTATCGAGAAGCCCCTCAAAAACATGGCTTTTAGGCACCAAATCCTTGACGCTGATTACAAGACGGTTATGCAAACCAAATGGCTCTAATTTTTACCATATATTGCTAAGATATTGCGCAACCTTGAGAGTTTTCTTGTCCGCTTCCGAGTCACACAGTTTCGAATTTACCGTACTAATACACGTAAAACATGCATGTAAAATCCTGTATTAGGCAACATCGGAATTTATAAGATGACGTAGCACGCCGAAATACGCTGCAAAGTGCCTCCGTTATCATCAGAAGTGTTCTGCAGTCACCATGTTGTAGTACTGAAGCACACGCAAAATTATTGCGCACTTTTCTGTTTGAGATGTGGAATTAATTGTACATTATTTCACCTTCGTGTAAGTGATCTTTAAAGATTATACTGACCATTTTATATGAGTGACATGCCATGCTGCTGCAAGGAAAACAAGGGAACCAGCGGGAACATGCTCCTATCAGAGCACAACAAATATCGGGCTGCAGCTGCCTCATTCTACGTTTCTCATCGCCCTTAATAATTATCCCAAAACATTTAGCATGGGAGAAATATGCAGAGAGAGAGGCTACTGTGGCAGTGGGAAAAAGACGGAAAGTGCTTAACACTGGAAGACAGCACGGACGTAGTTGACAGTGATACAACAGTGCTGTGAAAACCGTGAAGGAGACAGTCCCAGTGGGGGAGCATTAAAGAGAGCGAAAATGTGAAAGTGGGTAAGAACCAGTGATAACTAGACAGAGACTATGACAACGGCAACGATGAAGAGAAAGATAATGACACTGAGAAGAGATGGCACCAGTGGGAGGGTATGAATCAGACAGTAGCAATAATCGAGAGCAGAGGGGAAACAGTGACACTCAGAGGAGACAGTGGTAGTAGGACAGAATGAAGAAACTGTGGCTGTGACGCGGGAGACACAAAGATACTCGTAGGATGACAATTAGCCGGACTGGCTGAGTGAGTGCGAAAAAGCAAGTGGGTGTGGATGGGTACGAGGGATTTACAGGGATGGACTAGTGGGTGTGAGCGAGTAGCAGTTAGGGGAGCTTGTGAGAGTGGGAGGTGAGTTTATGTTACAAAGAGCGCGATTATGTTCGCTTACCAAAATATCTGGGAAAATTTCCCAGGAACTGAGGAAGGCATAATGAGGCTACCGGTACTCACCTTTTCATTTAGTCTTTTAAACAAGAGCGTATTGACCTATTTGGTGCTCCGGTAGTGGTATTTTTCCACTATTTTACAGATTTAGTGGAACTGAAAGAGTGAATAGTTACAACGATCGACAGACGAGATACATTGTCCGATACATCAAAAAGCACTCTGTACTAAATGTGCGGGCATGGAGCACACAAAGAAATTGGTGGTACGAATAGAAAAATTTCTGAAGTTGCTAGCATTATTCCACAGTGAGATAAGAGTTTAGGATGGATTGTAACGAAAAGTACAGAAAGTTTCTAAACTACAGAAAAGTACATTGGATACGTTTGGTACTTTTTTATTTAAAACCAGCTATCGTTCGATTTATGAAGGAACAGAGAGTGCCGGATTGAAAATTTGAACACTTGGAATGTTTTTGCAGACCTCGCAATTTATGCGCACTTGACTTACGCTGTCGAAAGTCGGACATTGCTAAATGAGAAACAACAAATTTCTGATATGATGGGGACGCATCTGAAAACAAAATCTTTTCGTAGAAGGGTCAAATTGTAATCAAACATATCAAATTCCCTACGGTCATTGGCGTTAAAGGAAACTTGTGTTCTGAAGAATTCGTTGTGGCGTTGCAGTAATTACGACAATGGCTTTTCCAATGTTTTTAGGACTCACTTTTGGATCTGTATCCATGCGCAGATGTAAATGATTGACCTACAATGTAATTCCCGTGATAAACACAAATCCTCTTTCGTTAAACCAGTTCAGTACGTCTATATTTTCCACAGGTAGACTTTCCATGTATTCGTAATGAGGTTGCAGAAGCGCTACTATATTTGAATCAATTTATTTGTATGAAACATCTTTTTTCGATTATGAAACAAATTAAGTCTTGACTACGTGACAACCTGAGCGAAAAAGTCTATGAAACTGGCTGTGTCTTTGTAGAAGATAAAAATTATATGTTCAGCTTTCCAAAGATTATTAAATAATATTAATATTTTGTTTTGTTTGTGATACATGTCGTTGAGAAATCTGAACCATAAACCGAAATCTTTTCTTTTGTTTGTCTTGGAATGCAATAACTAGAGTCATACAGCCCCCTGCCAGAATCGTAGAACACCAAGACGAAAAAGGAGTTAGAAAATATGCTTTAATCCTAATGGACGGAACGAAAGACAGCTAAAAACATAGACTTGGAGAAAGGTCAATAAAATACTCCATAGAAACAACGGAGGTCTTGAACTAATGAGTAAATGTCATTCGCCATATTGCTACGACGGATAAAAATTAAAACGCGGTCGACAGCCCGGTTACTCAGACGGAAAACATAAATGAGAACGTAAGTGGTTAAATATGGGTGTTCCGTCAAGGATTGGCGAACCGTCAATGGTTAAGGACAAAGAACACAAAATGGTGGGGGATCACCACTAAACTAATGGTGATGGCTCGAAAGACAGTGCCCAATACCAACCTGGATAAAGTGATCTCACTGCGAGTGGGCTGAGAGGAAGTCGACCAAGCAGCTGGGAGGGGTTTAATTCCCCCGAACTTGTTGGAATGAGGGAAGACCAGTTGTTATGCCAAAGTGACAGCACCTGCTGACAGACGGCAACACAGAGATCATCTGAGGAATTGGAAGATCTAGCGGGCTTAAGTCCAAGCACTGCAGCCCTGGTAGCATCGTCAAGGGCCTAGTTGCTCGTCAGACCTGCGTGATCAGGGACTCACATAAACATCAGGGTGGCTCCATCAAGAGTGAGCAAGATAATACTTTCCTGGACCTGTTGCACTAATGAATGGACACATAAAGGCTCTGAAGGGCACGAAGAGAGTAGGAGTAAATGATACAATTGAAAAGCCGTTGTTGTCGGATGTACTGCACGACCTGATACAGGGCGAAGAACTCCGCTGTAAACACTGAGCAGTGTCCCAGAAGCTGATAACGTAAAATGTCAGTGCCAATGGGGAAGACACACCCGACACCATCGTCAGTCGCGTAGGAACAGTGTACACAAACGTACTATCGTGAATTCCATGTGAAGACCGAGAAACTTATGGCGATAGAGCGAGTCTGGAGTACTGTCTGAAGGAAGCGAGTGAAACCCAAATTGAACACGGGCTGCTGAACGAAGCCAAGGTGGAGAAGGGTTCGCACCTACTGGGAAAGTGGCAGGTAGCGTGAAGTTAAGCCGCTGGAAGAATAACCGAAAGCGAACTCCAGGAGGTTACAGAGAAGGGGGACGAACCGAATGCTGGTCATAAAATGAGTCATCAAAAAAGAATCCATAGGATGTCTCGTTAGGCATTGCAGACAATCGGCATGGGTATCTGCTGAGGAGAAAATCACAGCTTTATGAAAGCAGCAGTTCGTCAGCTTCTGCACAGAACAAACTTTCAACCGGAGTACCAGTGGCCACATGGATGCAGCGATATTGAATTGTATTGAAACAGCATAAGATGGACAGGCGTACAGATGCATAAACAAAGCACCCATAAGCTAGTTTCGAAAGGACAAGGGAACGGTACAAATGGACAAGGGTGGTCCGATACGCTCCCCAGGAAGCACTGCTGAAAACACGTAGGACACTGAGGGACTACGTACAGCAGGCGGCCGGGTAATACACGTGGGAGGATCAAGAATGTTTCCTATAAAGTATGAGCTCCAGGAATGTCGTAGTTTCAACGAACAGAAGAACAGCAGGCCCAAGATGTAAAGACAGTGGAAGAAACCAATTGCGCCGCCAGAAATTCATACAAACGGTTTGATCAGCAGAAAAGCAAAAGCCATTTGTGATGCTGCACGAGTAAAGCCGCCTCTCATGGAAACAAGTCCGTGGAGAACTGCTATAGGTGGCAAAATCGTCAACGAAAAGGTGAGAGAAATGGGGCGGTGGCTAGAAGAAAGGTGTTTCTCCGTACTGGGATTAGATGGGGATATGACAGTGGCTCAAGCCAGCATCTGGAAAACGTACTCTCTGCCCAGAGTCGATTGTACGTATGAAGGAGAATATGCTTGCCCACAAAAGAAAGGTTCTGCAGCATCTGAATGTGAAAATCGCCAGGCCATGGGGCGTACGATCGGGATGAAGTGAGAGCATGCTCTAGTTCTCTTATAGAAAAGGAGGCATTGTAGTAGTCGCGATTCTGAGAAGAGAAGGGGATCACCCGAGCCTCCTCCACCCGCTTCTGTTGGAGGAATGTAAGGTGATAGTGGGTGGAATTCGAAATCTCGAAATGGGCCCAAGGTGTTGCAGATAGCAGTAGGGTCCTCTATGAGAACATCTGTTACGGCCAGGCCGGATGTTAGGGATTGGACCTTGCCCACAGAGAGCCGTCGGATGTTAGCCCACATCACAGAAGAGGGACTGGAACAGTTAAAAGAACTAGTAAATGAAATCCAGCTAGCTTTTTTTGCTATACCGAAGAACACGACGTCACTGTGCACGCTACTGTTTCTAACGACTGCAGTTTGTTATCGTAGGATGAAGATTTAAAACGCGGAGAGCAGGCCTCCGTGCGCAAACTGCGTCGCGGTGTGCCTCAGTCCACTAAAGGAGCGGGACACGGCGCGGAAAATATGAAATGTGAGGAATAGAGTTTCTCTGCCTCGTGATGTCTGGGTGTTGTGTGCTGTCCTTAGCTTAGGTTTAAGTAGTTCTAAGTTCTAGGGGAATGATGACCATAGATGTTAAGTCCCATAGTGCTCAGAGCCATTTGAACCAATTTTTGAGGAATAGAGTGATCTGCTGCATTGAGGATAACGTTGGTAAGGTAGTGTACCTGGTCATCACACCTGGGGAAATGTTCGTCGAAAGTCACCAGGGAGGAGTGAAGCCTCCAGTCTGCCTCAGAAAACTGCCATTCAGATGCGCAAGTAGGCGAGGTAGGAGTCAGAAAACCGGTATCACACGGGAAATGGTCGCTCGAGTATGTGTCAGAGAGAATAGACCACTCGAGACGACGTGCAAGCTGGTTTGTGTAGAACGAGATATCCCAATCGAAATAGGTCTGTGTGGTGTCTGAAATGAACACAGGTGCTCCCGTGTTGAGATAAAAGGTTAAGTTGATTGAGGATGATAGCCAAGAGGGCACCTCTCGGATAAGTTATGGCAGACCCCCAAATGGGATGGTGCTCTTTAGCAGCAGAAAGGGCTGAGGGGGGCGCCCAGTAAGCTGGGAGAACTCTGACCTGATGACACCGAATGATGGAGGGATGTAAACAGTACGAAGGTGAAGTAAAGAAGGAACATGTGGACTACAAGAGCTTGAAACCTATTAGTCAGGGAGATGATTTGACTATGAACGTCATCGTGAATGAGCAGTGTGTGACCCTTATGAGATGAGATGCCGTCCTCAAGGGGAGGGTCAAAGTGAACCAGAAAGAAATGTGAGAAGTCAATCCAGTCATGAGGCCGCCATTTGGTTTCCTGGAGGCTGTGGTTCCAAGAGCTGCCATAATTCACCTTTTTTGGATATAAGGCCACGAACGTTCCATTGGAGAAGAGATTTTTACAGAGGAAAGGGGAGGAGGGAAAAAATTAAGTTGGTGTCACCTCGGTGGCTGCCAAGTTCCAGCCTTAGAGGACTCGCTGCTACAGGTCCCAGATCCTGGGAGATCCTCCTCCATAAGATCTGCAGTGGTAACGGTGTTCTCCCTGTGTCGGTCTGCAGAGTCCAAGCCAGAAAACCGGTTGGTCGTGCACACCAGTGGCACGGAGGTCGCCTGGGTGAGTGTATCCAAGTTGGCGAAGGAGAAGACCATTTGCGTCTGTTTGGTTTCCTGCAGCACTTGCGGGTGGCATACGACGATTCAGATGATTTTTGGGTAGACGGATGTAAAATGTCTTTGCATTAGTACTCCTTCTGTCCTTTCAGGGCTGCCGGTTGTGAGGCAGGTGACTTCGCTACGGGAGCTCAAACTATGGTGGCTAGTCGCACAGCCGGTGGAGGAGGGGACGGGGATGCTACTGTGACACTGCGAGGTTTTACAATAGCGGTGAAGATTTTGAGATCGCACGTATACGTGATCATGTCCTTCACGGAGCGAGAGGTTGCAAGAACACTACTGTAAGTGCCAGATGGTAAAATGCCGAGATTCCGAATACCCAATGAGCCGAGCTGTTTATTGCTTGTCACATTGTCTTTACGGTACTGCCGCCTCGTTTCTTATTCGATTTCCTGGAGTCACAAAGTTGCTGGCTTGCTTGCCCGTGAGTGACAGCTGCAGCACTTATCGATAAGAGCACTGTCGTACAATCTTTGGAGCGACGGCTTCCGGGTCGTCGTGTGTCGGGAATTCAGTCGGGGACGGAGCAGCAGTGAGGTCCACACAGCCATGACTCGCCCGATCGTTGACGACACACATGACTTGAGTGAGGACGACCTTATTCTGTCGTTTGGTCGATCGTCTCATTGGACGACGTGTATTTCGTCCCCGAGCGCTTCTAGGTTCTCTCTGTGTGTCGAGTAGTGACTCGTGCTTGCTGTTCCACAGTTACTGGTTTTAGTATTGTTCGAGTTGTTTGTGGAAGTGTTTCGTGGAACCGTGTGTATCTTGTGTGGTTTGACTGAGCACCTATTTTAATGCCGTCTGCGTGTTGCAGGTAGTCGGTCGGTTGGGACAGAGCAGCGAGGAGGTCTCTATGGCGCGAGGGTCGGGTCAGCGCCACTAGCGGCGTGCACGTGTGGTCGGATTTGTGAGGCAATAGCTGCGAGAGCTGTGAAGTTCGTCGCCCGCGGAACCTGGACGCTGAAGTTGAGTGGTCAATTAACTTGTTATAGAACCTGAACCTCTGTGACATCTCTTCGTTCATTGCCGGTCGTTCCTTCCTGGGCCCTTCCTCCAAGCAGTTAATTATGGTGTGTTGGAGGCGGCGAAATTTTGCAGCTGTCTTCCAGTATGGTGTTTAACTATCGAATTGGTTGTGACTTATTAGTGTAGTGCACGAGCGGTATTTTCTGCCTTGTTGCCGTTAATGTTTCAGTTGCCTGCCCTGGTCGTTAGCGTAGTTTTCTGGCAGTGTATTTTTCTTCGCCGTGTTGATGCTGTCCGGCACGGCGTATATTTCGACAGCCTTTGGTGCCGTTCATATTTTGAGTGGTTGTTGTGCCTTAACTGTATTTAGACGCCAATTTTCAAGACGTAGTGCTGCTGGTATCTTTGTCCTCACTTGTATTTTCCGTTGTCGTGCCGTTGGTCGGCCGGAAGGGAATTGATTAGGTTGTTGGTCACTTCAGCCGTCCCTTGGCTCGGGTGCCATCCGAATATTTAATCTTGTTTGCCTGTCTCACCTAAACTCCTCAGGCAGACGCTTGGAACTCTTCTGAGCATCATTGTTCTATTGTTTTTAAGATTATGGTAATCTTTTAGTCTGAAGATTGTGTGAGGCCTTTAGCCGTCTATTAATTTAGTTTGTTTCAATTTTAAAATAAAGCCTTCAGCCAAGTTAAATTAAGGTTTCAAGATAGATTTGTTTAAAACTTATTTTAAGAAAGGACATTGTGATCTGTTTGAAATCTTAATTATCCAGGCCTTAAACCTTGAGCTGTCTATGTTAATTATGTGACCTTGAGCCGAACCTTTATGGGAAATGTTTTAAGATTTTCAGCCGTCTTAAATTAAAATTGAAAATTCACCTGTTTGAAACTTCTTAAGGTTTTCTTCTTTATCTGAAATTCCTGTTACCCAGGCCTTAAGCCATGAGTTGATCTAAGTTTAGTATGTGGCCTTCAGCCAAACTTTTACGTGAAATATTATCAGATAAGGCCTTCAGCCGTCTCATATTAAAGTTTGAAAATTAATTTGTTGAAATCCTTTTAAAATTTTCTTCTTTGTCCGAATTTATTGTTGTCCAGGCCTTAATTCTTTAGTTCTACTATGTCCAGTGTGTGGCCTTCAGCCGAGTATTTAGATAAAACATTTTTAATTAAGATCTTCAACCACATGTATTCCTTAAAACAAATGTAATAACTTGTATTCGAGCTTTCAGCTTTATAGGTTTGAATCCTTTTAAGGGAATGTGTGATTAAGTGTTTTTAGGAAAATGAAGTTTGTGTGTTTTGTCCAAATGCCAGTAACTCATTTTTGTCCCTTTCCACAACCATAACCTGATCCGCTCTGTCCTGCCAACAACTTGCCGCCAACAGTGTAAGGTGCCTTCTTCTTCACTCATATCTTCAGGATGGCCTGCTCATCGAGATAGATGCCACTAACTCAGGAGGATACGGAATGGTTGCCATTGGAATTGATGCACCGGGGAAAATGAGGTGAACAATCGCCCTCGTGAGCATCCCTAACACAGGTTACACACCTGGCCGAGTGGGCTTGTAACGACGACACTGGTAGCAGCGCATCTGGTTCTGAATGTACTGCCGTAGTGCGATAACTTAATAGCTTTGATTTTGAACGGACGCTCTACTGTGTCAAGAGTCAGAAAAAGAGTGGATGGTGGCACTAAGTTGCGTCTACCTTTTTCATCACTCAGTGGACTCCAATGACGCCCTGATCAGAGAGGTATGTTATATTTCGGTCAGACCATTCAACAGCTTAGTGCAAATAGTGCCTCAGGAAGGATTTATTGTTCTGTTGGCCTCCATACGAACAGGATAACTACGGAGGAGCGAACCTGCAAGCAGATGTTGTGCTTGAGAATCAGAAGTATTCTCCAGAAGCAAAGTGCCATTGCGTAAACGAGAGCTAGATTTCACAAGGACAGCAATTGTATTGACACCTTTCCGAATAATTAACGGATTTACCATAGCAAATGACTGACCGTTCTCAGTATGTGAAACCACGAGGAACTGTGGAGATGCTGAGAGGGCCTTGGAATCGATAGCTTCATTTCGTCTCAGTTTAGTACACATAGACTGTGAAGATAAAGTTTGGCTCATTGCGAGACAATCCCCCATGACTGCCAGAGTCTCTGATGGGCGCTCCTTCCAACTCTGGGTCCCCCTCAGAGGGGACACACCCGCCTTAAATGATTGTTCACACCTCGTGTCTAACCTTGCGAACACCTGAGGGACCAATTGGCAGTTCGGGAAAGTATCAGATCAGGTCCTGGCCTGGACAAGGGTTACGTGCGAACCCTACCTGGCGATCTGGGGCTGGGAATTAGCCACTACCCAGTCACCAGCTACGCGTCAGGCGCTTGGGCCGGCCCTCAGGAGCGCACAGAGAGGAAGAAGAAAAAGTAGAACCTCAAGCGCCGAAGGGGAGGAAGGATAGGAGAAGGGGAACGAAGAAGGAAAACATGAACGAAAAACAAAGGTGAAGCTGTTCTGATGACAGGTTACTGAATATGCAGAACACATTCCCTAAAACATCCTGGACAAGTTCTTCAAGGAAGGGGAAAAAGGATAGCTAGAAGAGAGACATGCAGCACGGAAGGAAAAAGATGCTACAAAGTCTGGGTCCCCCTTGGTAGCCAAGCACGAACCTGCCAAAGAGCGGCGAGCTCCCTGGGAGAATAAAACTAAGTCGTATGCAGTACGACTGCATTACCATTCAAATGTGGTGCTTGAATTACTTCATTTTGAGAGAACTTAGGGGCAATTTGTTTATTTGTTAAAAACCATTCAGCAGCCAAGATCGATATTTCTTTATTTAAGACTATCAGTTTTAACTGATTGTGCTCCAATCTTTAGGTCTTAAAATCTTTTTGTTGTGAAATATGCTTACTTTAATCTGACCTCTCGTACGAGGCCCCAAGTCAATTTTTATTTCCATCCGCTTGACATCTTGTGCGTGAGGTCAGAGTAATATGAATTTGTTTTACAACAAAAAGATTTTAAGACCTGAAGATTGCAGCATACTCTGTTGAAACCAGTTATCTTAAATAAAAAAATATTTTATGCGATCTTGACTGTTGAAAGAATTATAAGTGTTGTGCGTTTTCAGTTTCCCCTCTAACACCTCCTGACGCTCAGACAGCACGGTGTGGCGGTGTGGCAAATGTGCAGCGAGGGTGGGTGGTGTGACATACGTGCAAAGGCAAAGCTCGTGGGGCGAATCTTTGGCTGCCACTGGCCTACAGTGTGTTGAGGAGTCCACCTTACCTTTAGTTCTACCTTGATTTTATATGTGAAAAGCTCTTTTTACCCTGCAGGATAACAGTGGAGAGGTATGGAATTGAATGTATCTGAATCTCCTAGTACCTTTTGTGATGTTTGAGTGTTGATTCAAACGTATTTTTAATACTTGAAACCTCAGAAACAAGCTGTTGTTGATTTTCTAGAGTAGAAAATGAACGTCAGTGAGTTGAAAAAAATTGTAACATACGTCATGCCTAAATACCGCATAGGAAGGAAGCTAATTAACCATGCAGAAATATATATTTACCAGACGTCTCAACATCTGTGTGGCGAAGGTGACGTTGTTTTCTACTCGTACATAAAGGTATCCAGATATGGGCCACAGAGTCGTGCAGCATCTGTCATCATAGGGGAGCTGGACAGGAGCAAAAATAATAAGAAGACACGAAAATACAGAAAATAGAAGTTTTACTTGACTTATAACTTTCTCTAAGTATTACAAACAAGTTTTACAAAAGAGCAAATGGCAAAAAGGCCAGAAGCAAACTAAAGAGCGTCATGCAACGGTAGGCTCTCGTTACTAAGGCATCTCTGAACCGTTGAAGGCTAAGTCTGAACACTGTCGAAGACACTGACTAAGCTCTGTGACTGCTTTTGTTCATCCTATAGCACTGTGACAGGGGGCATTCATGGTCGGAGCCTCTGGAGGTGTGACTTAGTCGTCGTACATTGTTGAATCCTCCAGGTCCCCCTCGACCAATATCGGCGTCTGCCTAGAACACTTATTTCCGTTACCAACTGTGAGACGCCGTTGGGGCTGAAACGTCTGTGGTACCTTAGATAACTTTCGAAGTTTATGTGTATATTATTTTAATTATGTGTGCGTTAACTACTGGAAGGATCCAAACATTATTCCGAAGATATGAAACTGAGCATTCATGTTTTCTGTGCATGTGCGTGATCACAGCAGCTACGAATCAAGTGCAGGACATTAAAAGAAGATGAAATTTGAGCAGAAAGCTCTCCCTTTCTACACGATGAAGTCAGCAGATACAATATAGCTATACGAGGAACGAAAATACTATACAGAGGTGGAAAAATGACTCCCAACAGCTACCTCATATTGCTGGCATGGAAAGAATAATCTGTATCGAAACTAATATCAAAACTGTAAAACTCTTGCGTCTGTACATTGAAAACGGTTGCCAAGAACTTATGTACAGAATATAACAGAATACGTTAAGCCTATTTTTAAATTCTTTGTCTGCCTGTCTGTTTTAACATGCTAATCTCCTCAAATGCTAAACGAATTAGCATGGGGTTTTCACATGTATCTTGCGTATAGCTTGGCACAACACATAAGCTTTGTTTCATTAAAATCTGGTCATGAAATAAGAACATATAGTAATTTAACGTTTTTGGAGTCTTTAAAGCTTGGTAGCTTGGATTTTTACCTCAGTGAGATGATCATCATGGCTTAGTACACCTAACAACCAATAGATGGTATTATTATTTCGTAGAACACCGAAGAACCAATAGATGGTGCTGCTAATGTTTCTTCCGCAGAGCCAGAAATTTTTGAGAAGTCTGCGTCAGTGACAAACATAACCATTGCAATCTTATCTTTATGAATACTAACATTGAATTTAATTTGCTGGGCTATAAGAATATATTTATACACTTTGTTATTAAAACGAATATTCTTTGATTCTTTCAATAGGTTTTGCTTATATTTCATTTGTTGGAGAGGCAAAGTGAAGCTACTAAGCTAGCTTTATGATTTACATTTTGATTTTCTTTTGTTTCACAGTAAAATGCCTAGAAAATGCACAAAACTTTCTGAATACACCAGAATGGCTAAAAGATTGACGACCATGCAGTCTCAAGAATTCAATGAAGTTCATTTGGTTAGGCTTGCTACAACTCGAGGACAACAGGAATTTACACGCTCTTCTTAATACACAATTTCAACAAGTCGTCTGACCATGGGTCAGAAGCTGGGACACCTCACTGGTATAGACACATTCACGACAGTGTTGAGGATTCTGTTTCTCATTGTGAGCAGTTCATGAATCCTTGCTTCCCTTCATCTGGCAGTGCTGCATTTCCTGTTGGACACTGTGCTCCAGTGTTCATATTCTAATGCCCTTAGGTATTATCTTAATATCTCAGTCTCTTATTCTGAAAGTGACGGACGTCCATTCTTTTAAAAACCGGCCGCACACATAAAATAATTGTACACTCGATTAATCACAAATAATGTGATCAATCTTTCGGTTATTTCTAAAATCTCTCTTCTTGAAGGGTCACAGAAAATTGTATACGTAGAACTTAATTGTTCCTGGTTAATAAATAGTACATTATACATGTTAGCATAGATGATAGAGTCCAGGGTGAGCTACCAGTTGTAAATGCCGCCTGGTGGAAGAAATAGCATCGGCTGATGGTGGTACACGCTAGAGTGGACATGGGAATGATACCGGCCATGAGTACCTCTAGCAGGAGAGTCATTACTTGTGCAGAAAACGTTATTAGAGCAAAATAATCATTTCTTTATCCAGAAAGAATTAACAATCTCATTGTGATTCACTCAGACTCGGTTCAGTATACACATTCAGCATACGTTCTACTACAGTGCGTCAAAATTAAAAACCATAAACGATAAGAACGAAATTAAGAGTTAAACTCTGTTTTTCAGTGTGCAGTATTCTTTTTGAGTATTTTTAGATGGGATTTCTGAGTTGTAGAATTTATTATTTTATATATACAATTCAATTGCGTTAGGGGTAAAACATCTGAATTTCAATTCTCTCAAATGGCATTTATTGCTTTTCACAAATCACTTTAATTTTTAGTGGCTCCTAAATTAGTGAAGTATTTCGTCTGGAGGATTATTCGTTTAGTGGAAGTGAATGATAGTTGGTAAATATTAAATCGGTATGGCTAAAAAGTCATTCATTTGCGGTCAATTTACGCGATACGGAGCAAAGATTACGTAAATTAACAGTATTTGGTGTTGAGTCCCACTTACATTACACAAACTAATTTATATACTAACGAGAGACATGCTACTAGGTTTCAGAAGGCGAAGGATTATACGCCGCTTAAAATTACTTATGAAAGTAACATAAACACTCCTATAAGGACCTAAAGCCTTAAGCATAGCACGAATTATGTAAACCAAATTAAAAATACAAAATTCGTGTGGTATGCAACTTAGTGCGAAGAATGCATAGCTTGAATGGAAAGCTTCTTCTTTCTGACATGTACTTGTCAGATTAACATAATATGATAAACGAACTTAGTTGCTAAAATACATTTATAACATTTAGAATGAAATATTTTACGCTCTTAAAATGAATTCAACGAACCTGCACTATACATTCGGGAAAAATTAATTAATATTGGTATTAATGGGATCATACTTGGCTGAAACACGCTAAGTCCATAGAAAGGAAACTTCCTTAACCGTACTTTAATTGCCGTAGCAGTATAATACTCATTAGGTTCTTAGATGCAAAGGATCTAGATTTTCAGTGATGGTTCTACTTACTACAGAAAGCATGTACTAGAGGAACCCTGAAATAGTGGTTGGGTGTGGGGCGGTAGTCATCATGGTGTTGTGGACCACTGCGGCTGCGGCGGAGACGGAGGCTCTCCGTCGTTTCTAGGCCCACAGTTAACGTACAATACTTACAATACAACGTACTAGACGTGATCTGATGATGATTCGCAGCAAGGATAGCCAGCACGAGTCTAAAGAAGGAGAATTTCGGCAAAAACCTTCCTTATCTAAAAATACGTAAATAAATAACACGAGATACGTCGGAATGGAGAAAAAGAACATACATAACGAAGGGTGCTAGGAAGCAGAAGCCGAGAGAATTTTTCCACTGGGGATGAGGGCCTAAACTAAACCACTACGTGGTTATGGACGCTGCTCAGGATGGTGACATTCTGATTATGCCTAAACCATTACCCATATATTCACTAAAAAGTCTAAAATCACTTCCAATAAGGCTACAGTAAATTTAATGACTGTATTTAAACCACAGTAGAGCGACAAATTCGAAATAATTAGCATGAAAGAGGTACAAAGATACTATGCAACTTATTGATGTTTATGTGTAAAACTGTTTATAAACACAGTCAATAGATATAGGAGATATATTACACATGCATCTGATACACTGCTCAGTAGACACTGAAATCAGCTGCAAAATGAGCATATTTCACATACTGGCCAACAGATCAACAATTTGTTACAGACAAAGGATTGTATTGTTATTATGGAGTACCAAAACATAGAGTTTTCCACAGTTACACAAAAACGGCAACCTGTGCTTGCATTGTTTGTACTATTGTTTATAATTAGTTAGCAAGTAATTTAAGGAATGGTATGTGTAAGGAAGTAATTCGCCGAAATAATGTGAAATCTACGGGAGGGAATCTATCAATAACGCATAATTAGGTTGCATCAGTAGTTCGCAACCAAGATATATTTTATTCATCTAAAAATATTTTAAGTAACGGAATAGAGGTCATCTACATCTCCATCTAGATGGATACCATGCAAATCAGACTTAAGAACCTGGCAGAGGGTTCATCGAACCGTCTTCATAATCCCACTTTCGAACAGCGCGGGGAGGAAACCATTATATCTTTCCGTGGGAGCTCTGATTTCCATTATTTTGTTATGGTGAGCGTTTCTCCCATTGTAGATCGGCGTCAATAAAATGTTTTCGCATTTGAGGGGGAAAGTTGGTGACTTAAATTTCGTGAGAATATCCCGACGCAACGAGAAACAACTTTGATTTAATGATGTTCTCCCCTAATCCTGAATCATGCCTGTGAAACTATTCCCCCATTTCTCGATAATGTAAAACGTGCTGCTCTTCATTGATTTTTCTCAATGTACTACGTTAAGCATACGTGGTAATGATCCCAAAAATGGTTCAAATGGCTCTGAGCACTATGGGACTTAACTTCTGAGGTCATAAGTCCCCTAGAACTTAGAACTAGTTAAACCTAAGTAACCTAAGGACATCACACACATACATGCCCGAGGCAGGATTCGAACCTGCGACCGTAGAGGTCGCGCGGTTCCAGACTGTAGCGCCTAGAACCGCTCGGCCACTCCGGCCGGCGTAATGAGCCCACTGTACTCCAAGAGAGGACGGGGAAGTGTTGTGCAGTTAGCCTCTTAGTAGATCTGTTGCATTTCTACGGGTTCTGACAATAAAACGTAATCTTTGGTTCACCTTCCTTACAACATTTTGTATGTATACTTTCCACTTTAAGCTGTTCGTAATTATAATTGATAAATGTTCAGTTGAATTTCCAGTCTTTAGGTTGGGTGATTTTTCGTGTAACCGAAGTTTAACGGATTCCTTTTAGTACTTGTGTATATCTGCTCACAAATTTATTATTTAAGGCCAACTGCCAAATTTCGCATCATACCCTCATCTTTCCTAAATCGTTTTGCAATTTATTTTGATCTTCTGATGACCTTAGGGGGCGATTAGTGACCGTGTTATCTGCAAACTACCTAAGACTGCTGCCCAGATTGTGTCCTAAATCGTTTATGTAGATGACGAACTGCAGAGGACCACAATACTATCGCCAGAAATCTCTTCTGATTTACTCTATGAATTTCCGTCAGTTACTATCAAGTGTGTCGCGTAACTGAGACTATGTTCCGTAAACATGCACGTTTGATTACTAACCTCTTACGAGGTACGGTGTCGCAAGTCTTCTGGAAATCTTGAAGTATGGAATCAGTTTGAAATCTCTTGTCGATAGCACTCAACACTTCGTGTGGGTAAAGAGCTAGTTGTGTTTCACAAGAACGGTGTTTTCTAAATCCTTGTTGACTATGCGTCAATAGACCGTTCTTTTCGAGGTACGGTAGTTCATTATGTTGGAACACAATATAGACTCCAAAATCATGCAGCATGTCGACGTTAATGATATGAACCTGTTATTTAGTGGATTACTCCCATTGCTTTTCTTGAATATTGGAGTCACCTGCGCAACTTTCCAGTCCTTGGGTATGGATACTTCGTCGATCCAGCAGTACTGTATGATTGTTAAGTATAGAGCTATTGCATCAGCGTACTCTAAAAGAAACCTAATTGACATACACTCTGGACCGGAAGACTCGCTTTTATTAAGTGATTTAGGTTGCTTCACTACTCCAAGAATACCTACGTCTGAGTTACTCATTGATTCGAATTCTGGAACTCTGGAATATTTATTTCGTTTTCCTTGGTAAAGGCATTTCGGAATACTGCGCTTAGTACCTCTACTAGCAGCATTTTTGTCGACAGTATTTCCATTGATGTCGCGCAGAAAAGCCGTTGAATGTGTCTTGGCGTTAGCATACTTTACATACGACCAGAATCTCTTCAGATTTTCTACCTGGTTTAGAGACAAGATTTCATTGTGGAAACTATTATAAGCATTACGCATTGAAGTCGACGCTGAATTTCGAGCTTCTGTAAAAGATCGTCAATCTTGAAGAGTTTACGTTCATTTAAATTAGCATGCTTTTTTGTTGTTTCTGCAACAGTGTTCTGACCTGTTTTTTGTACCAAACGAGATCAGCTCCGTCGTTGGTCCTTTTTTTCCTTTTTTAATAAATCTCTCAATTTCTGTCGATACTATTTCTTTGAATTCGAGCCACAGATGGTCTACACATATATTGTTAATTCCAGAAAGGCGTCAAGCAAACATTTATCGCTTTTTTGAATCGGTATACTTTTCGTTTATTTTTGGAGGATTTTGAGATTTAGTATTCGGTCTCGCTATGATAACTCTCTGTTCACTAACCCTTGTATCAGTTTTGATGTTAGTTATTAGCTAAGGATTATTTATTGTTATGAGATCAAGTGTGTATTAACAACACTTTACAATTCGAGTGTGCTTATGACTAGTTGCTCGAAGAACTTTTCAGAAAATAAGTTTAGCTAAATTTCGGACGACGTTTTGTGCGGACCTCGGTATTTAATCATGTATTTTCACCAAAATCTAGAGGGTAAATTGAAGTAACCAACAATTACAATTGTATGACTCGGGTACGTGTTTGAACCTTTTAGCAATTGTATCGTGTGAATAGAGAGGACGGTAAAAGATCTATTTATTGTCGTATACTGGTAGCCACGAATGACCTCTACTAACACAAACTCGCTGGAACTGTCGCTACAAGACAAACTACTTCTGGCAGCAACAAACACAGCACCGCCTGTTGCATTTAGATTATCTTTTCTGAACACCGTTAGGTCCTTTGCAAAAATTTACGCTTTACTTATCTCCAGCTTTAACCGTTGTTGTTGTTGTGGTCTTCAGTCCTGAGACTGGTTTGATGCAGCACTCCATGCTACTCTATCCTGTGCAAGCTTCTTCATCTCCCAGTACCTACTGCAGCCTACTTCCTTCTGAATCTGCTTAGTGTGTTCATCTCTTGGTCTCCCTCTACGAATTTTACCCTCCACGCTGCCCTCCAATACTAAATTGGTAATCCATCGATGTCTCAGAACATGTCCCTTCTTCTAGTCAAGTTGTGCCACAAGCTCCTCTTCTCCCCAATTCTATTCAATGCCTCCTCATTAGTTACGTGATCTACCCATCTAATCTTCAGCATTCTTCTGTAGCACCACATTTCGAGAGCTTCTATTCTCTTTTTGTCTAAACTATTTATCGTCCACGTTTCACTTCCATACATGGCTACACTCCATACAAATACTTCCAGAAACGACTGCCTGACATTTAAATCTATACTTGATGTTAACAAATTTTTCTTCTTCAGAAACGCTTTCTTTGCCATTGCCAGTCTACATTTTATATCCTCTCTACTTCGACCATCGTCAGTTATTTTGCTCCCCAAATAGCAAAACTTCTTTATTACTTTAAGTGTCTCATTTCCTAATCTAATTCCCTCAGCATCACCCAACTTAATTCGAATACATTCCATTATCCTCGTTTTGCTTATGTTGATGTTCATCTTATACCCTCCTTTCAAGACACTGGCCATTCCGTTCAACTGCTCTTCCAAGTCCTTAGCTATCTCTGATAGAATTACAATGTCATCGGCGAACCTCAAAGTTTTTATTTCTTCTCAATGGATTTTAATACCTACTCCGAACTTTTGTTTTGTTTCCTTTACTGCTTGCTCAATATAAAGATTGAATAACGTCTGGCAGAGTTTACAAACCTGTCTCACTCCCTTCCCAACCACAGCTTCCCTTTCATGCCCCTCAACTCTTATAACTACCATCTGCTTTCTGTACAAATTGTAAATAGCCTTTCGCTCCCTGTATTTTACCTCTGCCACCTTCAGAATTTGAAAGACAGTATTCCAGTCAACTTTGTCAAAAGCTTTCTCTAAGTCTACAAATGCTAGAAACGTAGGTTTGTCTTTCCTTAATTTTTCTTCTAAGATAAGACGTAAGGTCAGTATTGCCTCACGTGTTCCAACATTTCTACGGAATCCAAACTGATCATCCCGAGTTCGGCTTCTATCAGTTTTTCCATTCGTCTGCAAAGAATTCGCGTTACTATTTTGCAGCTGTGAAATATTAAACTGATAGTTCGGTAATTTTCACATCTGTCAACACCTGCTTTCTTTGGGATTGGCATTATTATATTCTTCCTGAAGTCTGAGGGTATATCGCCTGTCTCATACATCTTACTCACCAGATGGTAGAGTTTTGTCAGGACTGCCTCTCCCAAGGCTGTCAGTAGTTCTAATGGAATGTTGTCTACTCCAGGGGCCTTGATTCGACTCAGGTCTTTCAGTGCTCTGTCAAACTTTTTACGCAGTATCTTATCTCCCATTTCATCTTCATCTACATCCTCTTCCATTTCCATAATATTATCCTCAAGTACGTCGCCCTCTATATTCTCGTTCCACCTTTCCGCTTTCCCTTCTTTGGTTAGAATTGGGTTTCCATCTGAGCTCTTGATATTCATGCAAGTGGTTCTCTTTTCTCCAAAGATCTCTTTAATTTTCCTGTAAGCAGTATCTATTTTACCCCTAGTGAGATAAGCCTCTACATCCTTACATTTGTCCTCTAGCCATCCCTGCTTAGCCATTTTGCACTTCCTGTCGATCTCATTTTTGAGACGTTTGTATTCCTTTCTGTCTGCTTCATTTACTGCATTTTTATATTTTCTCCTTTCATCAACTAAATTCAATATTTCTTCTGTTACCCAAGGGTTTCTAGTAGTCCTCGTCTTTTTATCTATTTTATCCTCTGCTGCCTTCACTATTTCATCCCTCAAAGTTACCCATTCTTCTTCTACTGTATTTCTTTCCTTCATTGCTGTCAATTGTTCCCTTAAGCTCTCCCTGAAACTCTGTACAACCTCTGGTTCTTTCAGTTTATCCAGGTCCCATCTCCTTAAATTCCCACCTGTTTGCGGTTTCTTCAGTTTTAATCTACAGTTCAAAACCAATAGATTGTGGTCAGAGTCCACATCTGCCCCTGGAAATGTCTTACAATTTAAAACCTGGTTCCTAAATCTCTGTCTTACCATTATAAATCTATCTGATAGCTTTTTGTATCTCCAGGGTTCTTCCATGTATACAACCTTCTTTCATGATTCTTGAACCAAGTCTTACCTATGATTAAGTTATGCTCTGCGCGAAATTGTACCAGACGGCTTCTTCTTTCATTTCTTAGCCCCAATCTATATTCACCTACTATGTTTCCTTCTCTCCGTTTTCCTTCTGACGAAATCCAGTCACCCATGACTATTAAATTTTCGTCTCTCTTCACTAGCTGAATAATTTCTTTTATCTCATCACATATTTCATCAATTTCTTCATCATCTGCAGAGCTAGTTGGCATATAAACTTGTACTACTGTAGTAGGCGTGGGCTTTGTGTCTATTTTGGCCACAATAATACGTTCACTATGCTGTTTGTAGTAGCTTACCTGCACTCCTATTTTTTTATTCATTACTAATCCTACACCTGCATTACCCGTATTTGCTTTTGTATTTATAACCCTGTATTCACCTGACCAAAAGTCTTGTTCCTCCTGCCACCGAACTACCCTAATTCACACTATATCTAACTTAAACCTATCCATTTCCCTCTTTAACCACCTATAACGAAATATTGTACCAAAAAGTGCAGCTTAAATCAAAACAAACACCATGAATATCATTAGTTATAGTACGATTTATTTTTTTATTATGATGACTAAATAAAGCTTTTTAAGCTGAATATATACTTTTATCTATCAGCTGTAGCACACTTCGAGTAAAAGTTGCAGGGAACGAACAAAATCG